>NW_027223764.1:0-333275 GCF_028538775.1 Myotis yumanensis | reverse complement strand
GGGACGTACAGCAGGGATCCAGGGTGGAGGCAGGTCAGACCCGAGAGCAGGAAGGGCAGAGGTTGAGGAAACGGCCGAGAGGAGGGGGCAAATACACCCGCACCCCCCCCCCAAGCCCCTGGATGACCCTTCGCCTCGAGTGGGGCCCTTGGAGGAGGTTCCGGTGACGGGGGGGGTGCCGTCGGCTCTCAGGCTCCCTCTGAAGAGCCTGGAAAGGGTCACTTCAGTCTCCTGGCAGGTGCGCCCTGGAACCGGCTGCTGCTCGGTGTTTGCTCGGCTGCGCGGCCCGCGGGGGCTTGGGAACGAGGTGCACGGTTTTCTCTGAACGGCACAGGTGGAGCCTTTGGGGTCCAGTGGGCTCCGGGTTGCGAGTCTCAGAGCGGCGGGGCGGGGCAGAGGGCTCCCCGAGGGGGCCTCGCAGCTGCAAGCCCCGGTTACACACGGACGGGCCGGGGCTCTGAGCGGGAAGTGGTGGGTTCATCTCGGGTTTTCCTGAGCTTTTCAACCAGAAACTGGAGGCCTTGCCAACAGCCTCTGAGCTCCGGGGAGAGACGGGGTCCGGGCCCTTCTCTGCCACAGGTTCTGTGTGGGTGACGCCAGCGCCTCGGGGAGGTGGAGACGGGGCAGAGAAGAGAACTTGGAGACGGGGAGGACGCAGGGGCTCTTCAGAGCCGGGTCCTCTGCCCCGTGGACACTGCTCAGCCCGGTGCGCGGCCAGGACTGCTCTCCACTGACTGGCAGCCCCTGTCTGTGCGGAGGGTCGGCCCTCAGGGAGCCCAGCGCCTCCGGAAACCAGGCCGACCCCCCGGGGGGCAGGGGGGCTCAGAGCAGAGCGGGCCGCTTCCCTCTTCTTCGTTGTCTCCCCGACGGCACTGGGCTCACGGGCGCCCCCTTCCTGCCTCCCAGCTGGGCTCTTCCCCCACCTCTGGCCGGTCCAGGGGGGAGGGAGGGAGGGCCCTGGAGGGTGGAGCCAGGACCCAGGGACAGTCCGGTCCTGAGCACACAGGTCACGGACCAGAAGTCAGCTCAGCGGCCTGCCCGCTGGGCCCTGGCTGTGCTCAGAGGGAGCTGTTACCCCATGGCTCTGCCCAGGGCCACCTGCCCTCCTCTCGGGCCCCCCTCTCTCCTCCCCCTCCCCCTCGTGCATGAGCTTCTGTAACCCCCCAGTGCCTTCCATGCCAGGCCCCTGCCAGAGGCGCTAGAAACACACCTGTGGCCTGAAGCCTCCTGACCTGGGTGGGGCGGGGCAGGTGCGAGCTCACTGCTCCACATTCCTGGGCGCCTCCCCTTCGGGCGGGCGGGGCGGGCTCAGGCAGGCAGGCCCCGGCGGGGTCCAGGATGCACCCACCGCAGCGGCCTCCCTCTCCTCGCGGGGGCCTCCCCTGCTCATGCTGGGCCTCCGGGCCTGGCTGTGCTCGGAGGGACCCGAGGAGGGTGTGTGTGCATGAGCCAGGAGGCTCCTGCTCTCAACTCCTGGCTCCTGGGACTCAGGCACCGAGTGTGAGCCGGCGGGAGGCAGTGGGGGAGGGGGCTCGTGAAGCTGTGAGCCCCCAGAGCCCGGCCCATGGATGATGCTGGGATCTCGGGGCGCCTCGGGTGCAGGGGGGCTGGGAGGAAGGGGGCGCGGAGGATGGAGACGTTCGGACTTCAGAGCGGATTTTCGTTGGAGCTGACATTCACGCAGGCCTTGGAAACTCGGGTTCCCTGGGAAGGGCCGTAAACTGCACCCAATTCTGCCGCCTCCTTCCGTGGCCTGAGGAGCTGCACTCGGGCGTCCCGGGGGCCCGACGTGCTTCATGTGGGTCGGGGGCCCCGTGGGGTGTGATGTGGGTGGGATCACACGTGACCTGACGGTTAAACCTGGTTTGTCAAACGGGTAAACTGAGGGCGGGAAGGAGTGAATGACTTAATTCCAGGCCATGGAGGCCCCTGTGGCCCCTGGGCCTCTGCCCTCAGATCCGCGGGGAAGGCTGGGAGCTGAGCGTTTGCTGGGCCTCATGGGCTCAGCTGCCGGGAAGGGTGCCCTGCCACAGGGTGGGTGCGAGCCGATTCCCATGATCCCGGGGGGGCGGCTGGGTTTGCTGACTGTGGGAGGATGCAGGCTGGGGATGAATTATGAGCAGAAACTCTCGCGCTGATGAGCCTCCGTCTGCTAAGCTCATCCCTGACGGTCCCAGGCCACAGCGGGTTCTGGTCGGGGCCCAGCACAGCCTCCCCCTCTGCCCCTCACACACTCGCACACACAAGCCCTCCCAGGCCGTCCCGTAACGGAGCAGAGCAGCTCCTCCTGGCGCAGCCTTTGAAGAAAACCAGATAAAGCTGGCCCGGCCCAGGCCAGGCAGGGGCTATTTCTTTTAAAAACAAAGAAGGAGACAGAATTCCTGCCCGAATCTACGCCCCGTCCGTGGCCAAGCCCCAGGAATCCCCGCCCCTGGCTGCCGGGCTCGGCCTCAGCACTTTCTGCGCCCGGGGACCTGGGCCAGAGGCTCCGAGTGGCAGCAGGCGGGGCGGAGCGGGGGGGGGGGGGGGGGGGGGGGGGGGGGGGGGGGGTGCAGAGCCTCCGGTCCACGCGCTGCAGCATGAGGCTGGGGATCTTGAAGCTGCTTCTATTTTTATTGCAAAATTATAAAACAGACACAACTATCGCCTCATAGAACATTAAAAAGTTAAGAGTTAAGGGACGTAGCTTGGTGCCGGGCATGGAGGCGGTGGCCCCAGAATGGCCATTGTATAGATTACACATTTCTGGTCATAAAAAGCGGCTCTCGCTGTAAACAGGTTTAGAAAACCCCGAGAAGTCCAGGATTGCAGTCAGTCACCGGCACTCCGGTCCCCGGGCGCGGGGTACACGTCCTTCCAGGTTTTTCCACCTCGAAACGCAGGACATCGGGTCATGAACGGGCTCTGCCTGTGTCACACGTCACAGATGACAGGCCTGCGAGCTGTGGCCGTGGTGTGGGTGTGGCTCTGTTCACCTGCATGAGCTTCCCTGTTACCGACACTGGTTTCCATTCCTTTTCACAGGCCGTCCTGCTCCTTCCGTCAGGCACAGTCCCGGGGCAGCCTGGCACACTCACTCTCTGGCCGGTGGTTTTCTCTGGCTGATCCTTAGAAGCTGGACTCTCGGAGGAGAACCCAGGTGGTGGCGTAGCTCACGCCTCCCACAATCACATCACAGTTACAACTAAAATCCAGAACAACTATTGCCCTGGCTGGTGTGGCTCAGTGGATAGAGCGTCGGCCTGTGGACTGAAGAATCCCGGGTTCTATTCCGATCAAGGGCACAGGCCTGGGTTGGGGGCTCCATCCCCAGCGGGGGGGCTTGCAGGAGGCAGCTGATCCATGATCCTCTCTCTTCAGAGTTTCTATCTCTCTCTCCCTCTCCCTTCCTCTCTGAAATCAATAAAAATATATATTTTTTTAAAAGCTATTTCTAAATAAATAAAATAAAATGCAGGATAAGTATTGTTCAGAACCACCTGAAAGCTGGCTGGTGGAAGCCCTACAACTAGGGAAGGAGAGACGACAGCACATGGAGGCGGGGGGGGGGGGGGGGGGGGGGGGCAGAACGGGCTGGTCCGACACCCACATGTGGCGTTTTCTTCATCAGGAGGGAGATTGCCTCTCTGTGGGGGGGGTCCCCCGAGAGAAACAAGGGGTCCAGGCCCCATGCCAGACCCCCTGCCCGGGGTTCCAGAGCTGCGACGGGCAGGCCTGCTGGCTGCTATGAGGGTCAGGGGCCGAGGCACTGGGGCCACCGGGGGGCCATGGAGTGGAAGCCACTTGTGGAGCAACCCCTTGTTCCCTCCAGCTTGTCTGTCCCCTGGGGTCCCACCAAGAAGGATGTGAGGAGAGAGGCACAGAATGGGCTCTGGAGAGGAGCCCTCACATGACAAGAACATCGTTTTGTCTATCCCAGCGCCTCTCGTCCAAACACATCAGGATTCAGTGAGGAGGTTTTGAACACAAGGGTCAAGCGCCCTCTCTTGTGGCTGGGCAACTCCAAGGCCAGCCTGAGCCTTCGTGGAATGAGGGGCGGCTTACTTTTGATCTTGATGATCAGTCAGTCACACAGATATGTACTCCATCCTGCTCTTGCGCCTGGTACACTGTGATGGCTGCAAATGAAAGGCTAGTGCCCAGCCAGTGTGGACCTAGGAAACAGGAGGCCAGGGTTCGATTCCGTCAGGGCACAGGCCCAGGTAAGGGCCCAATCCCCAGTGTGGGGTGTGCAGGAGGTGGCGGACCCATGATTCTCGTTGTTTCTCTCTCTCCCTTCCTCTGTGAAATCAGCAAAGTATATATATTTATTTAAAAAGACAGACTTGTGCTAAAAGATAACATTCTTGTGATATTTAACCCTGAGAAACCCGTCCAAGCAGCCCCCTCTAAAGGTCGCACAGTTAGTTCTGAGAGGCAGCTGAGAAGCAGCGGCATCCAGTCTTGGAGATGAATTCAGGTCAAACCCTAACCCTGACCCTGACATTGAACCTACACTTAGGCCTAGGCCTACACCGAGCCCGACCCTACACCCTAAATCTAAACTTGGCCCTAGCCCTAAAAGTAACCAGACCCTAGACAAGGGGTGGGCAAACTTTTTGACTCGAGGGCCACAGTGGGTTCTTAACCTGGACCGGAGGCCGGAACAAAAGCATGGATGGAGTGTTTGTGTGAACTAATACAAATTCAAAGTAAACATCATTACATAAAAGGGTACGGTCTTTTTTTTTTTTTTAGTTTTATTCATTTCAAACGGGCCGGATCCGGCCCACGGGCCGTAGTTTGCCCACGGCTGCTTAACCCTAACCTCGAAACCTAACCGTAACTCCTAAACCTAACTGCTAACCCTAACCATAACACCGAACACTAATCCAAACCCAACTACTACCCTCACCCTAACCCTAACCCTAACTGCTAACCCTAACCCTCACCCTAACCCTAACCCTAACTGCTAACCCCAACCTCTAACTCAGGGGTCCTCAAACTTTTTAAACAGGGGGCCAGTTCACTGTCCCTCAGGCCGTTGGAGGGCCGGACTATAGTTTAAAAAAAAACTATGAACAAATTCCTATGCACACAGCACATACCTTATTTTGAAGTAAAAAAACAAAACAGGAACAAATACAATATTTGTATTTGCGTGTGGCCCGCGGGCCGTAGTTTGAGGACCCCTGCTCTAACTGCTAAACCTAAACCTAACCCTAAACCTAACTACTAACCCTAACCCTAACCTGTCCATATCCCTAACCCTAGCCCAGGATAAGGTCTGAGTGACAGGTGACTCCATCTTAACCCTAACCCTAACCATAACCATAACCGTTGTCACATGTTTTTCTGGAACTTCTGTGTCCAGGGAGTGAGCCGCCTTGTTTGCGGGGTTGGCTCTCAGCACCTCCTGTGTCACCTCAGGAATGGAGGGTGTGCTCAGCGGGGGAGACAGCCAGGCCCGGGAGTGTCCGCCAAAGGAGCGGGTGGGAGAGCGTCACCTCACGCTGTGAAAACGGTCCTAGCGCCGGCCCTCCCCTGCCGCGGGCTCGGGGTGCAGAGGGCTGTGGGCGAGCGAGACCCTGCCTCCCTGACTAGCGGGCAAACCTGCCCTGGGGGTCTGAGTGCAGAGCAAACACGGACAAGGCGTCGGGGCCTCTTCCTGAGATTGTGGGGGTTCCAGTGAGAACGGCCCCCACCAGCTCCCAGGAAGCCTGCCTACTGGCCCTCAGACGGAGATGCTCAAGTTACTTTCAACAAGGTGTTTTCTGTCCTAAACTGATCTGTTTTCTTGTGGGGAAAACACATAAAAGGGGAAAATAGAGACGACACTCCACGCCCAGAATTCCTACAGAAAACTTTAGGGCTACACTCTGTGCACAGGTTTCATATCCAATCTCCCACTTCGCATAACATCCTGGTCCCTTCCCCATAGCCTTAAATCTTAATAATAATAATAAAATAATACTATAATGGCTGAGTAATAGTGTCTGGTGGATGGGAACAGCTCTAATTCCTGGACATACAGGCTAGCTCTCAAATGTGGAAGTAACTCCGAACGAGGAAGCCTCTGAAATCAGCCTCCGCGGGTCTGGCTGGGGAGCCCTTGCAGAACCAGGAAAACACCCTAGAAGCCACCTGGTCCGAGGCGCTCCATTAACTATGTCTTACAGTTACATTTTGGTTCGAGTTACATGTTTTAATTCATAAATTTGAATATGATTTAATGCGTATTGAATATTTGTACTTTAGCTACTTATCTTCTTTGCCTGTGACTATTGTTAATTATTTTCTCACTGTTTCACATTAGCCTTTCACACAACAGTAAGGATAACTCTGTGATACTTTTCACCAACACCTTCCGATGTGCTGATAGGCAGTTTTCGCGTCTCCGTGGTCAGCCCCAATAATCGTTTATTTATTAGCCTATCTTTAAGCATTTATAGCTACAAAGCCCTCTTGCTTTTGTTATTTTTGCATAACTGTTAACTGCATGTGGAACTTATTTGGTCTATGGGGAGAGCTGGGGATTACCTTTAATTTTCTCCACATGGTTGGTCCTGACATCATTTACTGACTAATCTCATTTTCCTCACGGCCTTTACCAGGGACGAGTATTAACTCCACTGGGGTCTGTGGTGGAGGCGTGGGGAGAGCTGTCACCTGGTGATGGTTTCATTTGGTGACTGACATTTTTTCTTTTTCCCCCTCAACGACATAATGCTTTTAACACACTTCTTTCTCAGGTGTTCCGGGCTGGATCGACCGACCAGGATTTCCTCAGAAGGAGCACCCCGGCTACGCACGGCTCATTCAGAGTCAGGTTTACAGCTGTTCCCTGGGAACATGCTCTTTAGCTTTTGTGTTTGCTCCTTTTAATATATTTTTTTATTGATCTCAGAGAGGAAGGAAGAGGGAGAGAGAGAGAAACATCAGAGACGAGAGAGAATCATGGATCGGCTGCCTCCTGCACGCCCCACACTGGGAATCGAGCCTGCAGCCGGGGCACGTGCCCTGACCAGGAATCGAACTGTGACCTCCTCGTTCCTAGGTCGACGCTCAACCACTGAGCCACGCTGCCAGGGCGGAAAATGCTCAGAGGAGCAAACAAGGGCAATGGAGACAGAGCGAGGGCCTCGCTGGGCCACATTGACAGAAAGTGAATTCGTGGTCGTCACCCTCTTAGTAAAGGTGTCTGTTCGCTTGGCTGGAAGCAGTGGCTTGCACTGAGCTGCGTCCGTCTCCGTTGCTCCCTGGCAGAGGGACACCGGACATGCGACAAGTAGCTGCTCATAAGAACAGGCAGCAAAGGGTGTGAGCGCCACCTGTCGCTTTGTCCCTCGGTTCTGGTGGGTGTGCTGCTGTCACCCCATCTGTGCAGTGCGGTGTCCGGACGGGACACCCTCCCAGCTCCCACAGGGCAGCTGGCTGCGGGCAGCCGTCCACACCCCCAGAAACGAACACCGCCCCCCCCCCCCCGTGTCTTCCCTGAGGCCGGCGTTGGCCAGGACTTTCCAGCAGCTCTCGGTTCTGCCTCTCGATTCCCGGGGCGTCTTGTTTCGTGAGAAGTCCTTCTAAGACCCAGAGAGAAAAGCTCCCCAAAGTGTGAAGCAGATAAAAAGCAATAGTTGCCCAGAAGACGAGGTTGCGGGCTTCTCCCCTCCCCGCCCCATCCTCTCATTAGTTTAAGTTCTGGCTGATTTAAACACTTGATACACTTTTCCTGGAAACATAGAAGTTTAATTTGGAATCTGGTCCCGGAGCAAAGCTTCTGCTGAGCATAACGCAAAAACACGGCTGCTAATGAGTGGGCCTGACAACAGGAAGCAAGGGAGAAAATACAAATTCTGGAAGAAAATAAGCCGTTTCACAAGGTCTCCATTTGCCCCAAATCCAATTTCACTGCTTCAAGGGGCAGCCTGGGAATTCTTCTCATGGAAGCGCAGTGAATACTCCTGGAGACGTCTGTTCTCGGGCCTGCAAGAAACGGGTAGAAATGACAGATTTCCTAGAGCAACTTGTGGGAGATTTGTGTTGGTGATGCCTGTATAAACTCATTCTTCCCTCCAGCAAAAGCACAAATCATGCCACCATGCAGAACAGAGCAGTGAATTACTGCTTCTTTAATAAAAAAAAGTGTATGTACATTGTCCTTGTGGTTGCGGTTGATTGTGTGTGAATACCTGTGTGCTTTGGATACATTCTGGGAGCATTTAAAAAGCTATTGCAAAATCCTTCCTCCCCATTAGAAATTCTGATTTTTAAAGAAAGGAAATTCTGATTTTGCACCATTAATTGGCATTTTCAACATGCCAAGCGCCCAGTTTGAAGTCTACACATAAAACCGAGCCCAGAGGCCTGCACTTAACACGTCATAAGCAGCTCGTTACACGGATAAGCCTCACAGTAACACGGGCTCCTCCAGGCGCCCTGGCCGGCCATTGTCCCGAGTCACCAGTTCACCAGGTGAGACTCCTGGGCTGGGAGCCCCAGGCATTTACCCTCCTGACGGGTCACCCCGGCCTGGCTGGCTCAGAGGGGCCAGCTCCAGCCTGCACATCCAGTGGCCCTGCACACAGGGTCAGGCGGGAGGGGCAGACTCAGGGACTCAGCCAGAGGGTGGGAGGGGGCCCCAGGGCGACCCAGCACGGCCAGGGCCGGCCTCACCCTTTCCCGAACCCCTGGGTCCCAGCGCAGCCCCTGGCTCTCGCAGGCCAGTCCTCTCGCCAGAACCAGCTTCCCAAGAGCGGGCCTCTCCGAATCAAAGGTTTGGGACGAATTCTCACCGCCCTGGCGCGTTGTCTTCTAACAGTTCTCGGCCGGGCGCACGAGGGCCCCATCCCTCGCCTGGGCCTGCAGGCGCCCTGGTCTCTGCCCACCGTCAGGGCCCAGCGGCCTTGGCTCTTCGGATGTGCCAGCCACGGTGCCGGCTGCGCGGCTCCTTCAATCCCGGGACCGTTGGGGCGGAGGCGGCCCAGTCAACAGGAGGACGATGCGCCCGGGGCACGCAGGGCTCGGGCCGGGGCGCTGACAGCCGTCCCAGCTTCAGCTCCTTCTCCTCCCACCGGCCGGGCGCTCCCACCCGCTTCTGCAGGAGGAAGACGGGCGGAAAGGCATTCGGGCCCATGTGGGCCCAGGATTCGGGTCCATCTCGGCTCAGGACAGGCGCCCGGCCGCCTCTGAGAACCCAGGGTGCGCACAGCGAGTTTGAGGCTCCCACAGCCGGGCTCCTGGGGTTTCACCCCCCGACCCCACCCCGAGGCTGCGAGACCCCGGCCCCTCGCGCTCCCCGTTCCCACGCCCCCGAATCTGGGAGGAGTGGATGGGTGACTGGGGGTGACTGACCCCCGGCTGGTGAACCTCGCGGGGCGCTGAGCGAGAGGCGGAGGCTCCACAGCCAGGGGCGCAGCGCCATCGCGTGGCCGGGCCGTGCGCTCCGACCTCCACGTTGGAGGGAGCAGGGAACGGGGGTCCCTTTGGGAACATCCTGGGTGGCAGCCGGGGCGCAGGCCCTGTAGCTGCAGCAGGAAATGGGGGGGGGGGGCCTGCCTGGTGGGGTCGCCCCGAACTCACAGAGGGAGCAAGGCCCCCTCTCCCGGCGGGGCCGGGTTTGTCCCGAGAAAGAGGCACATGCATCCGGCAAAGGGCCCGGACCTCCTCAGGAGACGTGCGGGTCCCTGAACCCGGCGAGGCTGTTCCTCCTGGAACATCGTTTGAAAATCGTGGTTATAGCTGACGGAAAAGCGACGTCTCAGGAACCCCACGGAGCGACTGGACGTTGACAGAAGGGCCAGGCCACATGGCCCCATTTTATGGCAAAAACGTCATGAGCACCTACTGTGCGCCAGGACCTGAGGGGGAGCTGGTGGTCCAGGTGGCTGGGCAGCACCGAGGGCGTCCACAGAGGCGCTGGGCCCCAGATCTGTGACAACAGGGACAGCGAGGTGCTCAGGACGACAGGCCACCGCTGCACTGAAACAGCCATCAGACTATAAAATGCTCCGTAGTCACGTCCTCTAATCTATGAGGTCACAGGTCCTCTAATCTATGAGGTCACAGGTCCACAGACCCGCGTCCTCACCACAGGCCCTTCAGGTGGAGGGGACGGCCGGTGTGCTGAGTATCTGCGCCAACCGCCCCGCGATCGGGAAGGAGCTGTGCTCCTGCAGGTCCAGCCCCCCACTGCGATGTGTGACCATCGTTGAAAACGCTCCATCTGTCAGAGTCAGTGCGAACAAGGAGGGCCATGCCCCCCATCCCCATCGAGGGGCCCCCAGCTTTTGTCTGCAGACCCCTGGGTTAGGAAGCCGGGTGTGGGTGGAACAAAGGATACAGAAGCAGGTGCATGGACGTTCTGACGACAAACCGGAAGGACAGCCCGAGCTACCGGGACAGTCTGGGGTCAGCACTGTGTGAAGGAGCCTGGTGCAGAGGGAGGCAATGGCCACCAGGGGGCCCAGTTCAGCCCGTAAACCCACCCAGTCTGAACACTTGACCCGCCTGCTAAGGACCTCGGTCCGAGCCCCACCCCCAATTCTAAACCCCGTCAGACTCATTTCTGTACCTGCCTGGGTCCTGGCACTTGAATTTGCAATGTTGCCGCTTGGGGCAACCCCGCCTGACAACAGCCATCAGCCCGGGGGGTCGAACCTCCCGGAGCTGAACCTGCCGCTGAAGCTCAGCCTCCACCCGCCGTCCATCCCACTGTGACCCGGGGTCACTCCTAGGCCAGCAGGGATGGCACCTGTTCCCACCACAGGCCGCGTTTCGGGGTGGCTGGGAGCTCAGGGCTGGGTCAGAGGTGCCGTGTGGTTGGGTAGGAGCCAGCGTGGCAGGCTTTCGGGGTGATGTCAGACCTGGCACCGGCAGGGAACAACTCTGTTGACAAGAAGATTAATCAGACTCGGTGCCCATCAGTTACCGCCGCCGCCTCCTCGGGGGTCAGCTCCAGTCAAGCCTTTGCTAGTTTTTTTTCCATCTTTTTAAAAGAAAGCTTAATCTCCTAACAAGGCAGCCAGCACCCAGCTCATGGCGTGCCAGAGGGCAAGTCCCTGCAAGCAGGTTCTGGGTAGGGTTCCTGGAGCCGCGGGGCCTCGGGCTGGCACAGGCGAGCCGGGCGGGCCTCCTACCTGCACAGACCCAGCCCCGGAAGCTGGGCCCGGAGCCCCCACCAGGGACGCCGCTGCGAGCTGTCCTGGTCGCTCCCTCTCTGCCGCCCACAGGTGAGCGTCCCTTGAGGGGCTGGCAGTGGCCACGCTGGGCCTTCACCTTCCCTCATTTCACATGTCCGTTCTCCAACACGCCCGCCCCACTGTCCATTATGAGACGTGGCCTCATCCTTCGTCCGACAAACACACTGGCCTCTTCTGGCGTGACCTCCACATGCCAGGCCCTGGCCTTGCGCAGGGGGCGTAGAGGGACACGGCAGTGAGTAAATACGCGCACGGGAGCTGCCTGCGCCTGGGTGGAGGCCTGGAAGGGCACCGAGGGGCTGCGTGGAGAGGGTGGGAGGGGCAGCGGTTTGGGGAAAGGCCCGAGGAGGGGAGCTTCGGAGAGGAGGGCGGGAAGGTGCCTGGGAGGGACAGGAATCTGACGTGCAGGGCGGGCGGGGTGCTCTGCGAATGTCTGTTAACACTTGGAGTGCGGGAAACGAGTTAAGTCGGCTCGCGTGAATTGCGCGTACTCCGCGGGAGCCGTCTTAACTCGGTTCATATAGATTTGCGGTGGAGTGCAGGAAACGTGTAAACTCGGGCCGATTGTAACTGCGTATTACCAAATATTTGTCTGTTTGCCGTTCACAAACATACCTACCTGCGTATGCGAACCGTTTCATACCCATTGGGGTAATAGGTATCATAAAAATCCCTGATTTTGCGCGGGAAACCTAAATAATTGCCCGCGCCATCTTATATTTTGGCGGGAAATTCACCCCACACCGGAGTGTTAACTGGATAGAAGTTCTGCTTCCAAGTTCTGCTTCTCTTGCTTCATGTGAATTAGAGTCTTCGGGGGACTCGTTAAAATGTAGACTCCCAGCTCCACTGATTCAGGAGGGGCCCAGAAAGCTGCATCTGAAAACCCCGCCCTCGCCCCCCGCCCCCCGGCCCCCAGCTGCTGCGGTTGGTCCTGCCTGAGGCTCCGGGCCCTCCCCTTCCAGCTGCTTCTGCCCACAGACCCCTCCAGGCAGCCTGCTCAGCCTGGTGCTGCCCTGCCTGCAGCCTCCGAGGTGTGAGGCCCGAGAACGCCTCAGTCCCTCTGTGGGCCTCCCACCACCTGCAGCCCCGGCCAGGCCCCAGGAGGCCGTCCCGGCTCTGCAGTCTCCGGGCACCGGGCTCCCAGGCCCAGGTCTCTGTCTGGCACGCAGACCCTGGGCCTCTGCACACCTCCCAGGGCTGGGGAGGCGGCAGCAGAGGCACAGCTTGTCTCGGAGGAGATGCTGGGGGCCCTGGGGTCACACATTTATAGGAACCCCCTTTCCCAGCTGCACATGGAGGGACCAACCCAAACACTCATGCCCCCCCCACCCCATGGCCCTGGGCTCCCGAGCCCCAGCCCCGGGAGGAAGCTCCTCAGGCCTCTGGCTGGTCCCCTGCCTAGAACAGGAAGCTGCCGGGGTCGGGCTGACAGGCCTGCGCATCCCCAACCCGGGACCACGGCCTCAGCAGCCCTGTGTGCAGAGGCTGTAAGGCCACATCGAAGTCCGGGCATCGAGTCCCCCCTCCTCACTCACCAGGGCCCAGTGCGGGGAGGCTTCTCGCTCAGGGGCTGGTGGCTTCTGGGCGCTGAGCCTGACAGATGTTCAGACAAAGGGCAGCTCCCTAACCGGGAGCTTAGGGCTGCGGTGAGGCCACGGCCTGCATGTCTCGGTCCCTGCTGCCCCCTGCTGCCCGGCGCAGGCTGGAGCGCGGTGCAGGCGGGAAGCAGGAGGCAGAGCCACGCTGGGAGGGTCTCTTACCCACGGGAACCTGAGGCTCGGAAGGGGCCGGGGGCGCCCCCAGGCCACACAGCAAGTCTCTGGGTAACGGCTCCGACAAGGAAGACGCTGAACGGGCAGCACCCGCCTCTCCGGGAACTGGCTGGCAGGCTGTTCTCAGCCCCACGTGGCCCTCGAGGTAGGAAGTGGACGGGGCTCCGCCGGGCGCTCAGTCCCCAGGGAGTCCCTTGCTCTAGGGGAGGAGTCGGGAGAAGAGCGGACCCTCTGACGATCCTGCGCAGCGACAACTAAAGCAAGAGGAACAGGACGGGAAACGCAGGAGTGGGACGGGCCACCTGCCTCCTCTCCGCGAGAACGTCGGCTCCCAGGCGCACAGCGGGCCGGTCGGAGCTTCTGCGGAGAACAGACTCCTCCAGGTGGGTGGGTGGAAAGTCCTCTGACCTGAGCGATGCGGGCGCCGCTCCGGGGGACAGAGCCTCCCTGGGTCTCGGACGCAGGCGAGAGTCCACGCAGACGTCACGGCGCAGGGGTTGGATTTTTCCAGACAGAGCCGACCTGCACTCCCTCCCTCCCCCGCCACCCACTTGGCACCTGTTCACTGAGCTCCAAGCAAGTCCCCTGCAGATGAGCCAGCTGTTCCCACTGGTTCCCGCCCTGGTGGTGGGTCCGGGGGGACAGACGGTGGACCTGAACTTGCACATGAAGGGAATCAGTGGAGGGTCACTGGTCACGCTGTACCCAGCGCCTGAGGGGGACATTCGGGTGCTCGACGGTCAGCCACAGCACAGGCCTGGAACACGCACCCCGGACGGCCCTTCATGGATCCAGTTCCTCTCGGAGGAGACAGGCAGAGCTGGGATCCCACCTGCAGGGGGCGCACACCTGGGAGGGAAACCTCGAGAGGCGCCCTCCTCCTCACTCCGGAGCCACACGCTGAGCTGCTCCAGGGACGGAGCCGAGGCTCAGGGTCCAGGCGCTCGGTCCTGCTCCGAGCCGCACCCTCGGACCTCAGCCTGGTTCTCGCGCTCGGCGTGCGGCCTGGACTTCGGAGGGTGGGCAGTGGACGGACTCCTGAGGAGCCAGCACGGCGCCCGCCTCAGGCACAGAGAACACAAAAACCCGGCCGGGATTTCCTGTTTATTTCTCATTTCTGTACGTGACGGACATTCAAGTCTCAGCAATAGTTTACAATAGTCACATCTCATGTTAAGAACACAAAGACAAAACTAAAGCATGAAGATTTCAAAAAGGAGGTTCCCATAATGCGTCACAGGAGTTAAAATGCAAAGATCGAGGACCCGGTAGTGGAACCACGCGCACAGGGTGCAAGTCCCCGCGAGCCTCTGCGCTGCAGCACGAGGCAGCCCCGCCTGGACTGGGGCACAGGGTGTCCAGGTCGGGGCACGGGGTGTCCAGGTCGGGGCACGGGGTGTCCAGGTCGGGGCACGGGGTGTCCAGGTCAGGACACAGGGTGTCCAGGTCGGGGCACAGGGTGTCCAGGTCGGGGCACGGGAGCTTCGGTGACCTCGGCACTGCTGGCTGCGCCGTCTGCATCTTCCACGGCTGAGTATAAACACAGGCACAGCACAGAGCTGAGAACAGGTTCCACAAACTCACTACAGGTTTCCCAAACATCTTTAAACGTCATCGATGAGAAAAGTAATTCAGTTGCCTGAATTTTAAGTTTAAAAAAAATTAAGTCTTTCCAGGGACTCTTAAAGCTCTCTCTCCTAAAGCATAAAGTGGTATACTCTCTCACAATCGGAGCGCTCACGCTGTTCTCCGAGACACAGCTGTGCCCAGGGGCCTGGGGAGCTGGGGAGAGCTTGAGGACCCGGAGCCAAGCGTCCATCAGCCCGGGCTGTCACCTTGACCACGGCCCGACCGACGCCCACCTCACCTGGCTTGCGAGGTCAGATTTCCTGGTGCCTGTTAACCTGTCACTCTTCAGCCAGTTCCTGTTTGGGGGATTGCAGCTCATTCAACAAATCTCTGCCAGCAGCTCCAGCTTTTGAAGCGAAAAGAACTGCTCCCTGTTTAAAACCGAGGCTCTTCAAGCTCCGGGCGTAGTCTGCGTACACGGCGGAGACGAGTCTCTGTGAGCCGCAGTCAAGGAGCTGAAGGCGGCAGGCCCAGCCCCCTGCCCCCCACCCAGCTCCCCCGTGGGGAGGACCAGCTCCACCCACAGGCGCAGAGGCACTGAGGCCACTCCTGGCGTGGCGAGGGCAGTCCCACCTGTGACCTCCCCACACAGCACCCGCGGAGCCCACCATACAGCCCCGGCCCAGGCGGCGCGCCCGAGGGGTCTAAACCCACTCGTCCACTGCTGCCTCCTCAGCATCACCACCGGCAAAGGATATCTGTGTCCTGGCCGACCTCCAGGGCCCCGTACTGGAGACACGCCTCCACGAACAAGGCGGCTCGATCGAAGTATCTCATGCTGCTCGACAGAACACACAGGTCAGGCCGTCACTCACGGCTGCGCCAGGCTCACCGGCGCCTTCCTAAGCCGGGCTTCCGAGGAGAGGAGGGCACCGGGCCCTCACCCGCGCCCCCTTCTACTAACACGGAAGAAGTGAGCAGCAGCCGGGACACAGAAACCTCCAGGGACGGGACAGCAGGCTGCACCGCTGTCCACACGTACCCTCTCCCTGCACTGACCTCCCCCGCCTCCTTCCTCTGAAACACATGAAATGTCCATCATGGGTCATGGGCACCGCTCCTGAGACTCTCAGGGCGACCCTCCCACCCCCCACGCTGTCCCCTCCCCACTGCCCTCGGGCCTGCCCCTCAGGTGCTCGACTCAAAGCTGAATGTGCCCGAGCCTCTAGAGACTTCTCCGTATTCTTCTTAAAGAGGCACCTGTAGGTCTGACCAGGACAGGCAGGAATAGAGCACAGCTCCCAGAGCAAACGAAGGGTTAATAGACATGGCCCTGCCCTGGCCGGTTTTGCTCAGTGGACAGAGGTTGGCTTATAGGCCAAAGGGTCCCGGGTTCGATTCCAGTCAAGGGCACGTCCATTGGATGCAGGCTCCTCCCTGGCCCAGGCCCTGGCCAGGGCACATGCAGGAGGCAACCAATCGATGTGTTTCTCTCACATCGATGTCTCTCTCTCTTTCCCACTCGCTCTAAAAATCAATGGAAAAATATCCTCGGGTGAAGGATTATAAACCAATAAAAATAAACACGGCCCCAGCTGGTGAGGCTCAGAGGTTGAGCCTCAACCTATGAACCAGGAGGTCACGGTTCGATGCCTGGTCAGGGCACAGGCCCAGGTTGCCGACTCAATCCCCAGTAGGGGGCGTGCAGGAGGCAGCTGATCAATGATTCTCTCTTATCACTGATGTGTCTATCTCTCTCTCCCTAAAAATTCAAACTATCCTTAAAAAAAAAAGTAATGAATAAACAATGCACCATCCACTCCTTTACGGGTTTAATCAACCTGAATTCAAGCCTCTCCCCCACCCCAGGCACTGAGTACCCACCCCCCGCCGCGGAGCCCCAAGGGCCTGGGCAGTGACAGACGCAGCAGCACAGGGGCCCAGCCCGGGGGCATCCCGGTACCTGTGTAGCATCTCCGCGACGCTGGAGAAGCAGCCCAGGGAGAGGAGGACCAGGAGGGCCTTCGACTTCTGGTTGACTTGGGGAGAGCAAAGGTGGTCCACCCACCGCTTCAAAACATCGGCGCACTCTTCCGGGCTCAGCCGGACCTGGAGAGACGCCGTGTGAGCAAGACATCTGCACAGACACCAGCACCGATCACAACACGCTCCTGAGACCAAGGCTGGGTGTGGCTTCACTGGCAACACCCTGACGCCGCTGCTGACCACGACTGGGAGGCACAGGGCCGGCCTGCAGGGCGTGGGGCCAGCACATGGTGTGTGAGCCAGCTGCCACCCTGGTCACCACCATCACCAGTGGGAACTGCATCTCCCAATAAGAAGCAATGCAGTCTGTGCTCAAAAGAGCAGGAGGATGACTTGTAAGAAAATATTTGCAAAGCAGCTCTGCAGCCAAAACTGCTTCTAAATCTCGAGTGTAAGGTTCAAGACTAAAGTTTCTACCCAAGCACTCAGGGCACCCACGGGAACCGCCTACCTTTGCAAGCCACGCGGCCCGGCTCCACTCCCCGTAGGTCTGCAGGTAGCGGCAGGCATCCGCGGCCTTGTCAATCAGGCAGAGCAGCTGCACACCCTCTGGAAGACCCCGGGCAGCCCCGTGAGCCCCACGCCCTCTGTCCGCCGCTGACAGTCAGATCACGCCTGACTCCACCTGGTCATTGCACCTGCTGGAGACCCCGGCTCAAGTTCTACGATGCCGCCCCTCAATGACCAGGCAGGAAGCACACAGGTCAGGTACACTCCTTGGCTGTCAGCATGGCTGTCAGCAGGGCGTCTCATCGGCCAGGTGTGTCCGACTGGTGCCCACTGTCTTGGCATTCGTTTCCAGGGCCCCTTTCACTCCTGATAGGTGCTCTGGCCCAGGCGATTAAATTAGAGCTATCTCCTAAAGAGCCCGCAATAGTCCCTCTCTCCCTCCAGCACCAATAGAAAGGGCAGAAACGTCCCTGATGATCTCATCCTTTGCAGGGAGCAGCCTGACTTCCCAGGGCCCCGGTGAACAGGCCCCGGCTCGCTTACCTGCCAGCTTGCCGCTGGCGATCATGTTGGTGGCCACCAGCTTGATGGTGCTCTGGGAGGGGCCGGAGGAGGTGACGGTGGTGACCAGGCAGGCCTTCAGCGCGTCGCAGTAGTAGTGCTGGTTGTCCGCGCTCGTCTCCAGCAGCAGCTGCACGGCCCTGTCTGTCTGGCAGGGACACGGTTCCTCCAATGAATCGCCCCCAACACCACCCTCAGGCTCATCGCCTGGATCCTGACGCTCACAGCTGTGAGAGGACTCTCATTTCCAAGAACTCCCGACGCTCAGTTCACAAAACGCACACTGAGCGTGCTCCTGCTCCCCCGGGCAGCGTGACCCGCCTGGCCTACAGGCGTGCCCGTCAGCTCCGGCCACCAACAGAACACACCGAGGCCTCCCTCAGCACCATGAGGCCCAGATCACAAGCTGAGTAACCATATAGTTTCACTTTCTTAGATGTGCTGGTCCGTCTTTGAGAGAAAGCCCACATTTATACTTATGCTTTCAGAGAAATGCTATGGTGAGAGAGAGAGAGAGAGAGAGAGAGAGAGAGAGAGAGAGGTGCGACGCTCTGAAATACGAATCAACCAGCAACTCCATGAAGCATGAAAAGCTATAAAAACTGACGTACTTGACCCAAGAGCAGAAGCTGGTCCGTGCACTTGCGCGTGTGATCGTAAGTCGACCGTTTCGCCTCCTGCAGATTAACCCTTTCCAGCTGAAACTTCTAGAGGGGGGAAAGGAGAAGTGAACCTGGATTAAAAGACTTGATTATTTAAATTTCACTATACTTAGTAACTTCATTTATACTGACATCACTGACTTCTGGAAGGACTGGGACGGGCAGGTGAGCCCGCCGTTCGCACAGGCTGCCCTCAGACAGCACCTGTGAGCGCTGAGTGTACCACAAACTCAAAGTCAGGAAGCTGCCCTTTCATATATAAAAAGCACATTCAAGCCAAGAGAAAGAAATATCTGTTCTTTACAGAAAATAATAAAAGAGAGAGAACAAACCTAAGTTACGATTTTAGGCAAAGAAAAAAATAAGACTGCTAATAAAATTTCAATGTGCATTAAAAAATCTAGAAACATTCATAAACGTTTCAAGTCCTGGGTCCAGCCTTTTTTATGCAAATGTGGGCACGGGCTCATTCTATTTTGCGGATTTTAACTTAGTTCCAAAGTTTCCCAAGGGAAGAGGCTTACAGACACGTAAGTCATCAGGAGACAGCGCTCAGGGCCAACCCGCGTAGGAATGCGCTACAGCACCTGGAAGTAGGCGTTCTCACAGAGCACGTCATAGCAGATGTCCAGCGGGTTGCTCGCCCGGTCCCGAGGGGCAGCTTCCTGTGCAGCGGGGGTGCTGGCCGACTTCTCCTGGGACCAGCTGTGCAGGTAGTGGGCGGCCACGGTCCAGAAGTGCAGCTCCGACTCATCGCCGTAGAGCCTGCGGAGGCAAAGCCAAGCGTCCACGGAACCACCTGGCAGGCGGCCTGGACAGGCTCTCAGAGCACCTGAAGCCCCAGGCTCAGTGCTGCCATGTGACCCGGGGGGGAGGGGGAGGGAGGTTCCCGGCTCGGAGAAGGTGCTGTAGCAGCAAGTCCTCCAGGCCTGTGCCCGGCCAAGCAATACAGGGGCCTGGACGCAGAGGGTCCCTCGCCCCAGGCCTCGCCGCGGAGCCCAGAGCAGCGCATCCAGAAGCCTGGGCCACGAGAGGCCCCGTTTGCATGAGCGCCTTCCCCTCGGAGCCACAGCGCACGGAGGAGGTGCTGGGTTAACTGCCCCACCAGGTCTGGAGACAACGTCCACTGTCCTCCGGGGAGCGGAGGGAAATGTCTTTTCACGGGTGACACTCCACTGTGCGTGCAAGTCCCGGTGATCGACTCTCATGTCACTCATTGGAATGACATCACTGAAGTACACGCCCTTATAGCTGATACTGTAAGAAGCTGTCTGTAGGAGGGAGTCTCCTCAATAGATAAGGCCTAGATCTCACATTTAAATGTCATGTTTATTCTATTTGTTACTACTTTAAAAATTTTCATATTAAAGGATAAACTACAATATATTTTTCTAACCTAAGAGAGTTTGGTCTTAACTAAAAATTCATAAAAGAAATGAGTTAGCCAATTCTATCTCTTACACAGAATTCTTTTTAAAACATATGGTTTTTTAAAGATTGACCTTAGAGAGAGAGGGAGAGGAAGATAGAAACATCGATGAGAGAGAAACATCCTGGGGCCGCCTCCTGCAAGCCCCCTCGGGGGATTAAGCCCACAGCCCAGGCCCCGGCCCTGATTGGGAATCAACCGCCACCCCTGATGCCAGGACAACACTCAGCCAGCTGGGCCACAGGGCCAGGCTCTGCACCGAATCCTTCAGAGTGTTACCTCGAAACCAGCAGGCATCTTTGCAGAAGAGTGAATTCCGGATCGAGCAAGAGTTTCTTTATGTCACTGCAGACGAATCCAAAGGCAAGAAAAAACATTTAATTGAGCAATAAAGCAAGGGGATCAATCACAGGCTCTAGAAATGGGAAATCCCACTCAAAGGCTGTGCTTAGAACGTATAGAAGTGCCTTCGCCTGTAACGTCCCTGACATTACAGAGCTCTGGAGCCTACAGCGTGTCTGGCCTGGAGGGTCCGTCACACACTGGGCTGAGGCTCTGACGGGGCTGACCTTGCGACGGTTAGACTCAGTTTTGAAAATGGGAGCAGCTGCCCAAGTGCAGGAGCGGGGATGGCGCCAGGAGCAGCGCGTGCTGAGAGCAGCGCACTCGGCATTTGCTTCTGAAACTCTCCAGATGTAAAATGTTTAAGGAAGAAGGGCCAGTGTTTTCATAAACTGATATTCTAAGATAGCCAAATACAGCACGTTCATAAAGGAGGGATACTCTTTAAATCTATCCTTTTCCATTTAAACACACGTTAACCTTTGCCTAGAGAAAACAAGTATTATTTGGCATTTGATCTCAATAAAGCATTCTATTATGGCGACCTTATTAACTGTGATAATCAGGTGTTACAGCCTTGAGATTGCATCCATGTGTTCGGTGTTACCAAGAACTCCTTGTGGACCGTATGCTTCCACTTCCTTTGCAACATTGTTCCTACATAATTCTCCCTGCTCGTGGCTGACGGAGCACTGACTTCCTCGCCAGGACTGTGCTCGGCCCTGGACGGAGAGCCCACTTCAGGAGCAGGAAGTGGGCACACAGACCGCCTGGGCATGTCCTCGCATGAGCTCACGGGGTTGGTGGTGGACGCAGCCTGAGCCAGGGGACGCTCACCCCAGCTCTGTTCCTGCCCAGACAGGAGAGCAGGGCCCTGGCCCCCAGGAACGGGCTGAGACAGATCAGTCACTTGCCAACCGCCAGGCTCCAGGGACACAAACCCCGCCACGCGTGTCTCCTGAACTGCGCCGTGTCTTCATTTTAAACAGCCTGACTGAATCTTTCCTTTCTCATCTCACCTTCTAATCTTCTGAAGACATAACTGGAGTGCTTACTTGGACAACGAATTCAACTGCTCCTGAAGGAGGCTCTTTACTTCTTCATTTTCTGGGTAATCCCTGCGCAGGAGAGATTTTGAATGAGTTCCTTATTTCTTCACTTACAACCGGTTATTTGTTCACCAGAAAAAAAGTGTGTTAGAGAAACCACCTCTTTGTAGTCCTTGGTTAAAACCTGGCTGCAGACCCAACAGCAGCACTGTTCTCAGGGACCCACCCATCATCTTTGGTGTTGGCTTCTGCCTCGTTTCGTCAAAACAAAGAAACGGGTACAGGGAGTCCCTCTGATTTCAAGAAACCAGAAGGCTTATCAGTGGGCGCCAAAACCAGCGGGTTTAGATCCTGTTAATAACAAGTTCAGCGAGGACGGGCGGCGTCTGCGCCCTCCGCTCCACCAGAGGGCGCTCCTTCCAGGCAGACACGCCCTGAGAGCAGGCTCGCTGGCCCATGGGGTTCCTTCCCCTGGAGAGAATGCCTGCCTTGCACCCCACACGGCACAAGTGCAGGAAGGAACACGTGTGGGTTTACTCACACCTGCTAGCAATCCTTCCTGTGGATGCTTTTTTACAACGAGGCAGGCACTGGAATGTATAGAACAAAACACCTGAGCGAGGCCCATTCTTAGCGCTTTTAAAAAGATTGAAACCTGGCCCCAAATTCCCCTTGGCCTCCAGCGGCCGTCTCCAGCGGCCGTCTCCACCCGCATGATGCCTGTTCAGACTGTGAGGGGCCACAGGGCACCCAGCCCCGCGCACACCCCCGGGGAGACCGAGGGCCAGGACGCGCAGGCTGGCGGCTCCTTCGTGTGGCTGAGGTCCAGCCCTCTCAGGTCCCGGAGTGCAGCCACTGCTGACTCTCACCCCCAAGGAGATGACAAGGGAAAACGGAAGTGCAGACACTTACACGTGAGAAATATCCAGCAAGTACTGTCCGCTCCACGGCTGGTGCAGCAAGAAAGCCTTCAGGGCGAGGGAGGCTCTTGGGACAAGGAGATACGGGCACCACACGGGCTCTGGACACACACACACACACACACACGTTATTTTAAGAAAACACAATTGTTATACTACTGCTAGAGGCCTGGTGTGCGAATTCGTGCACCAGTGGGGTCCTTCGGCCTGGCCTGCAGGATTGGGCTGAAACCGGCTCTCCGACATCCCGAGGGGTCCCAGACTGCAAGAGGGCACAGGCCAGGCCGAGGGACCCCACCGGTGCGTGATCGGGACCGGGGAGGGACACGGGAGGTTGGCCAGCCGGGAGGGACCTCGGGAGGGCTCCAGGGTGTGTCCGCCCCATCTTGCTCAGTTCCAATCGGCCGGACCCCAGCAGCAAGCTAACCTACTGGTTGGAGCTCTGCCCCTGGTGGTCAGTGCACGTCATAGCGAGCGGTTAAGTGGCCTTAGCATATCATTAGCATATTACGCTTTGATTGGTTGAACGGATGACCAGATGACTGGACACTTAGCATATTAAGCTTTTATTATATAGGATGAAGCTTCAGCTACAGACAGTTTACAGAGTATGGTGGCAGGGAGAGTGTGGCCGACATAATCACCACTCAGACACACAAGTGCAGAGATTCTTCTTCAAACTAAAATGTTTCTCTTTCAAAGACCCGGCGCCCTGCGTGGTACAGGATACCGATCCCACCGAGTGACAGACCCAATGCAACGATTCAGCAGGTGCCACACTTGACCATTCGATGGCTGCTTTTCTGAGACCATTAAACCAGCGTGGCCCTCACCCTGAGCTGCTGGCTGCAGGGCCAGGCCACTCGGGCCCAGTGTGTGCTCGGGCCTCATGAGAAGGGGCCCTTGAACAAAAGCCCCATCTTCCCAGACTCTGGGCCCTGGAATCCCAACACCCAGTGGTTGGCTTCCTTAGGACACACTGACCATCTGCCTGTTTCAGTAAGTTCCTGTGCGAACCAACAGGAGATCCAGAACTCCAACCCCAACATCTGGGCTCTGACTCCCTGCAGGGCCGCACCCTCAGACTCCCGCCTGGAGACAGTCCTCTGGAACCCGCTGCCCCCCTGCACCCGCCGAGCCCTCTTCCAGGATCCTGGGGACAAGTGCACCCACAGGAATGACAGGAACCCGCACCAGGGCTGCCTCAGTGAGACGCAGCCCACGCTGTGCTGTCCGGTCCCGCCTCTGTCTCTGGCTCCTGAGCACTGGGAACACGGTCACACGGGGAATGAGCTCTTCTCTCATTTGATTTTAATTCATTTACATTTAAAATATCACACCTGCTCAGTCATTTAGGAATACTGGGAAGAATCTGGCTATACCACTACTCTCTCAGCTGTAAGTTTTATAAACTCTAAATACGACTAACACGCATTTCGGCTGAGAACCTGCCTCTGAACTGAGATACGCTCTAAATGAAAGTACACTGGAGTTTAAAGACTAAGTACTGAAAAATGTAAAATATCTCATTAGTAATTTTTAATAATGATTTTATGTTAAAATGGTATACTTTTGTATATACTGGCTTAAATACAATTCTTATTAAAATCAATTTCATCTGTTTCTTTTTTAATGTGGTACCGGGAAATTTAAATTTATGTGGTGCACCTTGTATTTCTATTGGACAGCACTGCTTCAGAACACTTCATTCTCTGTAGTTAAGTATAAATTAAATCACAGATAAAATATTTTATGTGAACTTTTCAATTTCAAAGTTGGAAAGTGGTCAAGAGTATTTCTAATACTACTTTTTTCCACAATCGACAGTTTTACTATTGATTCAATGAAATTACCTAAAATGCAGTTCACATTCAAAAGTGCTCTGTGATCCTCACGTGCCCGAGAGCTGCATTCTTTTCAGAAACCCAGGGCCTGATCAGGGCCCCGCCTGCACTGGCTTGTCCTGTCTCTTGTCTCCGAGGCTACAGGACAGACCTCCCACTTTGCTTCTGATCTCTCATGCTGTTTTCATGTTTAAAGAGTCGTAAGATAGGCATCAACATTCATTGACACTCAGGACACTTTCCAGAGTGACTTTCCAATGACAGAGGGTTGTCAGGGCATGAGACTCGTCTCTGGGAAGCAGCAGCCCACCCCAGAGCTGTGCCCTCTGATGGGCTCCTCTAAATTCCCAGTCAGCCCTTTTTATGAATGCAAACTTCTCTCATCTTTCGAAAAAGCACCCAGAAGTGGGTCAGGGAAGGCACGTGGGAGCTGGAGTTAGGGAATGACGTCAGCAATGACAAGGGTCCAGCATCTCTGCGAGCAGCAGCCCAGCCTCCACCCCTTCCACTCAGACCTGGGGCAGCCAGGACTGAGGGACAGAAGCCGCGCTCCCCCAGGAGAGCAGCCTGCACGGAATGAAGCTCTGTCCCCAGAGCGCATACCTGTGAGCTCCTGCTCGTCCACCCTGACGCACGTGGACTTCATGGACATCTCCAGGACGCGCAGGCACCCGTCGTCGGACGCCAAGATCACCTTGTCTGACGTGCACCAGTCCACGTCCAGCACCCGGAAGGTCACGTTCCTCCCGCTCCTTAAGCTGCTCACCATCTGCACCTTCAGGAGCGAATGTGGCTGTCACTCTCAGGAAGAGCAGGGGGTGCTCATCTTCTGATCAGTCACAGCCAAGGCCCAGGGCCAGGGCCAAACCGAGGACGCTGGCGTCTGTCTGCCTCCCACACGCAGGCTGCACCGTAAAGGCCCCCAAGGCAGTGATAACATTTAAAGTGCGCTGAGCTGTCCCCTTTGGAACAGAAGCTCTGTGAGGGGCACTGTCAGAGGAGGAAACTGTCCTCAGTCTGACAGCCCACCACGCAGTCACCGCTGAAGCGGGCGGCTCCCTCCGTGGCGCCCAAGCTGGACCTACCTCCTTGGCGTCCCACACCTCAGCTCCGTCGTTGTACATGGCAACTAACTTCTGGTTCCCTTTCCCAGGGGCAAAGCGGATCTTCCTCACCCAACTGCGGTGGGTCGGGATCCCTCTGCGGACACAGAGCACAGTGTGAGGAGAGATGGGCACTGGGAACTGTCCAACGTCTCTTTCTATTTCTGTTTCTGACAAGGTCTGTGCTGGGAGAGCCACTTCGCTTCCTGGGACGGGCCAACCTGACAGAAGGGTCTGCCCCTCCGAGCTGCTGGAATAATGTCCCTGCGCCTCTGCATGGACCCCCTGCAGGGAGGAACGACCCAGAGGCTGGCTCGGCCCAGGGCCTTCCTCCCAAGTTCAGTGACAGGGGACTCATATCAAGAGGTTACTTTTTTAAAAAACCAGAAAACAAGAATGCATTCTGAGCTCATACCTGGATACTCTGCCTTTCAAATCCCAAAAATTTAAATTTCCGTCCATATCTCCAAGGACTAACATATCACCTTTCCAAGCGATGCAGGTAATACTACCCATGCTTCCCTAGAAAAGAACAGCAACAAGTACACATAAACTCCACTCATAAGCTGTCATAACAGAACAATGTTTTTACTTAATAACCCTGATAAAATAATGACATTTTAGTAATAATTATAAATGGTTTGCTTTATTATGAATGCAATCAACACTAAAAGAGCTACCTAGCATATCACTTTCAACAGTGAGAAACCAGACTTGGACTTGATGGATAAGAAGTTATCTGAACTAGCTTTACAGAGAAGAGATGCCCTGGAGGAAGAACTACCTGCAAGAAAAGAAACTGAAAGATAAAAGAAAGAGCAGGAAAGGCAGCCCTGACCGAGAGCTCTGTCTCCACCTTCTCTCTCCCTGCAAAGGAGACAGAAAGCCCCAGGGGAAGCCGAAGTGGTTTCACAACAACCGGGCAGCGATTTTTCTACTGAGGCAGAGGGTCCAGCCTGTGGCCCCAGGAACAGTGGGGGTGAAGAGACTGCACAGGCACCTGCGCACTGGGACCCAGAGCCGTGCAAAGCGGGCACGTGCAGAGGCAGGTCAGGCAGACACGACTGGCCCTCGAGGTGGGCGAGGACCTGCAGCGGCAGCACAGACCCCGAGGCTGTGGGGTGGAGCCGAGGAGCCTGGGCTGGAACCCCAACTTGACACTGAACTTGCTGCATGACTAGGGCGTGTTATTTCATCTTTCTGTCTTGGATTTTATCATCAATAAAGTGGGGCAAGTCATGAAACTTAGGAGTTCCCATTAGTATTAATAAAAGTATACAGGTCAAGGGCTTAAAATAACGCCTGCCACACACATTAGCCATTAAATAATATTACTGCTCCATTACTTCTTTATTAGAAAGTATCTTGTGTTGGCTTCTACGGAGCAGTGTAAGAGCCCACACATTCAGTTCTCCAGGGAAGCAGCACACGGAGCACTGGACACAGCTGCGATGCGATGGCCGTGTGAACAAGCTCCACCAATGACAGTGCCTCCTTAGACACTGAACTTACTTACGTTACATTTTTCTGAAATAGCTTTCCAGCTTAGGTATGGCTTCACTGGGTGTGGAACCAACAAAATCTCTGTAAAGACGTGCTCGAGGCTGGACTCACGTCGGGTGGGATCCGAGCGCTGTCCTTCACGGAGTTGCCCTCGACAGTGAAGTGGTAGACTTGGCCGTCGTTGTCGGTGAACACGAAGTGCTCCCGGGCCGAGATGTTCTGACTGAGCTCAGATTTACTCTCCGCCTCCTGCAGCAAGCTTTGGGGTAAAATGAGATAAAAATACTTCATCTCCTTAGAGTGACACCTTGACTAATTAACTCATCCAAAACACAGATGCATTAACGGGGGGTGGGGCGGGGAGATCCAAAACCATTTTAAAAAAAGCTGAAGCTAACAACAGGAAAACACAAACCACTCCCCAGTGTCCTCCCGGGAGGACATGCACCGCGGGGAGGAGCAGCCTCCGTCCCCACAGGAGACCCCTCCTCGCTGCTTCTGCTACAGGCTCCCTCCGCAGTGGTGGGGGCCCTTCCCTGACCCGTCATTCTCCGGGACGGTTTTATTTGGAAAGCTGGTGGGGATGGGTGAGAACAACTAACTATACACGTGGAATTCTGAATGTTTCCTTTGGTGCACATCAATGACAACATGATCTCTGTATGTTCAAGGCCACGCTTGCTTTACCGTCAGGAGCGGACGTGTCTGGAACAGAACGGTCACGTCGCGAAGGGACATGACGGAGGCGCCGACTGCACTGAGCGGTGCGGCAGCGACGACGCAGGGAGCGGGGTGAGGACTGAGCACCAACCAGGCAGCGGGCCCGTGCCTCTGGAGAGCCCCGGAGGGCACTGGTCAAGCTCCCCCGTGACCCGGGCATCACTGGTGGCCGTGGCGCAGGGGACACGCACCTGATCACAGACGACTCTGCGATGCTCAGCTCCGCGTCAGAGACCACGGTCTGGCGGGCCATGGCCTCGCGGGTGGCCAGCTGCTTCTTCCGCAGGCTCTTCAGGTTGTGAGACGGGGACCACTCCTGTGAAGCGAGACCCCGGCACATGCTCAGTGTCCTTCCAGAGCAGCACTTATTATCAGTTATTATAATTAATAAGCGTCACTGTTGCTGCCCATGAGCTCACAGAAAGGCTGAATGAATGCATTTTCATTACAGCTTAAGGCAGACGATTTTCATAATCTACCTCTACCTCTTGCTACCTCTCATCTTTAATTAGAGCTTAAGGTAGAAGAATTTAATGGCAAACTTCTAAAAAGTCTAACCCTTTGATACTATCTTTTTATGAACTGAAAGTAATAAAGTCAATGGTGTACCTCCTAGCCCCACCCTCCACCCCACAGCCTTGGTGCCAGGGAGAGAGGATGGTGTTCTCTGCTCACTGCATCATCACCCGCAGGTCCACCTCCAACCTCTCGCTTTATTTAATGCTCCTGTTACATGCCTACCTACTTTAATGCATTTAGTCTAATACCTTCTCATATGTATAAACTAGAGGCCCGGGGTGCGAATTCATGCACCAGTGGGGTCCCTCAGCGTGGCCTGCAGGATCGGGCCAAAACCAGCTCTCCAACATCCCCCAAGGGGTCCCAGACTGCGAGAGGGCGCAGGCTAGGCCAAGGGATCGGGGCTGGGGAGGGACTGCGGGAGGTTGGCCAGCTGGGGAGGGACCACAGGAGGGCTCCAGGGTGTGTCCAGCTTGTCTCATTCAGTCCCTATGGGCTGAACCCCAGCAGCAAGCTAACCTATTGGTTGGAGTGTCTGCCCCCTGGTGGTCAGTGCACGTCATAGCAAGCGGTTGAGCTGTCTTAGCCTATCCTATCCTATGTAATAAAAGGCTAATATGCAAATAGACTGAATGGCGGAACAACCAAACAACCGGTCACTATGATGTGTGCTGACCACCAGGCGGTGTGCGCAGAACATGGCAGGCACTGGCAGCAGGCGGCAGAGCATGGAACATGGCGGGTATCAGCTGTGGCGGATGGTGGAGCAGGTGAGGAGGGGCACCAGTCCAAGGCGGGGCACCAGTCGCTGTCACTGGGGCGAGCCTCTGTGGTTACTGAAAATTCTTGGCTCTCCCACCTGCTGCTGGCACCGGCCCCGCTAGCACCCGCTGCCAGCGCCCAGTGCTGACCCTGATCACTCGGCACCGTCAGCAGATGCGCGCGGTGGCTGCCGGCCCCAATGGCCCCTCAGGGCTTCTCCACCTTCCCCTGCTCCTAAGGAGCAATCAGGGCCGGCAGCCGCCTCTCACACCCGCTGCCGGCGCCGGAGCTGCCGCTCACACCCGCTGCCGGCACTGGCCCCAATCGCTCCACACCGTCAGTGCGTGGGGGTGGTGGCAGCGGGAGCAGGGCTGCCGGCAGACAGGGGACCAGGGACGCAGCAGGAGGGGCCAGGCAGAGGCATGAAGGATGAGCCGAGACCTGCCCCTGTGCCCACCGCAGCCTCGTGGCCCATAGTTCCTTTCAAGGTGCACGAATCTGTGCACTGGGCCCCTAGTTATTAGCATATTACGCTTTGATTGGTTGAATGGCCAACCGGACAACCAAACACTTAGCATATTAGGCTTTTATTATATAGGGGTAGCATGTAGCTATTTGTACGCATTTGTAACTTTCATAAGTAGCACTGTGTTATCCATCCTGCTCCTCAAACATCTGGACTTGCACTAATGTAATATTAGCTTAACACATCCAAGAATACGAGCTATCTTCTTTATTTAGATCATCTTCTTTGGACATACATTTTTACAAGAAAATACATGGCAATGATGATTTCGATTTAAGCTAAAGAAAACTATCCACCACACATCCACACACCTAAGTAAACGGTCTCATTCTAAAATTGTAACTCACCAAAGCGGTTACCCCAGGGAAGGTTCTGGACATTTCTCTAAGAATGGTACAAGTCCTGACATCCCATAACTCCAGCGGTTTATCTTTGAATACAACTGCCAAATACTGCCTGAAATAAACAAAATTACTAAATAAGTGTCTTTTGCAAAATTTTCACCATACATAATACAAGTAACAAGTTCAGTAAATCAAAAAACCCAGCTGACACCTTCTAAAGAGACAATTTACACTAACATCTCGCCCTCGTGGTGACAGCCACGGAGGGAAAAGCTCCAAGATGACCTCTGGGAGCCACGGAGCCACGCGGGCAAGGAGCCAGCTCAGAAGGAAGATCAGGAAAGGCAGGCGTCCACCTGGAGCCGCAGCCACTCGCACCCCCCAGGCCAGGGCGCGCGCACACACACACACACACACACACACACACACACGACAGAGAACGCCACTCACTGCCTCCCCAAGGGGAACGGGGCAGGCGGTGGGAAAGGGCGGGTGGAAGTGACGCAGAGTCTCTCTCTGCTGACATTGGGCGAGTGTGACAGCAGGAAGGTCCCTGTGCTCAGTGCGTCAGAGGCTCAGGTTCACCTGCTCAGGACCACGTCTGCACTCGATCATTCTGTGGCCGAAGACAAACCCCGTTCCGGCTTGCCTGCCTCACTGAATGCTGGGAGGAGGAACAGGGGCAGCACGCGGGAGAGAGTGTTACAAACCTCGGTGGACTGTGCGGTGCAGTGCTCCCTGCTTATTATAAAGGCATCTAAGGCCTGTATGTCAATACCTGACGAAAGACAGACTCTAGTGCATGCTAGAAAGGTCACTATGGAAGAGACGTATTTTGACATAAGAAAATGGCTTTCACAAATGGCAAAGGGCTGGAAAGGATGCAGGGTTTGGGGGAAGCCGCTGCCCGAAGGGCAGAGTTTCTGAGCGCAATCAAGCGCGAGGAAGAAGACTGAAGTGTGAACTGGATCACAATCATAGACCTAACGCACCCTGATGTGCCAGCGGGGCGACCAGAGTTACTCTGTAGAGAGCGGTGGGTCTCTGGAGGCTTTCACTCAGGGAGAACGGGATCCGCTGCGTTAGATTTATGAATTCAGCAGCATGTGTGGCGTCAAGACTGACGGCCCCAGCAGAGATCTGAGCCCAAACAGTTCAACTGAGCAATTCCCAATCCTTTTAGTCTCAGGATTCCTTTACATTTTAAAAAATTATTGAGAACCTCCCCCAAAGAACTGTGTTTGTGTGGATTATAACAACTGATATTTTGCATAGTAAAAATTAAACCTAATAAATAAAAACTACATTAATTCATTTAAAATGAAAAAAAAAACAACTGGCAAAATGGTCGCTTTAAACATAAGCCACTTGGATAACTACATTAAATATAAATGTCAGAGCAGAGAGAAAAACAAGCCCCAACTATATGCTGTCTATAGGAAATCAGCCTTACATAGAAGTGAAAGGTTAGAAAAGATACCCCTAAACGCTGAGGGGGAGAGCTGGAGCGGCGACCTGGACAGACAACGCCAAATTACTTTTGATCAGAGAATTACCAAACATGAAGAGGACATTTCACAACAATAAAAAAGTCAACCAACCAAAAGTATGTAGCAAGACCAAATATGTATGTGCCTCATACCAGAGCTGTAAAATACTTAAACAAGTTTAGGGGACTCTATCCTCCTCCCCACGTGGGAGTCTGTACATGTAATTCAGTAAATTTCCACCTTTGCCATACCAAAAAAAAATAAAATAAAATACTCAAAGAAGTTTAGATCTTCGAGAAAGAAATAAACCCGCAAGTTCAAAATTTCAACACTCATCTGTCTTTTAGTAACAGATAGAAAAGCAGACGGAAAATCAGTAAGAACAACCGTAAACCACCTTGAACAGACATGTACGGAATATTCTAATCCACACAGAACACACGGCCTTTCCAGGTGCACGTGCACAGGCACCAAGGTGGAGCGTGTTCTGGGCCCTGGAACAAGGACGTGAAATTTAAAAGGACTGAGGTAGAATAAAACATGCTCCCTGACTCTAACAGGAACTAGAAGTTCAGAGAAAAACACCTGAAAAACCTCCAAACATTTTGAAATGAAACAATGTATCTATAATTATCCCATGGAAATTTTAAAGTATTATAAGATAAATTAAAATGAAAATAATCTTATCAAAATAATTGTAGGGTACAGGAAAAATAGTGCTTATTACGGCATTAAATGCTTACTTTAAATCTTTCTTTACAGAACGACCTTACTTAGCTCAATCATCTAAGGTTCTACCTTAAAAAGAAGAATGTATTAAACCCAAAGCAGAAGAAAAAGAAAAGATAACCATGGCCGTCAATGAAATAGAAAACCACAGAGAAAAAGAAACTAAAGGAGTTTCTTTGAAAAGATAATGAAATTGATCGACACGATTTATTGATATCAGCAATGAAACAGACATCACTCAGATCACAGACATTAAAGAATAAGAGAATAGGATAACTAGTTAATATCCAGCCGTAAACGGTTTGGCTCAGTGGATAGAGCGTCGGCCTGCGGACTGAAGGGTCCCGGGTTCGATTCCGGTCAAGGGCGTGTACCTTGGTTGTGGGCACATCCCCAGTAGAGGGTGTGCAGGAGGCAGCTGATCGATGTTTCTAACTCTTTATCCTTCTCCCTTCCTCTCTGTAAAAAATCAATAAAATATATATTTAAAAAACCAAGTTAATATCTATAAATTCAAAAACGTCAATGAAATAGATTACTTGAAATACAGCAACTACCAAAGTTCCTTGGGGGTAAAAAATTATATAAAGGGGGAGGCAAAAGTAGGTTTACAGTTGTGCATACCTAAAACAGTTTATTCTTGTATTATTATTAATTACTATGAAAAGATTCGTGCAACAGGCCTTCCCTTCCCCTAGCTGCCGGCACCGGTTTTCCTCCAGCACCTGGGACCTAAGGCCTTCGCTCCGGCCGGAGCCGCCTTCAGTCTTCGCTCCGCCGCTTCGCGTCTACGTATGCAAATTAACCACCATCTTTGTTGGCGGTTAATTTGCGTATCTCACTGATTGCGCAATGGGAGGTGTAGCGAAGGTACAGTCAATTACCATGTTTGTCTATTATTAGATAGGATTATATTACTAGAAGCCCGATGCATAAAATTCATGCAAGGGGCTTGGCCCTCACAGCCCCAGCTGCCTCGGCCTCGCCCAGAAGGTTGTCCAGATAGTCGTTCTGCTGTTTGGTCTAATTAGCATATTACTAGTAGCTCTTTATTATATAGGACTTCCCATATGAACAGCTGTGAACCTACCTTTGCCTCACCCTGTAATATAAGTTACATTCAATTTCCTTTGTGGATACAGAGCACTCCCCTGGTGAATTCCTCTTTAAGGAAGAAATGATCAATCCCACACAAACTTGTGCAGAAGAAGAGGAGCGAAGCCTTCCAATGCAGCTACAAGGCCAACCCTCCCTCACTCCAGAGCCAGGCCAATGCCCTTCATGAACATAGATGCAAAGATCTCTGATAAAATACTAGCAAATCAAACCAGAATTTATTAAAAATTAGCAAATTACATCCGGTAACACATCATATCCAAGCGGAGTTCACTCAGTAATGGCAAGGTGGCTTACTGATGGCTGATATTAAAGAAATCTCAGTAAGCAGAGCGATACACCTCGTTCATGAATCACAAAACATAAGATGTCAATTCTTCCCACAAGATCTATGGGTTCAATGCCACCCCAATCTAAAGTTTTGGTTAAACAAATAAACTGATTCCATATCTTACATGGAAATGTAAAGATCCTAGGAAAGGTACAGTGATTTTGAAAACTATTTTAGAGAGTTTACTACTTCTGTCTTTGATCTTTCGGTTTCATTTTAGTCTTTATGGTTAATAATCCTGCTGTATATTCCCCTTGGAACAAAAACTCAGAAATGTCCTGGAGTTAAAATGGCTATAAATCACAAATAAGAAAGTGAGTTCTTTCACTTAATAAACCACCATGAGGTGGAAGTACAACAGAATTTCACCATTTAACAAACTGCCTTTTCTTAGTGGGTGGCAGGATTCATGTCAATTTGCAGCAGAACAAAACAGGGCTGCTGATTTTACCACCTAATAAAATACGATCCACACAAATACCCTCATCTCTGTAGAAGTAGAGAAATAGAGACAGGAACTTGTCTTAGCTGGTTTGGCTCAGTGGATAGAGCCTCAGCCTGCAGGTTGAAGGGACCTGGGTTCCATTCCAGTCTAAGGGCACAGGCCTGGGTTGCAGGCTCGATCCCCAGTGTGGGGCATGCAGGAGGCAGCCAATCAATGATTCTCTCTCATCATTGATGTTTCTATCTCTTTCTCTCTCTCCCTTCCTCTCTGAAATCAATAAAAATATATTTTGAAAAAGAGCAAATTAATTTTGTGATCAAATTATTTCCTTTGCTATGGCTGCATGTCACCTTTTGCTAACATGAAGAGAGCCCCTTTGTGTCTTAGCACATTCTCACTCTTAGAGATGACAGAGATTCCTTGAGAATCCACTGCAGTAACACCATAGGGCTTTTTAGGTCGATACTTACTTCAAATGAGATACTTTAATCATTTCGATGGGCGATTCATCATTGCCTCGTTCTCCTCGAAAAGCAATGCTCCTGCCTTTAATTGAAAACATTAAAGACAACGTGAAAAAATGGCCCATAAAACAGGAAACTGGGAGCTGCACCAAGCACTTGGACCCGCGCAGCCCTGTTCTCCCCTCCGCCTCTGTGTCTCATCCAATTCCAACCACATTCTCAAAAGTTTTACAAGTTAAAGACCAATAATATGTTACTTACATTCAAATTCTCTTTTATAAAAAGGTATCTTCACTTGTTACAGTTTCTTATATTTCTTCTGTGGTGTCCTTCAATAATTTAGTTTTAGAAATTTAGAAATATCAATTTCTAAAGATTGAAGGCATTACAGGAGAACTGTCCCTGGAAAACTACTGTACATTCAAAGGAATATATACATCCCCCACACTCACAAACACTGACGTGTGGGGAAAAGCTCGGACAGGTATGTAAGAGTCCTTGTTCCAGCTGCAAAATACCCAACTGAAATATTCGGACACGTTCCTATCAGAAGTTCTCTACAAACTGAAATTGGGAAATGACAGGAATCAGTTACCTGCCGAAGAAGCCAATGACTTTCTCTAATTACAGACGCGTGCCCAGCGGAGCGGCTCAGCCGGCTGACCGGCATCCTGTGTACGAAGGGTTGCCGCTGTTCCCGGGCCGGCACACGCCTGGGCTGTGGTTCGATCCCCCGCACAGAAGGCAGCCGATGGATGCGTCTCTCTCACATCGAGGTTTCTCCCCGCCTCTCCCTCCCAAACCCTCAGCGTGTCCTCAGGTGAGGATTTTTTTTTAAAAAAAGCACCTTATGTCTGAACAAATAAATTTCAATATGTCTTCCTAGTGTTTTGTCCACATTAATCAAGAGAAAACATCCTCAATCTAAAGACAACTGACGCCTGCAGGCCTCCCTGCTCTTCATGCCGTCAGTCTCCCACTTAGAAAAGCCAATAACTAGTCCTTAGGAATTTGTTCCTCAGAAACAGGTTGTAAAAGACAGATGAAGTTATCACAAGTCCTGAACCCGAGCCGACTGAAAGAGGGGACAGGGTTTTGGTCTGTTTGCTTGTTTTAGTGACCGACGCTAGAGAGCGCCCTTTCTCCAGGCTACCTGGTGGCACCTGGGGAATCCGGGACCCGGTCACTTCCAGGGAAGCGAGAGCAGCACTGGCCTGCAGGTGGCGCCAAGTCCTTGAGGGTTAGTAACACTCTGGTATGTACCTTAGTTGTTCTCAACTCGATCTTGGAAATACACATTGAGAATATACGGAAGCAACAACATACCTGATTTACTGCTCACACATACACACACATACGCATCTTATTGGTTAAAACCGTCTACGTATATTCATATTGCTATGGCGTTTTCAAGAAACCACAATTTTGTAAAAAAAAATTTTTTTTGAAATCAATGCATGTGCTATAAAATAATTTGAAATCCTCACCTTATTCTAGTTCCAAATTTTTCACTTTAAAATTCTTTGGGCTGTAGGTTTTTATCAATTTTGAACAAGTTACTTTACAGGAAGTTTCCTATTGTAAAGTCTTTAAACTCCCAAATTAAATCTCCCTATTTAGTCAGCCAGAGACTATCAAAGGTCTTAAATTTGATCACTTAGAAACAATCCTTACCTGTAAATTTTTTAAGGGTTTCCTTTAAAGTCCAAAATTCTGAAAAAGAATCTAATAGAGTTGAGCTACCTGGACTTATTTTAAAACTGTACTTCTGGCTAAAACAAGGTATAAAAGAAGAACTGATGCCATGTATTTATGAAACTGCCTGTTCAGGCCCATGGTACTCCCTTCATCACACACCTGTGGCAACACCATTTGCACACAAACAACGCTGAGTCTTCCCTAGGGCAACTGTGAGAGAACAGCAGCGAGACTCGAGCAGACAGACCCAGCACACAAGAGCTCCGGGGGAAGCCAGTGCTTCAGAGCGTCAAGAATGGCAACGGCTCCGACCAACACGACCACCGGCACCTGCAACAGGCCCAGCGCACACACCTGTGGGAAGGTCGACCAACTGGAGCTCGTTCCGCACCAGGCCCACGTTGTTCGGTGTTGATGTAGCAAAAGAAAGGAAGCCAGTCAAACTCGTCCACTCAATACCCCTGGAATGAGAAATTAAACACAGATTAACCTAATACCTTTTCTGTTTGAAAAGTTATTTGACAAGTAAGTTCTTCCCAAGACCTAAATTATACAAGTTAATTAATTAGCAATATTACTATAACCTTTTATTAGAGCCTCAAGTACCATATATTTCCAACACATATGAAATTATTTCTAGTTAAAACTTTATCTCCAAATACTGACAAGACAGTTTGGTTATCGGCATCGGTAGCAGCAATAAAATAACTTAAAATCCGGTAAAGGAGTCACGCTGCAGTGGTTTCTGGGAATTTCTCTGCTTAAAAACAAGTGGTTTAGAAATATTCTGAGCAAACTGCTTAACGTTGAGTCCACTTAGGAATTTTATCAAATTTACCAACATTCTTGGTCAGGAGGCATAAATTCCCGAAGCAAACACCACCCACTGAGCCGTGAGACCTGGAAGCGGCCTCCCCTCTTGGTAAACACGGACCACACCTACGGTGACACAGTAACGGGAACCTGGTGAACTGCCGCTGGGGAAGGCCCTGGTCTCCTGCTTCTCTTTCCCCAACCGTGTAACAAACTCATTAGTTTTCTCCTCAGACTGAACAAGAGGAGAATCGGTTTGGACTCCTTCTGCTCTCTGAGTCTGGCTTCGATCAGACACACAAACTGCAGCGCACGCTCTCCAAGCCTCGCTGCTGGCGTCTGAACTGCTTGGGCTCCGCACAGGAAGGCCACTGTCGCTGGACACTGGCCATTCCAGCCTGCCCGCTCTCCACTCCGTGTTTATAAAAATACACCTGCTGAGACACCAGGACATGCTGGTGCCTGGGCTCGGCCCTGGGGATGCGGCTTGAACGAGGAAGATACAACCGCGGCCCCACTGAGCTTCTGATGCGGCAGGACGCTCACACAGTCACCCCACGTTCCCTCGGACGCAGGAGAGTGCTGCAGAGGCCAACAGGGGCCGTCCGTCACTCGGGGCAGGCGAGGCTTCCAGGACATAAGGCTGAGACCCCGAGGATGCACAGGCTTGTGCCTGGAAGCCTGCACCACCAAGGGGACGGGGGGGCGGGGGGGACGGGGGGGCGGGGGGGACGGTGGGACGAGGGGACGAGGGGACGGGGGGATGGGGAAACAAGGGACAAGGCAGCTGGCTGAGAAACGGCACTAGACCTAGACGTAGTCTCTCTCTCTCTGAAGGGAGGTGTGGGCGCGTTTCACCAGGCACGTGACACGCTTGCACCGGTTGGTAAATTCCTCAGATTAAATGAATGAGGTTGAGAAAAGCCTCGCGTTCTATCTTATGTCAGTGCCACACATATTCAAGGAGTGCTTGCCGCATGGTTTACAGGAAGTCCCAGGGTTCAGACATAACAGAACGGGGGTGGCTGTTATTTGATTGTATTTGATTCTAGCACCATGTGTGCTGCCTTTGAGCCGATTCCAGCAGCAGCCGGTATATCCGTCCCACACCTACTGATCAACTGCAGAGAAAGAAAATCAGGCTGGACCTCAGAGTAGGTCAGACAGGATTATTTCTCGAAAGGATGAGAACTCTTGTCAGACACAGCTAAGGCCCCAGTGCTTGCTCTAAGGATTAGAAACCACTGCTCAGGTGACCAGGGCACAGAGCTCCACACACAAGGGGAGGCTGCAGCTCGCTCTCCGACTCCATCCAGGCTTGTTCTGTAGGATCCCGAACTACTGAGCCATGTAACTTGTTGGTGGGCGTCTGGGGTTCTGACCCCTAAGGTTTCCAGCTGGGCCTGCGGACGCCCCGGGGACGGATGCCACCGCCTACTTCTAACCGTGGTGCTGGGGGGAGCACACATTCCTGACAGGCCCTGACGCCCTGGGATTACGTAAAACGAACGTCTGCAAACTTATTGGAAGACAAAACAGAGATCATTTTACTTTCCACAAATCACTCCATTCCCTCAAAACAACTCTGAGCCAGTCAATGTTCTGATACCCATATAAGCTACTGTTCTAATAATTTCTGATACTGAAAATAGTATTGGGCTATCTATATATATAAAAGCCTAAGCCACCTTTACGACCAGTTGCCATGATGCACACTGACCACTAGGGGGCAGACACTCAATGCAGGAGCTGCCCCCTGGTGGTCAGTGCGCTCCCACAGCCAACCTCCTCCGGCTGGCCCTGATCAGCCTCGATCGGCCCCGATCGCTGGCCAGGCAGAGGAACCCCACCCGTGCACGAATTCGTGCACCGGGCCTCTAGTATTATTATTATTAATCTAGTCTACTGGACAAAGACACAAGCTAATAATCTAAGAAAACTGACATGTATCCACTTTACCTACTTCCAGGAATCTTCCAACAGATCATGAGCTACAGGCACAGAAGCTGCTCAATGCCTACTTGTAAAGGTAACAGTTAAAACACCACGGCTTTCAAAGACCACACAGAGGCAACTTGCAGCTGGGCGATCCCTGGCCATGAGTGTGCATGAGATCAAGTACTTCAGACTAAGTGGTTTTAAACAACACATTTAGCCTGTGGTAGAAAAACAACTTTCTAAAAGTTGGCCTCTAATTTGCATGTGAATATCCAGAGTGTTCTGGTTGATTGCTAATAAGTCTGGCAGTTTTTATCACACGCTGTGAGATTTTCACAATGGCTTTTAATGACGATACTATAATTGCATTAATTGAAGCACAGAGACAGCAGGATGTCAGCATCTTTTTGGGTACCATCTCTGAATATAAAAGGTGAATTATCTTCAAAATGGCAATTAAGAGGGAGAATCCATATGAAAAAGGGTGCAGATCTGTGTATCCTTCACACCAGCCTGTGTGAGGAGTGTATCCCTAGAGTTATCTGGAGTCCCAGGTAACGGTTTCTAAGCACTTTCAGTGTCACTCGGTAATAAGTATTACCATAGCAACTGTAAGTCATGGACTAACTGACAACTAGGACCCAACTGGGCCAGGAGAACAAATCTTACTGTAAGAAGTGAGCAGCTCACTGGGAACTAGCTACTGCCTTTGTTAAAAACTTCAGTGTTCAGAAAAAAGTAAAATGTGCTTGATTTTCCCCAGGAGCCTGGACCAGAGTCCTAACATGAATCCTGGCTCAGTCAAATTTTTACCTTCTTATCAAAGCGTTTCCTGCTCACCCAGGTGCACACACAATCCAAGGCCTCACAGTGAACTGGGAAGGACAGGCCTCCCGCCGAGAACTGAGTGCAGGTTCAATGGAAGGAATGCCAAGCCTGAGAGCAAGCACTGGGCAAGTGAGAGCTGGTGCTGCCATGGGGAAAGGGTGGAGGCCTGTCAGAGAGGAGCTGTGGGCAGGGAAGGAGGAGGAGCTGTCAGCAGCAGGGACTCCCGAAGAAGAGAGGGAAGAGGCCAGCTTTTGGAGACAATCCTGCTCCACAGCACGAATCAGGGAGACACTGCAGGGGCAGCACCGGGTGGACAGTCACTCGGCTGCGCCAGAGCACTGCACCTGGGAGGAGGAGGCCACGGAACCTCCTCAGCACGTCCATCCCCGTCAGCAGCTCTGACACGGAAGGGCCAACCTTGGCCCATTCAGAAATGCGTTTACTCAGAATAACATGCTCTTTAAGGTTCACTAAGAATTGTCACACATGCATGGGACCTGGACCTATAATGCACAGAGGACAGAAAAGGGCCTTTCTCTATACTTTTGTTAAAAGATCATCAAAAATACTGGCAATTTAATAACTTTATATTATACAGTCCATCCTGCTCGGGCATCAAAGGGGAACAGCCATACAATCAGCAAAGCATGGCCATGAGAAGAGAGAAAGCAAGAGGCACGCACCCCTCTGTCACTCTGGCCTCCCTCACTATGTCTGCACACTCACAAAATAGATCACAGCTCGAAATTTAAAAATGCTAGAGAGTTTGGTCCTTTTCTCATGGTGCTTAAACAAAAACATAAATGAGATTAACTATTAAAATGACTTTATTCCAATTTTCATAAATAGTCCTACTAAGGGATCTTTATAGAAATGAAAAACCATCTAGATAAACCTCAACAAGGAGACATAGTGATTTCCAGTAAAATACCTGAAGGTCAGGAGAAACCATTAAGTCACAGCAACGGGAGTGAGGGCAATGCTTCCCTGCAGGAAACCCTTACACAGGCAGCAATCAGTGCTCATCCGGGCTGAGCAGCCGCCGGTGGGACGTGAATACTGACTGTGCGAAGCTCCCAGTGGCACAGCCACACTGCAGAGCACCCCGTGCAGAGCGCCTGGTGTGATGTCGGCAACCCAGGACACTCACCTGACTTCACAAGAGTGGACGCTCAGCTCCTTGTGCAGCAGCCCGCTGGTCAGGTGGTACACCAGGACGGAGCCGTTACCTGTGCCTGTCCAAACAGGAGAGCATTTACCTAGCGGGAGTTCCAGATCTTTCCAACATGAGTCTTTTCTCAAGATTTCAATCATTTACAACATTTCTCTTTTATAAAAGGGACCAACGCTAAGTGATAAAAAAATTAAAATTCTCTGTCTTCGTTCCTATCAAAAATGGGCCTGATCTTGTGTGCTCTGAAATCTTACTGAACCTTAAAATTCAAATCACTTTCAGAAGATAGTAATGAAAAAACAGGAAGAAAAAACAATGCCAAATAGCAATATTCAAATGAGCGTGAGTACTCACATGTCAGCCATTAAGCTGACATTCTAGCATAACTCAGACATACTAGCAACAAAATAAATGTGGTCAGGTTTTCATTTTAGAAAAAAAAAAAAATCACAAATCACATGTTTATAGACCTGGGAAGAAAGCCAGAAGCCAACAAATCACATCTTTAAAAAAACAGTTTCACTTAGCCTCTTCCTCTTTATTCTCAAAGATAAACAAGGGTTTTCCAGTAACTAGCGAAGTTAAAAGTCTTATAAAATATAAAACGTGCTGACAAATTAAAAACAAGCGGGCCTGTGCCCTGGCCATGTGCTCAGTGGGCTGGCATTATCCGTGCATCAGGAGGCTGCCGGTTCAATTCCCGGTCAGGACAATGCCCGGGCTGCAGGCTCCATCCCCACGCAGGAGGCAGCGATCAATGTTTGCCTCTTAAAATCAATGTTTCTCCCTCTCTCTCTCCCCCCCCCTCCCTCCCTCTCTTTAGAAATCCATAAAAATGTCTTAATAAACAAACCGACAAACACAAACAGGTCCAATACTCACCAACAGCGAGCAATGGCTGATACACCTTGATGTTTTTTGTGGTCAACGGGGGACACATGCGGACCGTGAATGGCGGCGCGGGGAGTCCCGAAATCAGTCCCGTGAGCAGGAATTTGAGCTGCACTTCCTGTAGAACGGAGCCTTTGGGATGTTCTTCCCCAGCAATCGCGCTCTGCCCTGATTGGTGACCAATAGCAATACATTAACTGTAGTGCATGCGATCTGCAGTGGGAACACTCTGCAGGCCTAGAAGAGCACGCTCAGGTCCGGAGGGTGAGCTGTGCACTGTGGGCTGAAGCAGGACGGCGGCCCTGCCCTTGGCTGTGGGCCTTGCCATGCCCTGCCTGGCACCTCGAGGCAGATGCTCCAGGGCGTGCTTCCAGAATGGCCAACCTGTCTCCTGAGAAACACTGGTTCAGCCAAAGCTCCTGGAATTAGGGCACCAAACACAAATCAGGGGGACGCGGTGAGAGGGCAGTTTCTGTGGAATGACTCTGTCGATGACGTGGTAAAAGGCACCCAGAATCAGTGATCCCACACAACAGGTTCAAGAACTCACTTGGATTTCTATAAGAAATCTTACAGAATTTAAGCTTTACAATTAAACCCATTATATGTAAATATATAAAATAATGTATACTGCATATAACCTGTAACTGTCAAAAGCTAGGTATTAAATGGCATAACTTTCAGATACAACATTCATACTTAGGAAACCAAGTCTCTAACTAAAAAGATGACTCCGCTAAAAACGAGTGTAAGAAATATGAACCTGAAGACTACAGCAAAAGCAATGCTGTTTATTAACAAGGGTAACAAACTTTCTTCCTATAAACCACTACTGATGACTGGATTAAAATGTCAAAAATACTACAGTAAAGAATATGAGGGCACATATGAATACTCACATACATATGCTGTTTAAGGGAAAATGTAAATACTAGGAGTGTGTGCTAGGACTCTGAATATAATCTTTCAAAGCTACGAAGTTCTTTTAATAAGAAGTTGTTTTAAAATCCGTAAGATATGCAGAAAAAATGGCCATCAATTTAATGCAAATAAAGTGATTCCTTAGGATCAGTCCTACAATTCGTATCAGTTTTTGGTCACAAAAGACGGATCCAAAGGAATGGGAAGTTCACAGGCAGCTATACGCTCACCACCCCCAGCACCGTGCAGCGACTCCCGAGAACTGCCACACGTCTGTGCGAACACCTACGTCTGTGCAGGCACCTTCCACACGTCTGTGCAGGCACCTTCCACACGTCTGTGCGAACACCTACGTCTGTGCAGGCACCTTCCACACGTTTGTGCAAGCACCTTCCACACGTCTGTGCAAGCACCTTCCACACGTCTGTGCAGACACCTACATCTGTGCAAACACCTTCCACACGTCTGTGCAAACACCTACATCTGTGCAAGCACCTTCCACACGTCTGTGCAAACACCTTCCACACGTCTGTGCGAACACCTACGTCTGTGCAAGCACCTTCCACACGTCTGTGCAAGCACCTTCCACACGTCTGTGCAAGCACCTTCCACACGTCTGTGCGAACACCTACGTCTGTGCAGGCACCTTCCACACGTCTGTGCAAGCACCTTCCACACGTCTGTGCAAGCACCTTCCACACGTCTGTGCAGACACCTACATCTGTGCAAACACCTTCCACACGTCTGTGCAAACACCTACATCTGTGCAAGCACCTTCCACACGTCTGTGCAAACACCTTCCACACGTCTGTGCAAGCACCTTCCACACGTCTGTGCAAACACCTTCCACACGTCTGTGCAAACACCTACATCTGTGCAAGCACCTTCCACACGTCTGTGCAAACACCTACATCTGTGCAAGCACCTTCCACACGTCTGTGCAGGCACCTTCCACACGTCTGTGCAAACACCTACATCTGTGAAGGCACCTTCCACACGTCTGTGCAAGCACCTTCCACACGTCTGTGCAAACACCTACATCTGTGAAGGCACCTTCCACACGTCTGTGCAAGCACCTTCCACACGTCTGTGCAAACACCTACATCTGTGCAAGCACCTTCCACACGTCTGTGCAGGCACCTTCCACACGTCTGTGCAAGCACCTTCCACACGTCTGTGCAAACACCTACATCTGTGCAAGCACCTTCCACACGTCTGTGCAGGCACCTTCCACACGTCTGTGCAAACACCTACATCTGTGAAGGCACCTTCCACACGTCTGTGCAAGCACCTTCCACACGTCTGTGCAAGCACCTTCCACACGTCTGTGCAAGCACCTACATCTGTGCAGGCACCTTCCACACGTCTGTGCAAGCACCTTCCACACGTCTGTGCAAACACCTACATCTGTGAAGGCACCTTCCACACGTCTGTGCGAACACCTACATCTGTGCAAGCACCTTCCACACGTCTGTGCAAGCACCTTCCACACGTCTGTGCAAGCACCTTCCACAGCAGCAATCCGCTGCAGGGCAGGGACGGCCTTAATAAGCAGCAGCCTTTACCCAACGAACAGAAACCAGGCCTCTGAACTGCTTTCAATGATCATTAAGTACATAGTGATTTTCAAATTAAAATTTAATTAAAATGTTTTCAAGTAACAAAGCTTTAATACTTTTAAATCAACTACAGTCAAGAACGCGTGCACCATCTATATCCTTCTGTCTCCTGAAAGTGTAATTTATGTCGCTTAGATCCCTAAACAGCATAAAATCCCAGGGTCGTTCATATTACCAATCAGTTCTGTGCATGTGTGTGTTTGTAATTCCTTTCAATTTAATATTTTTATCAAGTGCAGACAAGATCAATTAACTCAGAAAATTGTGTTACTGATAAAATGCATTTTGCAAAACGAGTCTGTGTCCAAACCTCTTTACATGGATTTATGCCTGGAAGGTAAGAGGGAGAATCTGAGACATAAAAGCGTCTTCAGGAGCCATGAGAAAGCCGAGGCTGGAGGGTCCGGTCCTGCTGTGGTCACAGTGGAGCAGCCAGGACTGGAGCAGGCTCCAGACCAGGGGAACAGGTTCACCTTTGGCTCTGCCACTTACTGGCTGTGTGGTTCTAAGAAAGTTCTTAAAATCTCTCGGGATCTCAGTTCCCACAAACATGAAATGGACATAATATCACCTACCTACAGAGCATTTAGCACAGCACTTAACCTAATACTGAGCAACCAATAAATGTCCTCTCTGATTAAAATTAATGAGTGCCTAGCTGCTGTGGCTCAGTGGTTGAGCATCAACCTATGAACCAGGAGGTCAAGGTTCGATTTCCTGTCAGGGCACATGCCCAGGTTGTGAGCTTGATCCCCCATAGGGGGCGTGCAAGAGGCAGCAGATCAATGATTCACTTATCATTGATGTTGCTATCCCTCCATCCCTCTCCCTTCCTCTCTGAAATCAATTAAAAAATACATAAAAAAGATTAATAAGGTAATGCACTTTTCTTATATATCATCTATCAAGCATTTCAACAAAATATCCTACTAAATAATAGCGATTTTCAAGTACATTATGGAAGAACAAATAATGATACAGAAAATCCTTTATAAACCACAGCTATAATTTTAAAAGAATTAGACATCAAAATTGCTTGGCATACAGTATTTATAATTTCTAGTTGTATAATATTTGAAATCACAAATCTGTATTCTTCATTTAATTCATACTGGCCCTATAATAATGAAATAAGTTAGAAGCAATACTTTAACTGCAAACAAATATTTGAAAGTAAGACTCACCAGTATGTAAACAAGACAATGTATGTCTCAAGTTAAACTAATTGTTTCCAACCCTCCTCAGTTCTTTATTATTCCCCCAGGAAACATCACTGCGTACCTGGGACGCACAAAGCTCGGGCTCTCTACATGGCAGTGTTCTCAAGTATTAACTTTGACTTTATAATTGCAAATCAGTGAGACTATTAATTTTGCCCTTTAGAAAGAATCCACAACAGCAAAGTCAGAGAACAACAAAAGCTCACCGATCATGTTATCCAGAGAGAGGTCGGGGAGTTTGTTCTGCAGCACCCCCACCGGGATCCCACAGAACGACACTGGGGAGTACAGAGGCGACACGCCGGAGCCACTGCAAGGACACGGTCATTAGCTGCTTCACAGACGTAAAATCTGCATCACATGACAGCAACTCACCAACCACAAGTTCAGGTCATGGCATTCAACTTTTCTTACCCACAAGTGAAATACCTCTAGCAGGTTTACATAAAGTCTTTTTTTTTTTTAATTGATTTTGTACAGACAGGAAGGGAGCGGGATAGAGAGTTAGAAACATCGATGAGAGAGAAACATCAATCAGCTGCCTCCTGCACATTCCTTACTGGGGATGTGCCTGCAACCAAGGTACATGCCCTTGGCTGGAATCGAACCGGGGACCCTTGAGTCCGCAGGCTGACATTCTATCCACTGAGCCAAACCGGTTAGGGCTACATAAAGTCTTAATTATCACTTTAAAATATTTTAAATATCTTTAAAAGTCTCTGCTATTTTTACATGATTCTGGCAATTTTTTAAAAAAAGAAACAGAAAACAAAGGAACAGCCCTACTGACTGACCTGTTCCGTGCACTGCGATTGCAAACAGCAGACTTCAGCTCCCAGATCATGACCCTGCCGTCGCTCACCACCAGGGCCGCAGCGTTCTCGTTGACGGGGCAGCACACCATGCTGAAGGGGCGGACGGTCTTCGTCACGCGGATGGCGTCGCACTGGCTGCGTAGGTCGTAGGTGAGCTCCTGGACGGGATCTGCATCTGAACACAGTGATGCCTTCTTGTCAACATCAGGAAGCAGCCACATCACCATCACTCGTAATTCCTTTAATTTAAATAAAACCTCCACCAAGAAGGTTATCAGTCCTGCACTAATGACAATCTGTCAAGAATGGCTTCTCTTTCAACAATTTCATCAGAATATAGATAATTACCTTATTGATTTTCTATACCAAGTTTCATTTCCAAAATGACAATTATAATCAAGATAGCTTGTTTTTTGCCCTAGCTGGTTTGGCTCAGTGGATAGAGCGTCGGCCTGTGGACTGAAGGGACCCGGGTTCGATTCTGGTCAAGGGCACATGCCCGGGTTTCCAGCTCGATCCCCAGCAGGGGGCGTGCAGGAGGCAGCCAATCAGTGATTCTCTCTCATCACTGATGTTTCTATCTCCCTCTCCCTTCCTCTCTGAAATCAATAAATACATATCTACACTAATAAAAGAGAAACATGGTAATTGGCGTACGACCGCTACCCTTCCCATTGGCTAGTCAGCGTATCCTTATGCAAATTAACTGTCAGCCAAGATGGCGGCCGGCAGCCAGGCAGCTGGAAGTGAACATGAGGCTTGCTTGCTCCAGGGACTGCAGACTCCAACGTTCCCCGCCTGCTGCTGCCGGCCTCTGAGCTGGCAGTTTGAAACATTCTAACAAATATAGGCCGGATCTCAGAGCTGAAGTTATACATTGTTTCGATTATAGAACCGAAACAAACCAGATACCTGCTCTCAGAGCTAGAGCCAGAGCTAAAGCTGGCCCAGAAGAAAAAAAAAAAAGGAGCCGTTGGGAGCTTCAATTAACAACCGCCAGCCTGAAAGAAGCCCTCAGCCCCTCACCCAGACTGGCCAGGCACCCCAGTGGGGACCCCCACCCTGATCCAGGACACCCTTCAGGGCAAACCAGCCGGCCTCCAGGCCTCTATCCTATATAGTAAAAGGGTAATTATGCCTCCCAGCACCGGGATCAGCGGAGCTGCAAGGCCTCCTGGCACCGGATCAGCGTGACAGGGGGCAGCGCCCAAACCCCCTGATCGGCCCTGCTCTGTGTGTGACAGGGTGCGGCGCCCCAACCCCCACCCCCCCACGGGCCCTGCTCTGTGTGTGACAGGGTAGGACCATAACCTCCCCATCAGCCCTGCCCTGAGTATGACAGTGGCGGCGCCCCAACCCCCTGATCGGCCCTGCTCTGTGGGTGATAGAGGGCGGCGTCCCAACCCCCTGATCCACCCTGCTCTGTGTGTGACAGGGGGCGGTGCCCCAACTCCCCTATCGGCCCTACTCTGTGAGTGACAGAGGGGAGCTCCTCAACCCCCTGATGGTCCCTGCTCTGTGTGTGACAGGGGGGAGCTCCCCAACCCGCTGATGGGCCCTGCTCTGTGGGTGACAGGGGGAAGCGCCCCAACCCCCTGATGGGCCCTGCTCTGTGCATGACAGGGGGCAGCGCCCCAACCCTCTGATCCGCCCTGCTCTGTGTGCGACAGGTGGCGGTGCCCCAACTCCCCTATCAGCCCTACTCTGTGAGTGACGGGGGAGCTCCTCAACCCCCTGTTGGGCCCTGCCCTGTGTGTGACAGGGTATGGAGCTCCAACCCCCCTGATGGGCCCTGCTCTGTGCATGACAGGGGGCGGCGCCCCAACTCCCCAATCGGCCATGCTCTGAGCCCAACCAGGGGCTGCATCCAAGGATTGGGCCTGCCCTCTGCCACCTGGGAACAGGCCTAAGCCAGCAGGTCATTATCTCCCGAGGGGTCCCAGACTGTGAGAGGGCACAGGATGGGCTGAGGAACCCCCTTTCCCCCCGAGTGCACAAATTTTTGTGCACTGGGCCTCTAGTATATATATATTTTTTAAAGATAGCTTGCTTTTTAATATTTCTAAAATAAAGAAAAGGTTCTGAACGGTGACATATGATTACACCATGAACAGTGCACTACAGACCATCCTAAGTTACATGTCTGTAATAAGCCTGCAAATAACTGTACTTGACAAAAGATGTCAACGTTACTCTCAACTTTATGTAGTGCAGGACTTCACAAAACAGAACTGTGCTTCTCCAGGGTAAGACTGAGACTGACAACGGAACGACCTAGGGCCTTACTTACCTGTCACTTTCCAGGGAAACTCCTGCAGCAGAGGAAAGGTCAAGGGCGTAATAAATGTGCCCACCGGGTTGGGCTTGTGCTAAAGAAAAACTCACAGAAGATGACATCTCCTCGGCCCCCGGAAGCCATCAAGGAGTGACAATCGGTTGCACCGTGTGGTACCCAGGGGCACTGCCCTAACACCGGGAGACGTTCCAGGCCTCACAGCGTAACACACTCTACTTTCTCAAGGCCAGGACTCTCGTTAACGCTAAGATTGACTGGTACTTGCTTTACAAAATAATTCTGAAAAAAAGTAAGTAACATTACTGTAGACAGAAACTCACCTGGTTCCTCGTTTGAAGTGGTGAAAATACTATTATAAGATCTTCGAACACGTAAAGTTATGCAACCATTCTCATGTAGGCAAAATAAACCATCTCGCTGAAAGCAGGGTATTACCTTTAAATAGATGATTCATTTATTTTTTTAAAACAAAATAAATTAAAAAGTATATACTGTGGAATTCAAAAGTTCATATGTAGAGGATATAGGCTAAAAGAAAAAAACAAACACAAAAATATACTACATAGTTCCCAAGTTTTAAAACTAAATGAACATTTAAAAGATCCATTTATAATCATAAAAATTTGTCTTTATCCATGTAACTTAAATAGTTTGGTAAATATCTCCAGATCAGTCAGAAGAATTTCTAGGATACATCAAGTCAATCAAAAGTGTAAGAAAATAAGAAATGTACAACAACATTGTTACTTTTTAATAAACAAAAAAGAGAGAGTCAAACTAAGGCCCTTTGCATGGTTAGACTCTTCCCCTACCCCCAACTTCTGGGGAGGCAGAGATAAACGCCGGTACCTGCAGGAACGGAACGCCCGTGCGCTCGATCGCAATCACGCCCACGGTCTGGTTCACCTCGAGGTCCAGGACTAAGATCTCGCGGGGATAGAGCAACAGCATGTGGTTCCTTTTGGAAGGCAGATAGGCCAGCTGCAGGCAGTCGTTGAGGGTTATGAACTCAGCACTAAAAAATCAAAGCTGTACTTTAGGCACCAAGAAAGGAGTCAAAGATTTATTCATATCAGGTAAAGCTAACCAAGAACTGCATTTTGTACTTTCCACACGAAACTGTCAATGAGAGCCCTAGGCGGTGTGGCTCAGTGGATAGAGCATCGGGACTGAAGGGTCCCAGGTTCAATCCCAGTCAAGGGCACATGCTCAGGTTGTGGGCTTGATCCCCAGTAGGGGGCGTGCAGGAGGCAGCCAATCAATGGTTCTCTCTCATCTTTGATGTTTCTATTTCTCTCTCCCTCTCCTTCCTCTCTGAAATCAATAAAAATATATTTTTAAAAAAACTGTCAATGAGAATGTACAACTGTTTATGAAATGACCAACCGAGGCGAGTATCTAAAACTTAAACCTTCACCACGTGCCAAAACCCAAATTATGACAATAATATTGTATAGGCTGAGTGAGATGTGTTTCTAAATATTTAAAAATATAGAGAAGTAAGAGTAAGTCTATGATATACTAGGCATTCACAGGACAGCAGTTTTATTTTTATTTGCAATTAGAAGTACTAAACAGATGCTGAAATCAAGACTCAGGATAAAACAAAACGTTTAGAGTAACGAGAGACACTGGTCAGTGGACTGTGTGTGGCCTTGGGCAAGACTTAACCAGCCTGTAGATTAATATATAAAATGATATTTACATATAAATTAAAAATGTATTTGTAGAGCAATTTGTATTTTACCATATTTTTTTTACCATACATTTTACTCTGTCTTCATTTCCTTTTTTAAAGAAAATATATTTATTGATTTCAGAGAGGAAGGCAGAGAGAGAGAGAGAGAGAAACATCAATGATGAGACAGAATCATTGACAGGCTGCCTCCTGCACGCCCCCTACTGGGGATCGAACCCACAACCTGGGCACAGGCCCCTTGGCCTCCTGGCTCATCGGTCAGCACTCAACCACTGAGCCACACCAGCGGTGATTCTTTTCCTTTTAAGCTGCCTGAAATCTTTTCTGAAACAAAGTAGGGCAATTTACGCACTTATCATAGCATTTTCTTCTGTGTAAATAAAATATACAAAACTCCATGAGGACTTTAAAAGATTGTTAGTCTCAACAAAGCATTTTAGTAATCTGTGATTATTGCTTATACTTAGTCATAACCTTTTCATAATAAATATATTTCAATAGGAATAGGCATGCAGTTGTATTCTATTTTCTACATAACAATACTATTAAAAGGTTCTGAAATGTAAAATAAAGTTAGATGAGAGGACTAGAGAGAGGAACGCGGGCTGCATTAAAGGCCTGGCCCTGCCACGTCCTGTTTGGGTGAGCTGAGTAACACTTAAATCAAGTGAGACACAATTTCCTCATTTATAACATGGGACCAGCACCACTGTCCAGGGTTGTAGAAGATTAAAATATAATAATGTACGTGAGAACCCAAAGCACTTCTACTTGAAGGTCTTCAAAATTCATTTCCCCGAAACTCAAGGTGAACATGATTCATATGAGAAAAAATGTAATATATATAAATCATAACTTATAAAACTACTCAGACTACAAAATAATTATTTCTTTATGAGACAGATCAATGAAAAATAAAGTTCTCATGAGCTATTTAAGGAGCTATCTTAAATTATTTTGGCACAAGGTGGGGGATAAATTAGTGGACTTAACCAGCCTGTAGATTAATATATAAAAATGATATTTACATATAAATTAAAAATGTATTTGTAGAGCAATTTGTATTTTACCATATATTTTTCAGGTAATTACCACAAAGTCTAGATAGAATAGTCTTAGCATATTAAAAGTAAAGGCTCTTTTAAAATAAATGCCAAAAAAAACTGCCAAGGCAATAAAAAATGAAAGGATAATCATGGCTCTATGAAGAAAACAGAAATCTATTTCTAATGCATAAAATTAGTTATGTAAAATAAAATTTTATTCAGTTGCAGTTTCTGATATGAACAATAATAGCTAGGATTTGCCAAATGAATGCTTATTAAGTATCAGCCACTGTGTTAAGTACTTAGATTACTGCATCTATTAATCCTCACTGCAACCCTGTGAAATCCCTTAAAACACTATGTTAGAGATTGGGAGAGTGAAATCTAAGCAAGATCGAAGACTTTTCTGAGTCAGATAGCTACAATTTCCTCTAGAATCCTGGCCCTTAACCAGTATGAGAAACATCTTTACATGCATAAGAAAAATACCCTTATTTTACAGCTCATGGAATTGCACAGCATTTAAGTCAGAAAAATTTATTTAAAATAAAAAGCCAGATCTTGTCCTCAAATTTCAAATATATTCAATGGCCACAATGTTAGAACGTTCATTCATATTTCAAAAGTAAATACCAGAAGTCAAAAATGTTAATCTGGAAAAAATCAGCGGGGGCTGGGGGGGTTGGCACAATGAGTGGAAACAAAGGAGCCATGCTAAATGCTGAGTCTCCTCTTAGGGGAGGAGACAAAAAGAATATTTTTCCTCCGATAAATTCAAAAGTGGGAAGGAGACAGGGTGAGGTGAAGAAAATCAATCACAGTACAAGTTCAAAACTGCTTTTTTCAAGAACAGACGATAAACAGATGAATGCTGTTGTCAGCGTCACACTGTGACTTACCTAGGCTTCTCCTGAGTGATTAAGATTTTGACTTTATTCAGAGCCTTCTTAGCCCCCGTGGCGGCAGCCAGTCTGCTATGAGCTGGGCTAGAGTGCGGGCTGGATATGTAGACTTTTTTGCCAGGGCCTGAGGGAGGCTTGGAGGGGGAGAAGTCTGAGATGAACACAATACCCTCGCTGGTGAGTACTATATGGAGAGAAGCAAACCCGATTGAAGTTTAATCCAGTTTAGCACAGTTTTCTCCAATATGATTTTGAGAGCAAGGTAACGATAATTTTAACAGTACAGAACTGGCAGTGTTTGCAGTCATAACGTAACGGAATGTTCTCCAAGTTGAAGTGAAACAGGTGGCCCGTTACGATTCGTCCGAGGCCTCCAAGCTCAGCATTCTAAATTAATGTTTTATATTAAAAAGATACCAGAGCCCTAGCCGTTTTGGCTCAGCGGACAGAGTGTCGGCCTGTGGACTGAAGGGTCCTGAATTCGATTCCAGTCAAGGGCACATGCCTGGGTTGCGGGCTCAATCCCTAGTGGGGGGTGTGCAGGAGGCAGCCGGTCAATGATTCTCTCTCATCATTGATGTTTCTCTCTCTCTCTCTCCCTCTCCCTTCCTCTCTGAAATCAATAAATACATATTTTGTTTTTAAAAAATAGATACTAGAAGGTTCCTGGCAGAAAAAACGAATGTTTGTTCTTTCAAATTCAGTGCATGGACTTTCATTAAAAACCCTCCCTCATTATATCACATAATTGCAACATTCTAAATACTTTTCTGAATATAAAATCACAAAAACCCCATATATACAGGGTGTCCCCCAAAAATGTATACACACAATGTAGATTCTATTACATTTCAAAAATGAAATGTATTTTAATAAACACTGCCTTTATAATTATTCAAAGTGTGTATACATTTTTTAGGGACACCCTATATACACATATACATGAGGCTCTGCCTATCACACTTAGCTAGGTTCAAATATTTGACTTGATGATATAAATTTATGATTATCATGAACTACTCAGTCTAAATATATGTCTTTTTCTTCTTGATCCTCAGATGGAATCTTAGGATGTCGCGGGAGTTCTTTTTCTCTGTAGATCTAGAGTAAAAGTAGAAAACCAACAGTGGCCTCCACCCAACACAACTGGCCACTCTCCACCCTTCTCCCGTGTTCCCTCTATTCTGTCTCACTTTTTTCTACCACCTGTAGCCTCTAATACACTGGACGTTACCAATTCATTACGCTCTGAGGTTAGACCTGACTCCCTCTCACTAGAACGCAAACTCAATGAGGGCAGGGTCCTTGCCTTGTTTCTCAGATACATTCTAGGCCCTAGAAGAGGCGGCTCCCATAGAGCAGTGATCGGCAAACTGCAGCTCTCGAGCCACATGCGGCTCTTTGGCCCCTTGAGTGTGGCTCTTCCTAAGCCTTAGGAGTACCCTAACTAAGTTAATAACAATGTACCTACCTATATAGTTTAAGTTTAAAAAATGTGGCTCTCAAAAGGAATTTCAATCGTTGTACTGTTGATATTTGGCTCTGTTAACTAATGAGTTTGCCGACCACTGCCATAGAGTAATAGCTCAAGAAACATCTGTTGGATAAATGGATAAAAATGTTTTCTAAGTAATTCAGTCATAAAAACATCTAAAAACAAAACCTAATTTATCCTGTTTTACTTTGCACGTTGGTAAAAGCAACTTCTGCAGGAAAAAACTCCGTTGAGCAGCTTCTCTTCCCTGCATGCATCTGGTTACGGCACTGGTTAGAACAATGCTTTTTTAAAAAGGAAGGGCTGAATTTGGTCAGATTAAATGAAACCCTTAACTCATGTTCTTTAAATGTTCCAGAAAAAACAAGTTTAATTAAATTTGAGTTGGTAACAGCACAGCGACTCTCTCTCTCTGGATAATCTAATTCTATTCACAAATTTAACACAGTGGAGTCCAGCTGCTGAATCAAACATCTAAGTATCAAAACACCTGCCAACGCTATGGGTTATGACAGCACCTGCATCAGCAGCTGCAGGTGATGATTCACGCCTGTAGGAGGAGCTCAGAGGTGTCTCCCCCTCTGCTCAGCTGTTTGGACAGTTTTGATATAGAAGGCATGTGACATGTATACAGTGTTAACTATATGATAAACACTCAACTCATTTTCCACAGAAACCATTACTCACAAGTTAAATGGGAGGAATCAAACGGGTCGAAAGAAAAGGAAAGGATGTTGTCTGCGTAGCTCTTCTTCCAGAGTTTGGTGCCGGTGTCCGCATTCCAGAGCACGATATAGTTTGGCGGGTGGATGGCGAGCAGCAAGTCTCGGGAGGCATCTTGGCTCCATAACCACTGAACGTCTGCAAAGACCAGACAAGGGCAGAGCTCAGTGATCACCCACCTCAAAACACTTGCATGCTGACTGTCCTTGATATTTAGTAGTGTGCTGTTTTTTACATAACCCTTAAAATCTTAACGATCCTCCCACGCAGTGTAGCATATGTGTGTCTATGTGTCAAGACTGCAGAGGAAAGTTAATTTTATATAAAAATTAGATGCGTGGACATCAGCATCTCAAGGTCAAAATTGGAAAGTAATCTGAAATCTTACTTCAAAGAAAATACAAGGCTATCTGCAGTAATCAATACTTAAAACTTTATGTCAGAGACTGTTCCGGGCATGATCTCTGGTGCCGGGCTTTCCTAATGTTTTTGTGGAATTATTTAATGGGGCTTTGCAGAGTCATGTTTTTTCACAACAATAAACCAGATAAATATCTAGCTCAGTACTTAGAACATAGTAAGTACTCAATAAGTATTTTTTAAACTGTCATTTTTAAAAATTCACTCATTCAAAACAGCCCATCAGTCAAAGCCTTGAGTTCATAGCATACTCTTATTGGTGTTAAGACAACAAACACACAAATTATCTATATAAAAATGAAAATAAAATTTTGATGTCTATTAATGAAAAGTAAGCACCAAGGGCTAATATAAAATAGCAGTTTGGCCAAGTTTACTTATCCTGTAGCTTAATTTACAAGACTGTTTGTAGCAGCTTAATTTTTCTCATCAAGCATGACTGAGGCGGATGTTGAAATTAATGCATTTTACCAAAACTCAAATCAGCTAAGATTTGAGGAAATATGCCCAGAAGTATATTAATAAGGATAAAAAAAATAAACCAACTAGATTCAGATCCGGAGACCAGGCTGAACACAATCAAGAGCTAAGTGGGAAGGGATGGGGTTAAATGAAGGGGGGACACACACTAAGAGGAAGGGTAGGAATGCGAACACAGAGCCAGCCTTCCCTCACCCTGGATGGGCTTGGCGTGCTCTTGGATCTCACACTGAGCCACTCCGGCCGCCACATCCCACACGATGATTTTCCCGTGGACGTCGGCAGAAGCGAGGCGCAAGGAGTAGGGTGAGCCGATGTTATGGTGGTAATTTTCTCGGGCCCACTTAACCTGCATCAAGAAGAAAGAGGGTCAGGGAAACACTTGCGCTGGATGAAATTAAACATGTGTGTCCCGTCCTTGAGCCGTAGGCACCTCTTCTCTTTGTGTATATTCGTCCTCTTTCCTGCCCTGCTCCTACCCAAATTTTTTATGTGCCTACCTGCAGCCTAGAGGGCCCTGAAACGAAGACTTCCGTGATCCTCCCCAGATCCCTACCGCTAGGTCATATGCAGCCCCTTGGTCTCACTCATCACACCGTATTGTGCTTTCATCTTCCTCGCTAGACAATGAGTTGTTTACGGCTTTCATCTCTCTCCTTGGTGCATGCTAAGTGCTCAGAACTAATAACGAACGAGAGGCCCAGCAAATGACAGCATTGGTGTTTCCCATCAGCTCTGAAGTCACCTCAGACCCAGCATTTCATGGCTCATCCTGGAAGGATATTAAGTCATACGCGTGGAAGGAGTGGGTTAACCCCAAATAGACTGTTATAGTTAAAAGCTGTCCAACAGGTATACGTATGACTTAATGAGCGTGTGTGATATTTAACACTTTAGAACAGACAACAGGTTACAGGGCCAAAGAGGCATCGGACTTACCTTGACAACATCAGCTTTATGCTTTTCTAAAACCTGGAGCGTCTGGGCAGTGCTGGCATCGACCACCACCACAAGGGAATGGCATCCATAAGCAATCAAACCTTGCCAGCCCCTAACGAAACAGCAATGTGGAAATTCAAGTAAAACAGAGCAAGAGGCATCCTCGATAAACGACAGATAGAATAGGCACTAATTACCATCAGTAACCTTATTATTTAAGCTCAAAGGTCAGCCTTTTACATGATCTCATTTCAATAAAAGGTTTGGCTGAGCTCAAAAAATGCTTGTTGAAATTCGTGTTTCATTTGGGTAAAAAAGGCTCGAAGAGATGTGCGTGCACACAGAGCCGAGAAGGAATAAAGCAGCTCCTGTCCTGGGTCCTGGAGGCCACACTCCTCTGCCTCCTCGGCTCCGAGCGGGGAACCAGGCGGACACGGCCGGTCAGTCCCGGTCCTCCAACCGGGGAACCAGGCGGACACGGATGGTCAGTCCCGGTCCTCCAACCGGGGAACCAGGCGGACACGGCACCGTCAGTCCCGGTCCTCCAACCGGGGAACCAGGCAGCATCGGACGGTCAGTCCCGGTCCTCCAACCGGGGAACCAGGTGGACACGGATGGTCAGTACCGGTCCTCCAACCGGGGAACCAGGCGGACACGGACGGTCAGTACCGGTCCTCCAACCGGGGAACCAGGCGGACACGGATGGTCAGTACCGGTCCTCCAACCGGGGAACCAGGCGGCACCGGACGGTCAGTCCCGGTCCTCCAACCGGGGAACCAGGCGGCACCGGTCAGTCCCGGTCCTCCAACCGGGGAACCAGGCGGACACGGCCGGTCAGTCCCGGTCCTCCAACCGGGGAACCAGGTGGACACGGACGGTCAGTCCCGGTCCTCCAACCGGGGAACCAGGCGGACACGGCCGGTCAGTCCCGGTCCTCCAACCGGGGAACCAGGCGGACACGGATGGTCAGTACCGGTCCTCCAACCGGGGAACCAGGCGGCACCGGACGGTCAGTCCCGGTCCTCCAACCGGGAAACCAGGTGGACACGGACGGTCAGTCCCGGTCCTCCAACCGGGGAACCAGGTGGACACGGACGGTCAGTCCCGGTCCTCCAACCGGGGAACCAGGCGGCACTGGCCAGTCCCGGTCCTCCAACCGGGGAACCAGGCGGACACGGCCGGTCAGTCCCGGTCCTCCAACCGGGGAACCAGGTGGACACGGCCGGTCAGTCCCGGTCCTCCAACCGGGGAACCAGGCGGACACGGCCGGTCAGTCCCGGTCCTCCAACCGGGAAACCAGGTGGACACGGACGGTCAGTCCCGGTCCTCCAACCGGCCGGGAGGCTGCAGCCCTGGCCAGGCCCAGCCACCTCCGCCACGGCAGCCCGCTGTCCGCTGGTCACCTGTCCGCTGTCAGAGCCGCAGCGACATTTCACCGTGAAAAGGCGGCGGGAATGCAGGGCCCGTGCGAGGGCGGATGAATGGAGGTCGGGGGCAGGGACGAGAGTGGAGGGAGGGCGGCCGGGCCGGTCAGCGGAGGGGGACGCCGGGGGGGGGGGGGGGGGCAGAGGAAATGGGGTGTTTCCGGCGGGTGTGGGACAGACAAAGATGCGAGAAAGGACGAGGCAAATATACGTGCCCACACGAGGCAGTTACTACCCTAGAGCAGCGGTTCTCAGCCTCGGCTGCACCTTAGAATCACCTGGGAATCTCTGTAAAACCCTGATTCCTGGGCATCAGCATTGTAACAAAGAAACAGAATTTCCGGAGGACGAGGCCCAGGAATCAGGATTTTACAAAGATTCCCAGGTGATCCTAACGGGCAGCCGAGGCTGAGAACCGCTGTCTTAGAGCAACAACAACCAGCGCGAAGAGAAACTCTCCGCGATGGGAGGGCGGCACCCCGTCCGGGCGAGGCCGAACGGACCGGGGTGACACCGCGGCCGCTCCCCGTCCCTCAAGCTCCTGGCCTCGGGGCCCGGCGCCCTCACCAGTCCACCGCCGCCTTGTTGTGGGCGCTGAGGGCCCCGGTGAGGGTGCGGGCCGACACCTTGAAATTCACCGTGAGCGGCAACATCGCCGCGGCAGCCCGGGCGCTCGGGACCGAACGGCAATCCGGAAGCGGGGGCCTCTGCACTTCCGCTCCCAACACAGTCCGGGCGGCTCCGTGGGCGTCACCACTTGGTTCCGCCGGTTCCAAGATTCCACCACCCCTGGTTATCCCTGATCTTGTCCGCCACTCCCGGTTCCACCTCCTTCAGGTTCCGCCTCCTTCGGGTTCCGCCTTCTTGAGGGTTCCGCCCCCTTCAGGTTCCGCCTCCTTCGGGTTCCGCCTCCTTCGGGTTCCGCCTCCTTCGGGTTCCGCCTCCGCCTCCTTCAGGTTCCGCCTCCTTCGGGTTCCGCCTCCTTCAGGTTCCGCCTTCTTGAGGGTTCCGCAGCCCTGAGGGTCGGCAGCTGTGTCTGGGATGGGCCTGGGAAGAAGTGGGCTCCCCTCCAGTCACGCCTGCTCTCTCCGCTGTGAGACTGCCGAGGCCTCCGTATCTTGCTGGAAATCGTGAAAAGAAGAGCTAAAAAGGCCCAGGTAGCCCTTCTGCCTTTGGCCAGTTAACTCTGGGCAGCACTAGTGCCGGGCAGCGCTGCTCCTGTCGGTCACAGAGGACACGAGGGAGTGGGATGAGCTGGGTGCAATGGAGAAAGCGGATTAGATTAAGGGCTTGAATAGAAAAATGTCTACGTGTGGAGAACATTCCACATCTGGTTTGGAAATACTAGAGAAATAGCGTTATTCCCGAGGCCAGGTGCCGGGGTGCCTGTTGGAGGAGCTTTCATGTTGCAGTTTCTCCTCTTCGCCTTCCTCTGCTCAGATCGCTTCCTTTATCCCTTCCCTGCAGCACTTTCCAACAGATGTCTGGTTCTCGCCTAACACATGTAGGTCCTCGGCCAACAAAAGGGGCAACATATTGGTATTTTGTCGCCCAGGTCCTGTGTCCACCTACCGCTCTTATAAAACAGCTTCCTCGGGGACCACCTGCAAAATCCACTCAGTTAAAGACAGTGAACGGGTTTGGCTCTTAGTGGTTCTCTGGCTCGGCACCCCTGGCTGCTCCCTGCCTGCTGTCCACCTTCCCTGCACCACACCCTTCCCTCTGATGTGTCGGGGCCACCGAGATGCCCACACCACAGACCTAACGGATCACTCCCCTCTTAAAATTCTTCGGTGCCTCCTGTGACCACCGATTGCTAAATGGCTCCCAACATTCACTCTCCCATTGGAACGTAACCACAATTTGTACCCAGGAGAGATGGCCACACAACTGACCTGCCAGCAGAGCTCATTCCTGGGGCCACTTAGCCTCTGGTGGGTGTGCGTGTCCAGTTATTGACTCTTTTATTCAAACTGGAGGACTTCCTTATTTGATTTCTCCTTCAGATGTTATTAGTTCAAATAAACAGTGTCTTAACATTGTTACTCATGGATAGCACTTCCTAAATCCGATTAACCTAACCAGATTGCATCTGATATGTGATCATGATTTCTTAGGGGGAAAAATGATTCTATTGATTTCTCCTCTTAACAAGCTTGGACTTTGGTGGAAATAGATTGTGAGACATTCTCGCAGGTTTAAGAATTCCATTGTCCACTCTTTCACAGAATCCTCTAATTGTTGCAACTAAAAATAATTGCCAATTTGCCACTGTTTCTTTGAATCTCTGAGTGTCATACTTGTGCTTCTACCCAGGGCAGGTGACCGACTTGTAATTTAAGATATAACTCAAGACTAGTGACGTGATTCAAACATGCCCTAGAGCAAGGCCTGAGTGTGGACAGACGGAATCAAGCAGCCCAGATGCCAGGAAAAGACAATGCAGGGTCTCCCAGTGCCCTGGCCTTTGCTGAAAGTGCTGCTTCGAGACCATCTCATTGGACTCTTCTGCAACATGAAGAACAATATAAGAACTTAAAAAATATATCCATACTCTTCATTCGCTAATATAATTATTTTTGTGTTTACACATTTCTCCCAGTTCTTGCCAAATGAAGATACGTTTTACTTGGTTGCATAATACACGTACATCTTCAGTTCTAGTGCTATCTGAACAGTCTATCAGAATCATATTTACACTATTTAAATCTGATCATAATTACCAGTTGAATGATTTCCCAATATTTGGTAGAGTGGATATACAAGTTATTTAGCTATTCCATGGGAGGCACCCGGGTGGAGGGGAGAGACTGCCACAGACCACGCCCCACCTCCAGGCCTGTCTAGACACCAAGCCAGCTGATCCCTGCGAAGGCGGCCCCTCCCTCCGAGGGATGCGCTTTTGAGGGTGAAGTCAGCGCCGGGGGCTTCCAGGCACATTGATTAGACGGGCACACCCGGCTTCGCTCGGTGCCCAGCTCCGCACGTCTGCCCCGTGTGCGTGAAGGATTGCAGGGGAGAGCAGAGAAGTCATGAATCTTCCTCTGGTCAGAAAGTTAATTCCCTGTGGGAGTCAGGCTTACATTTCACGTTTAAGTGACCGTTTCACTTTCCTGCCCTAACTTCCCCTCCGGTAAAACGGCAGTGGGTTCAAACGTCCTTATTTGGCGTCTTGCGTTTTCGGGCTGAGCGCTCGCGGCCGATAGCCAGGCAGAGAGGGCGATGGAGCAGCCGTTGTCGGCCGTCACGGTGTCTGTGGCTGAGGGATCCGAGTGTCTCTGCTTTGCTTGGCCCCTCAGGGCTCCACTGCGTGGTGCTATGTTCTTGTCGGGGTTTATTGGCATCGGTCCATGTGCATCAGGGCTCATTCATCCTCCATAGGAGGCAGTCAGTACCTTGATGCGAACGTTTGTGATTTAAGGAAGTGATAACAACACACCATCGATTTTTAACCACGGGGAAATGGTCTGTCCCTGAACAGTACCTGTTTTTCTAAAACAGAGCACATCAGACGCAGTAAAAGCCTCTTTCAAGCTTTTGACACCCCGGGGCTCCCAGTGGCCCCGGGGTCGAATCTGTCTTCCCCGGCCATCCCCCCCTCCCACCTCCTGCATTGTCTCTCCCCCCACCCCCCATCCATCCTCACTCACCACACGTGTTCACAGAGCACCTGTTAGGCTGGAGCGGGCTCAGCTGGAGGCCCCTGCCTTCCCCTGACCCCTGGGCTGCAGCAGGAAGCAGGCAGGCCTCCTTGGGGTGAGCCAGCCAGGGTAACGCCTCTCTTCTCCCGCTGCTGGCCTTTTCTGCCCTGCTTCCTCTACCTGGACTTGTTTTTTTTTTTGGTCCTTTTTGGTTGGGTCTTCCTCTTCCTCCTGGGGCGCTAGAGAGGCCCTGGGGGGCTGGTTGGCAAATCAGCTTTCTTCCTGTCTCCTCTTCTTGGGGCAAGTCTGTCTGTCTCTCCTGCCCCGGGACTGTCCCTCTGGCCAGGTCGTAGCTGCAACACTGCAGGGACCCCCACACTAACTTCTGTGGGGGTATGGACCCTCCATGGCACCCACTGGGCAGCTGAGACAGGGAAGGGGGGGGCAGGAATGGCTGGGACACAGCCTGTGACCCTCAGCTTGCAGGGGCTGAAAGCACGTCCTGGTTGAACCAATGTATTTGCCGGAGGTAGGAAGTTGCCCTCCACGTGTGCACAGGGAAATGCCACACTAAGTAACTGCAGCTAGCTCTGAGCTCCCACCAACCCGACTGGCAGGGTCTGCAAGCCCCTCCCCACATGACAATCTCTCTGGTTTTAATGGGAGATCAGAATCGGTCGGTGGCAACCAGGAAACCCACTTTGCAGATGGACAAACGGAGGCATGTGGTGCCATGTAGAAGTGTGATGAGAGAACCAGGCGGAAGCAAAGTCCGCCCTGAACTCAGCCTGTGAGTCCCCGGGGCTGTGCGGCTTCTGACCATGTCTCGGGCGGCAAGTGCGAGCATCAGACGGCGCTGGGAGGAGGTGAACCTGGTGTCATTTCCCCTCGAGTTTCACTTTAATCTGGGCCGTCACTCGGACCAGCACCGTATTCTGTTCTGAACACACAGCTCCTCACGCTGTCCATTCAGAGTCCTTTGCTCCTGAAACCAACGTGTAGCTCACAGAGGGCTGCAGTGCTGCTGGTCTTGCTTCCATGTAACTTAGAAAGTAAATCAAATCACTATCAGCAAACCCTGGGGACATGGTGCTTGCCTTTAAAACAAATCACCTGCCCTTCCACCTCTGGTTCTTCAGCGCAGGTTTATTTTTAGAGCAGCGGCCTTGCCGTCCTCTCGGAACGCGGAAAGGTTGTCTGCCGTCTGTGCCCCAGATCCTGACCCACAAGTCTCTTTCCCTCCATCTGATTTTCCGTGATTGAGGGCTGTCTCGTCCATTTCCCTTCCCGTCTCTATTTCCATTCTCTCCCTCTCTGCTTCCCCGCGCTGCTCTGCTGCTGGCAATGGAGGCAGCCAGGTGCACTGCGAGATCTAATTGCCGGGAGTTATTGAGAGCATTTAATTCACATAATTGTGTTTGATTAGAAAAGAATGACTAAATCTGGGATCGAATCTGCTGGGGCATAACTATTTCAGGGCTCGTGATTAGGGACTTAAATATGACTGGGCGATTTCTTCTGCCTGTTTGAGGCATCTATTTTCACTTATAATGATGAATCTCCTTGTAAAACCCTCTAAGACAGTGGTTCTCAACCTTGGCTGCATGTTAGAATCACCTGGGAATCTTTTTAAAATCCTGATTTCTGGGCCTCATCCTCCGGAAATTCTGTTTCTTTCTTATGGGGTGGGGCCACAACATTAGTAACAAAGAAACAGAATTTCCGGAGGATGAGGCCCAGAAATCAGGATTTTACAAAGATTCCCAGGTGATTCTAATGTGCAGCCGAGGTTGAGAACCACTGCTCTAAAAGGATCGCATTTTATACTTCCCCGGGGGCTGCACGTTTTCAGTAATATGATCACCTTAATGTTTAATGTTTCGGGTGCTTTTCCATCATCTGTTAAGGTTGGAAGCGGAGCCCGAGGCCCACATGACCTGGCCAGAGCGTGCTGGCAGGAGGCGGCCCCTTCCCTGGCCCTCCGGTTTCAGGGTCAAGTCTCCTTCCGTTGCCATGGCAATGCCCAGTTATCCCTGAATCTGCTTTTCCGTTTGTCTTCAAAAAACCTGGGAATGAAGCGCCCAGCCTCCCGGAAGCGGGGCATGGCAGCTTGTCATTCACACTTTCTGCAGAAGGAGGCGGCGAGGGGCTCCCATGGGAAGCTGGCCACTGCACAGTCCTGGCCTTTACACGACAACCTGTTCCCTCCGACCAGCGGTTCTCAACCTGTGGGTCTCGACCCCTTTGGCGGTCGAATGACCCTTACACAGGGGTCGCCTAAGACCATCCTGCATATCAGATATTTACATGACGATTCATCACAGTAGCAACATGACAGTTATGAAGTAGCAACGAAAATAATTTATGGTTGGGTCACAGCATGAGGAGCTGTATTTAAAGGGCCAGAAGGTTGAGAACCACTGATCTAGTGGCTTCAAACATAACTCCTGGGGCCAGGTCATTACAGGGGCTCTTAACTGCTGTCTCCCCGAAACCAGCGCCAGCCACGTGCCTTCCCTCTGAGCTACAGAACGTGTTTTCCTCCAGAGACGCTCCTCCGCCGGCTTAGACCCGGGAGTGAGGAAGCCACCGGCCAGCCGCTACGGCTGCAGAATAAACGCGTTCCGTACGCATCACCCGATTGCACTGACATTGTGACCGTCCTGCCAGTTTTCTTTATATAATTTGGAATAAAAGAATCATTTCTGGTAGGAAAATAGGGAGGAAAGGCTCCGGGTCAGGAGGGGTAAATGGGAAACAGCTCATTTCAACACCAGCTGAGCCCCCACACCCCCCGGCCCCCAGGCAGGTTCTGCCTTTTTAGAAAGTTGCCTGGAGACAAGGACCACAGCTCTGGGCTGGGTGTGGAGAGGGGCAGGCACAGGGGGCGGGGCTGCGGGAGCTGTGGGGACCTGCGAGAGTTTTCAGATCTGAATCCACACTTTCTCCCTCCGGACTGTTCGTGAGTCTGTTGGGTGCACCTGACCTGAGGGCGGGCGGGAAGCTGCTGTCCTCAGCTCCCTGGTTCACAGTTGTTTTCATGAATTCCCACAGAGCAGGTGTGTGAGCCCAGTCGACCTGGGGTGCTGCTCCCCGACCTGGGGTGCTGCTCCCCGACCTTGGGTTTTGCTCCCTGACCTGGGGTGCTGCTCCCCGACCTGAGGTGCTGCTCCCCGACCTGGGGTGCTGCTCCCTGACCTGGGGTGCTGCTCCCCGACCTGGGGTGCTGCTCCCCGACCTTGGGTTTTGCTCCCTGACCTGGGGTGCTGCTCCCCGACCTGAGGTGCTGCTCCCCGACCTGGGGTGCTGCTCCCCGACCTGGGGTGCTGCTCCCCGACCTGGGGTGCTGCTCCCGACCTGGGGTGCTGCTCCCCGACCTGAGATGCTGCTCCCGACCTGGGGTGCTGCTCCCCGACCTGGGGTGCTGCTCCCCGACCTTGGGTTTTGCTCCCTGACCTGGGGTGCTGCTCCCCGACCTGAGGTGCTGCTCCCCGACCTGGGGTGCTGCTCCCTGACCTGGGATGCTGCTCCCCGACCTTGGGTTTTGCTCCCTGACCTGGGGTGCTGCTCCCCAACCTGGGGTGCTGCTCCCCGACCTGGGGTGCTGCTCCCTGTCCTGGGGTGCTGCTCCCCGACCTGGGGTGCTGCTCATCATCTGCTGTCACAGCTCACGCTTCCTGGCAGGATCCACAAGGTGGTGCTGCTCAGACGAAGAGTTCGGGAAACGTTTCCCGGGGAAAGGGAGAGAGAAAGAGAAACATCCATGATGAGAGAGAATCATTGATCGGCTGCCTCCTGCACACCCCCCATTGGGATGGAGCCTGCAACCCAGGCCTGTGCCCTGACCGGGAATGGAACCCTGATGCTCAGCCACTGAGCCACACCAGCCGGGCACGCTCATTTATTTTTAAAGTTGACGCCAGAGATAAAGAACTCTTGCATATCCTTAACCGTGACCTGGGCCATGACACAGGAAGAACCCCGAGTGCCTGCTCCCATCACAGGTGCCCTTTTGAGGCTGGAGGGGATGTGGGGACACGCTGGGCTCCCCAGGGACAAGCCTGCCCGGAAATAGAGATGGTGGTGCCCCCTCACCATGGCAGCCACCGTGGACGGCAGGTGAGTGACAGCAGCAAGCAGCCGCGGCGCCTCCTGCTACGAGCCACGTGCTGATGAGCCCGTAGGTGCAGTTTCATTACGTCCCTCCCGGCGCCCGAGGAGGCAGGTGCCCTCTTGTCCCCACCGGTTCAGGGGGAGGCAGAGCTTCTGAGAGGCCACGGCCCTAAAAGCGACTGCGGAGGAGCAGACACAGGCTCGGACCCGACCGCCCCACTCACTCCGAAGCCCGGGCCCATCTCTCCCAGGTGGTTTCAGGGGAAGACGCCAGGAGGTGGGTCACTCAGCGTGGCTGCTGGGGGCCGGGGAGGGGTCATGGCAGCAGCCACCTGGGAAGTTCCTTTCCAGCGTATTGCCCCGCCCAGGCCTGCCGCCCCCTGTGGTCTTGGGGTGAGTGGGTCCTGGGCGAGTGGGTCGTGGGTGAGTGGGTCCTGGGTGAGTGGGTCCTGGGTGAGTGGGTCCTGGGGTGAGTGGGTCCTGGGTGAGTGGGTCCTGGGGTGAGTGGGTCCTGGGTGAGTGGGTCCTGGGTGAGTGGGTCCTGGGGTGAGTGGGTCCTGGGTGAGTGGGTCCTGGGGTGAGTGGGTCCTGGGGTGAGTGGGTCCTGGGCGAGTGGGTCCTGGGGTGAGTGGGTCCTGGGCGAGTGGGTCCTGGGGTGAGTGGGTCCTGGGTGAGTGGGTCCTGGGGTGAGTGGGTCCTGGGTGAGTGGGTCCTGGGTGAGTGGGTCCTGGGGTGAGTGGGTCCTGGGTGAGTGGGTCCTGGGGTGAGTGGGTCCTGGGCGAGTGGGTCCTGGGGCGAGTGGGTCCTGGGGTGAGTGGGTCCTGGGTGAGTGGGTCCTGGGGTGAGTGGGTCCTGGGGTGAGTGGGTCCTGGGTGAGTGGGTCCTGGGGTGAGTGGGTCCTGGGTGAGTGGGTCCTGGGGTGAGTGGGTCCTGGGGTGAGTGGGTCCTGGGGTGAGTGGGTCCTGGGTGAGTGGGTCCTGGGGTGAGTGGGTCCTGGGGTGAGTGGGTCCTGGGAGAAGCCACGGCAGCTGTCACCTGATGCCCAGAGAGAACCCTGCTGCCTCCCGTGGAAGAGGAACCCTGAGCGCACGACAGCCGCTGTCTCCAATTCGTCCACAGACGCCACTCTATTCTCGCCAAAGCCCATGTCTGCGTTCAGAGCACCTGTGAGACTTTAACAGACAGTGGCTCACTCAGCCCTGATCTCCTCACCGTTAGCTCAGAGACGGGAACAGACCCAGGGTCTGGTCGGGGAAGAATGAAACCGGCGACAGGTCCCGCCAGGTTGCCAGGAGGAGGACTCAAGCACCAGACCAGCCCGGCCACATGGCTCAGTGGTTGAGCATCGACCTATGAACCAGGAGGTCACAGCTGATTCCCGGTCAGGGCCCAGGCTCAGGTTGTGAATGGAGTGAAACTGTCACTATTCGCAGATGACATGATATTGTACGTAGAAAACCCTAGAGACTCCATCAAAAGACTACTAGACTTAATAAATGAATTTGGCAATGTAGCAGGATACAAAATTAACACCCAGAAATCTATGGCTTTTTATACACCAATAATGAACTCACAGAAAGAGAAATTAAAAAAGCAATCCCATTTACCATTGCAACAAAAAAATTAAGATACCTAGGAATAAACTTAACTAAGGAGGTAAAAGACCTCTACTCAGAAAACTACAGGCCATTGAAAAAAGAGATAGAGGAAGACATAAACAAATGGAAGAATAAATATACCATGTTCATGGATTGGTAGAATCAACATCATTAAACTGTCCATACTACCCAAAGCAATCTATAGACTCAATGCAATCCCCATTAAAATACCAACAGCATATTTCACAGACCTAGAAAAAACTCTCCAAAAATTCATATGGAATTAAAAAAAGAGGCCCCATACAGCTGCAGCGATCCTGAGAAAGAAGAACAAAGTTGGAGGAATCACAATATCAGATATCAAGCTGTATTACAAAGCCACTGTTCTCAAAACTGCCTGGTACTGGCACAAGAACAGACATATAGATCAATGGAACAGAACAGAGAACCCCAAAATTGACCCAAGCCATTATGCTCTATTAATATTTGACAAAGGAGGCAAAAGCATACAATGGAGTCAAGACAGTCTCTTCAATAAATGGTGTTGGGAAAATTGGACAGACACATGCAAAAAAAAAATGAAACTAGACCACCAACTTACACCATACACAAAAACAAACTCAAAATGAATAAAGGACTTAAATGTAGACGGGAAACCATAAAAATCTTAGAGAAATCCACAGGCAGCAAAATCTCAGACATATGTCATAGCAACATCCTTACCTATACAGCTCCTAGGTCAATGGAAACTAAGGAGAAAATAAACAAAAGGGACTACATCAAAATAAAAGCTTCTGCACAGCAAAAGAAACCATCAACAAAACAACAAGAAAGCCCAATGCATGGGAGCACACATTTGCCAATGTTATCTCTGAAAAGGGTTTAATCTCCAACATTTACAGGGAACTCATACAACTTAACAAAAGGAAGATAAACAATCCAATCAAAAAATGGGCAAAGGACCTAAATAGACACCTTTCAAAAGAGGACATTCAGAAAGCCCAGAGACATATGAAAACATGCTCAAAGTCACTAATCATCCGAGAGATGCAAATCAAAACAACAATGCGGTACCATCTCACACCTGTCAGAATGGCCATCATCAACAAATCAACAAACGACAAGTGCTGGAGAGGATGTGGAGAAAAAGGAACACTCGTGCACCGCTGGTGGGAATGCAGACTGGTGCAGCCACTATGGAAGACAGTATGGAGTTTCCTCAAAAACTGGAAATGGAACTCCCATTTGACCCTGTGATCCCACTTCTAGGAATATATCCCAAGAAACCAGAAACACCAATCAGAAAGGATATATGCACCCCTATGTTCATAGCAGCACAATTCACCATAGCTAAGATCTGGAAACAGCCTAAGTGCCCATCAGCAGATGAATGGATTAGAAAACTGTGGTACATCTACACGATGGAATACTATGCTGCTGTAGAAAAGAAGGAACTCCTACCATTTGCAACGACATGGATGGAGCTGGAGAGCATTATGCTAAGTGAAATAAGCCAGTCAGAGAAAGATAAATATCACATGATCTCACTCATTCGTGGAATATAATGAACAACATAAACTGATGAGCTAAAATAGATCCAGAGTCACAGAGCATCGAACAGACCGTCCAACCGCAGAGGGAAGGTGGGGGAGGGGGAGGTAAGAGGTCAAGCAGAGGACTTGTATGCAAGCATCTGAGCATAACCATGGACACAGACAGTAGGGGGTGAGGGCCTGTGCTGGGGGTGGGAGCGGCCGGGGAGAGGTCAGTGGGGGGGGAAGGAGACATGTAATACTTTAAACAATAAAGCATTTAAATTAAAAAACAACTGGTTTCAGCACAAGGTGCGTGAGTGTTAGGACTTAACTAACGACAAAAGGCGACGAGGAGACACAAGCTCCCACAGACCGTGGGTTTCAGGTTCGCGCACAGGGAGATGTGAGTTGATTCTCTGGGAGGGAAGCCACTGAGCGTAGTTGGTGAAATAATCCCAGGACCAGGCTCTGAGCATCAGGGAATCTCTCCTCCCGCCGCCAGGTGGTGCGCGGAAGCAGCAGGCAGACCTCGAGCTGCCTCCGGAGCTCAGCGTGCGTCCTGCCAATCTCTCACCGGGGCCTGGTACCCTGCACACTGCACACCGCACCACACACCCTGCTCCAGGGAGAAAATGCTGAGGATGAGCCGCACGCAGGCGGAGCCGAGGGTCCTCATCACGATCTGAGCCTCACTAGACGCCCCGACCCATCGCCTTGGTCCTGGGACAGTCATTTCTTTTCCTGTTTGTGTTTGTTTGTTGTTAATTCTCACCAGAGGATATTTTTCCATCGATATTTTAGAGGGAATGGGAGGAAGAGGGAGAGGCAGAGAGAGGGAAACATCGATGTGAGAGCGAGACATCAAATGGTTGCCTCCTGCACGCGCCAGGGATCAAGCCTGCAACTGAGGTCCGTGCCTTTGACCGGAATCCAACGCGGGACCGTTTAGTCCACAGGCCAACTCTCTATCCACCGAGCAAAGCCAGCTAGGGCATGGGAGATGTGTTTCTTTAAATATATATATATTTATATTCTTACTGATTTCAGAGAGGAAGGGAGGAGAGAGCAACATCAATGGTGAGAGAGAATCATTGATCAGATGCCTCCTGCACGCCCCACACTGGGGCTCGAACCCACAACCCGGGCCTGTGCCCTGACCGGGAATCCAACCATGACCTCCTGGTTCATGGGTCGACACCCCACCACTGAGCCACGTTGGCCGGGCGGGAGACACATTTCTTAGTCACATACACGAACAGCTCTCAGCCTGCGGACGCCAAAAGTCCAACCCAGTTCTCAGCAAGCAAACTGGAACCGGAACTGGCTCTGCCTGACCCGACCGTGGAGGGAATGGTGTGACGTTGTCATTCCGCCATCTCCGCTCCTGTCCTTCCCTCCCTCCCCCCCTCCCTCCCCGCCTCTTCCTCCTTATGAACAGCCCGAGCCCAGCCTTCGGGGAGCTGATACCTGTCCCGCTGGTATAAGTATTGTTTGCTGCGCGTTAACTGGTATTTAGGAACAATGCCTGGGGAGGCTCCAACCCAAACCTCTTAAAGGGACAATGAGTCCAGTTCTGTGTAGACAGAGACGCACTTGCCCTCACCCCTGTGGTTCTGGTCTGATTGTATCTCAGTCCCTTCCTCTTGTGTCAGTGTTTCATCTGAATTCCCTCTGACCTTCAGGGCTTCACAAGGTCATCGAGGGAGGAGAGCGTCTGGCTCACTCCTTAAAGGTGAGCATGGTCCTGCAGAGCCTTCACACGCCACAGAAGCCCGATTTGCAAACATCCACCCTAAGGCACCGGCACCCAGAGGCCTGTGCAGTCGGCAGGTTATTGAAGGACATTCTTAGCCAATTCATTGATGTTCTTTTTTTTAAAAAATATACATTTATATTTTTAAATACATATTTTTATTGATTTCAGAGAGGAAGGGGAAGGGAGAGAGAAACATCAATGATGAGAGAGAATCATTAACAGGCTGCCTCCTGCATGCTTCCTACTAGGGATCAAGCCCACAACCGGGGCATGTGCCCTGACCAGGAATCAAACCCTGACCTCCTGGTTCATAGGTTGACGATCAACCACCGAGCCACACCGGCCGGGCCAATTTATTGATTTTCTTTAGCGATTTCAGGGTGGGAGTTCACAGTGAGGTCAGTGCATCAACCACGTTTTGCCACCTGCCCCTGGAGGTCACAGAACATATCCAAATACTCAGCTGCTAATACCTCAGCTCAGATGGCACTTCTTCCAGGAAGCCCTCCATGAATTCCCTGCCCATAAACATTTCCTCGGGCCAGTACACTTATCTACCCCTGCACTGAACACGGATTACACTTGCTTTTGAGGTTGATTAACCCCTGAGGGCATGGGCTGCGCATCTTTGTCCTAAATCCCAGCACAATGCCGGTTGTAGGAGGAAGCACAGTGAGTGAAGGGATGAGCTACTTTGTTAGCAGGTGAAAAAGAAGCTGTGCTCTTCCTGGGGGACAGAGACGGGTACATTTCCCAACCTTCGTTTCACGGCTGGTTTGTTTGCTTGAAGCTTAAAAAACACACACACATTGGATTCCATCTATGTAACAAGAAATAACCAGGTGATTTAGTCAATTTAATCAACAACTGAGCAAAGGAAGAAAAAACCATTATGTGAGCTTTCAAAAATTAATGAGTGACATTTTAATTCACAAATGTTCTCAAATATGTTATTCTTTGCTTCTTAGAACAATCCCACTGAATGGGTTCAGTTGGGATCATTTTATAGACGACAGACTCAGAACTTAGAGACATGAACTGACTGGAGTTACTAAAGGCCAAGTCGAGACAAGCTCCCCGGTTCCAGACCCCGTGTCCCCTCTACAAAACCAAGCCAGTGCCTGCCACCCCCCCCCCCCCCCGCCCCAGGGCAGGGACCGCCGGCTGCCGGGCCAGTGCGGCCTGCGGCTGGCTGATGTGACCAGTGAATGTGGTATTCCTGGGCTAAAAAAACGGTTTTTCTCCTGGCTCGACCATTTATTAGCTCTTAGACCTTAAAAAAGCCATTAAAACCTTTTGTAAGCTTTCAGTGTCTTAAAGTCAGGATAAAAAAGTGAAGTTGGGGCACATCCATTTCTTAACTCTTGGGTGGTTCGAGGGTCCAGCTTCATCCGGATCACAATGATTACAACTGCTATTTCTTCTGTCCTACGTACCTCACTGTTCTTACTACTTAACACGTAATAATAACTCATTTCAGCCTCATGACAACCTAAAGTAGGTACTGCTATTGTGCCCATTTTACAGATGCTAAAGCAGAGGCAGAAGAAGGTTAAGTAACGCAGCCACAGCCACACATCTAGTCCGTGAAGGCAGGATTAAAGCAGGTTGCAAGGGAAGCCCTGAACATGATGTTTGACCCAGTGGTGCTGAATCAACTAACCTATTATTGTTGTTATTATGACTAAATGCAAATTTTACCAACTCATTAGGGGAGGACCTCTATGAGTCTCATAGTCCATGCCCAGGGGCACAGAGCTCATTTACCTGGGAAGATGGAAAGCTTGGGGGCCATGAGGGCTGAGCCCCATCTAGCTTGCCCCTGCCTGAGGCCCGTGTGCAACCGCTGGGATAATTCCCACCTCTGCTCAGAGAGCCGTGCGGGCAATCAGCTCCTATCAGGCTGTTATTAAGTTATTTTTGTAACAAAATACTGTCTTCCTTTAATTTCCATGCAAATTCGAGGAAGCCCACACAAGTATGTTTATTTAAAGATTGCCGGGAGGAATGTAATTTGACCTGTTGAAGGCGCGACAGGAAGGCACAGAGATGAGCAGCATGGCGTGAACGTGTCCTGAGCTGCTGGTAAATTCTCCCCCTTTCAGTCTAACAGCAAACCCTGCCCTCACCTGGGCCCAGGACAGAGCGCGCAGGAACTCCCGGGAGCACGTCCGGGCGAGCGTCCAGGGATGCAGTTCCTGTACAGTAACTCCGGCCCACGTGTGGGAGCATCAGACCAGGGCTGACTGACAACGCACCGCGCGCGCTGCTGTTCTCAGATCCCCGACAGGGGCTGGGAAGACGCCTGGGAGAGGAATGCCCAAGCCTGGCATCTACAGGAGCAACACGATGTGGAAGCAGACACTGTGCCTGGGGGCCGGCCGCCGGGCCTGAGCCGGCTGCACACGGACCGGCTGGGGGCTGCCCTGAGCCTCCATGTCTTTCAGAAACAGAAATCACCATTTTTTTTTTAGTTCCTGTTCGTTTTGAAACACATGAAATAGAGGTCAGTTGGCAAACTGTAAAATACCATGTGAATTGCCAGGCATTTTTCATTCGCTGTCCGTGGAGGAGAGGCAGCGACATGGCGTGTGGAAATGCCGAAGGATGGTCACAGACATGACGGTAGGAATTCTGCTGGCCTTCTCCCGGGACCACCTGGCTCTTGCCGGGCTGGTGGTACCACATACTTGGAAGTACATTCAGGCGACTTCATGCAAATTAGAGTCAGGGACGAATGTGTCGAGCAGAAAACAGTGTGATTCCACAGTGACTGTGGAACAGAGCAAAATTGGCAGCGGCACCCGAGGGGCTGCGTTAGGCTGCTGAGCGACAGTAATAAAGTGATCAAATTCCACTTAGTTGTGGAAGAAAAAGACAAACTCTGAATTTCTTAGGAGAGAAGCATGAGTTTCATGACGGCTTTTGGTTAAGGCCTGGTCACTGTTGCTGGCCTCATGCTAGTCACGGGCTGCGTGAAGGTCACACCGTCTCATGCCCTGACTTTCAGGATCATTCGTTCTCCGGGAAGACGTGCCCAGCTGGCATCTCCTTTGGGGATGAGTAAAAGGGGTGAACGCGTCCCGGCAGGTGGGCGCTGGGGGTTCCGGTTCCCTCTCTTTCTCTGGGAGGTCAGCTGCGCTTGGCTGAAATACACGTGGATTATGACAACGAACATGCGTGTGGAGAAACACAGTCCACGGTCGAGGAACGATTTGTCAGCTGCCTCTTGTGACCCACGAGGGCACATCTGGTAGCCAAACGAATGGCTGTTTCAAAGCTTTAAATTGAGAAAAACCCTTCGCAGGTGGAGCTCCTGCTACGCACGCTGTGTGCTAAGTGGCCGATGGAACAGCCGGGCCATTGAGAAGCGCCCTTTCCTGCCTGATTTGTACGCAGTGGCCCAACTCACTTGAAAAGCCTCTTTATTTTCTAAGGAGTAAATCCATGGCAAACATTTCAATAAACAAAAGAACAAAAAATACTACTGAGGCCAAATCCCACCACACCGCTCCTCCAGGAGGTTAGAGGATGTATCTCCCCGTGAAGGAACTGAGATGTGAGCCTGGAAAACTGTCTTTCTTTTCAAATAAACTCAATGCAATAGAGTTTTCAAAAACCTTGAACAAGCCCGGCTGGCGTGGCTCAGTGGTTGAGCATTGACCTAGGAACCAGGAAGTCACAGTTCAATTCCTGGTCAGGGCACAGGCCTGGGTTGCAGGCTCAATCCCCAGTAGGGGGCCTGCAGGAGGCAGCTGATCCATGATTCTCTCTCATCATTGATGTTTCTGTCTCTCCCTCTCCCTTCTTCTCTGAAATCAATTAAAAAAAATAATTTTTTAAAAATCTTGAACACACATTGTGAGTAAGCACTGTGAGGAGCACCGTGGAAAGTGTTTTAAATAGAACAGTTGAGAGTGTTTCTTAGCCTTGCCCTCCTGCAATAGGACAAGTGAGAGACAAGAGCTAATCTCGGAGGGTCCTTCCAGCTCTGATATCCCATGATCCTCTGACCCGTTAGATTTAGGTCTACCTGTTAGGTGTACGGCCTCCTAAATCCGTGGGATTTAGGGCAAGTTTCACAGACTTAACAGCCTTCATGGGCCAGAGGAGCAAGGGAAATGGATCCCCGACCAGGTGGTAACTGCGGGAGCAGGGAAATGCACGTCCCTGTGAGAGGGGTGCTATGGGATGAATTGTGTCCCCCCAGATTCATATGCCGAAGTCCATCCCCCCAGGACCAAGAGTGTGATACTATTTGGAAGCATGGCTGCTGCGGGTGTAATTAGTTAAGGTTATGCTAGAGCAATACGACTCGTGTGGAATTTGCACACAGATGCACCCACGGGCACACCTCATGAACACAGAGCAGAGATCGGAGTGGCGGGTCTCCAAGCCAAGTCACAGCAGCACCCGGCTCGCCTCTGCCTGACGGGCTGGAGGGGGAACCCGGACTCGTGGAGACTCCGTGGGAGCAGAAGTGGACTCGTGTGACCATCTGATAGAACGGGCACCTTCCGGCCAAGTACAGCCGCGCCGATATCTCGGGCACAGCGCCGAGTCAGCTGAGGGATCTCTTTAATCCCCCGGCTGCAGAACCTCGCCTCCCCCTCGCCGCCTAACCCCCGGCCGTGACGCATGCCCTGCCACCAGAACGGTGGCCCGCGGGGCTTGTTACTAATGGTGTCATTAGGAACTTAAGTTGTTATTAAAATTCTTACATATCTGTGATGGGTATTTTTCAGGGAGATCTTAATAATTGTGCAACAGGATTTATCTTCTTTGAAACAAAAATCCAGTTTGAAACGGGCTGAAGCTGGCTCCTGAGGCAGAGAATGTGTGTTGTCAGGCAGCGAGTCGCAGGTCACCAGCATGTTTCTGTTACATTTTAACATGTTTGAGAGCAGTAGGGAGCTGGAAACCTTTAAAAAATGGTTTCCCTTCTTCTCTCCCTCCCTCCTTTCATTACCTTCTTCCAGAATAATTCAGTCCAAGAACCAGGGGATCAGATGCCACACAAGGAAGGTGGAGCTGGAATCCACAGTGGCTCACGGGAGGGGCCTTGGGGACCATGAGGTGGTGGCCCCTGGAGGGAGGGAGGTGGCTCCTGGGAGAATGACCAAAGGCAGGAACCAGCCGCTTGGTCACAGACAAGACGCTCTGAGTCTCAGCTTCAATGAGATGAGTGTCTGGCCTGCACACCCCAGCACACAGCAGCACACATGCACACACAAGCCGGCATGTACACATGTGCACACATGCACAGACACACACACAAAACATGCACGCACATGCATGCATGCACACGCACGTGCACAGCAGCAGATCTTCCTGGGTGAGCCAAGGTGAAAGATTTGGACCAAAAAATGTTACTAGAATTCAAGACGGTGGTGGTTGGAAACTCTGCTCAATCACAACAATGTAAAAGTTAGAACGGAAATAAAGGCCTTGAGATTTCCTTTGAGGTATCATTTCTGCTGAGGCCACGGGACACCCCAGGCGCACTGTTCCTGTTAGAACTGGCGGGTGTAGGAAGAGGGACCAGGGCCCCGTTTCCTGCTCTTTGGACTCGGCCGCCAGCCCCTTCCCCAGGAGGCTCATGGGGTCCCAGGAGCATTTCAGGAACCCAGGGGAGAAAGATGTGCTGACATAAACTCAGTCGCAGACAGACAATGCCCCAGGCACAGGTTTCTCTCTATTTCTTTGGTGTTTAAAGTAAAGAACAAATGTGGACTCAGAGAAGGAGAGGGGTTACAAAAGAGGGCGGGGCTTCTGCAGGGGGAGAAAGGGATTGCGACCTCTGACCCTGAGATCTACACGTGTCAAAGGTCAGCTAGAAAAGGGCTTTCCTCTTTTTCTTTTTTTTTAAACAGAACAGTTTTGGTTTTTTTATTATTGATTTTCAGAGGGGAAGAGAGAGGGAGAGAGATAGAAACATCAGTGATTAGCTGCCTCCTGCACGCCCCCCACCGGGGGTCAAGCCTGCAACTCGGGCATGTGTCCTTCACTGGAATTGAACCTGGGACCCTTCAGTCCACACACTGATGCTCCATCCACTGAGCCACACCAGCCAGGGCAGGCTTTCCTCTTATGGGGAGGAGTGAACTGCCTGGAAAGAACCAGATGTAGGCCACAACCAAGTGGGATTTGTTCCAGGGATGCAAGGCTGGTACCCTATCCACAAATCAATAAACGTGATGCATCACATAAACAAACTGAGAAATAAACACATGATCATATCAATTGATGCAGATAAAGCATTTGACAAAATCCAACACTCTTTCCTGATAAAAGCTCTCAACAAAGTGGGAATAGAGGGGTCATACCTCAACATAATAAAAGCCTTATATGACAAACCTACAGCCAACATCATACTCAATGGACAAAAGCTAAAATCATTTCTCATAAGAACAGGAACAAGATAGGGATGCCCACTCTCACCACTCCTGTTCGACATAATGCTAGAAGTGCTAGCCATAGCGATCAGACAAGAAGAAGAAATAAAAGGCATCCAAATTGGAAAGGAGGAAGTCAAACTGTCACTATTCATAGATGACATGATATTGTAATAGAAAACCCTAAAGACTCCATCAAAAAACTACTAGACTTAATAAATGAATTTTGCAATGTAGAAGGATATAAAATTAATACCCAGAAATCTATTGCATTTTTATACACCAATAATGAACTCTCAGAAAGGGAAACTAAACAAACAACTCCATTTACCATTGCAACCAAAAAGTTAAGATACTTAGGAATAAACTTAACTAAGGAGGTAAAAGACCTCTACTCAGGAAGCTACAGGACATTGAAAGAAGAGATAGAGGAAGATAGAAACAAGTGGAAGAATATACTGTGTTCATGGATTGGTAGAATCAACATCATTAAACTGTCCATACTACTCAAGGCAATCTACAGATTCAATGAGGTCCCTATTAAAATACCAATGGTATATTTCACAGACCTAGAAAAAATACTCCAAAAATTTATATGGAATAAAAAAAGACCCCAAATAGTAGCAGCAATCTTGAGAAAGAAAAACGAAGTTGGAGGAATCACAATTCCAGATTTCAAGTTATACTACAAAGCCACCATAATCAAAACAGCCTGATACTGGCACAAGAACAGACATATAGACCAATGGAACAGAACAGAGAACCCAGAAACCGACCCAAGCCATTATGCTCAATTAATATTGGGCAAAGGAGGCAAGAGCATACAATGGAGTCAAGACAGTCTCTTCAATAAATGGTGTGGGGAAAACTGGACAGATACATGCAAAAAACTGAAATTGGACCACCAACTTACACCATACACAAAAACAAACAAAATGGATAGAAGACTTAAATGTAAGACATGAAACCATAATAATCCTAGAAGAAACCATTGGCAGCAAAATATCAGACATCTCTCATAGCAATATGTCTATGGATACATCTCCTAGGATAATGGCAATTAAGGAGAAAATAAGCAAATGGGACTCTATCAAAATAAAAAGCTTCTGCACAATAAAAGGCTGCTTGCTTGTTGGTTCGGTTCCCTCAGCCTCCCACACCCGCGGTGCCCCAGGATGTCCCAGCTGTTTGTCCCTCTACGGGTGCTACTCGCCCTCCCAGCTGCAGAAAACCTTTATCCGAAGCCTTTCTCCCCTCCTCAAAGCCCTCCGGGAATTGTGACAAGGGCTGCGGGAATTGCATAAAGTGAGAAGATTTCACCAACGGAAGAGGCGAGAGAGACAGAATAGCAGGATTCGCTTCACTGAATGTGTGGCCAATGCTCCTCGATTGGGTTGAACAAATAGCCCTGAGAGAGCAAGTCTCGTTCCCAATGGTGTTCATCCAAAACCCCAAATAACCAGGGCCCAGGGCCCAGTCAGCAAGCAGGTGCCCGACCCTCACCCTGTGCCAAAGGCAGACGAGACACTTCCCGCAGCCCTTTGACACTGTTGAGGGGATGGCATGCCATTGGCGAAGAATCGTCTAAATCAGCGGTTCTCAACCTTCGGGCCTCGACCACTTTGGGGGTCGAACGACCCTTTCACAGGGGTCGCCTAAGACCATCGGAAAACACATATATAATTACATATTGTTTTTGTGATTAATCACTATGCTTTAATTATGTTCAATTTGTAACAATGAAATTAGGGGTCACCACAACATGAGGAACTGTATTAAAGGGTCGCGGCATTAGGAAGGTTGAGAACCACTGGTCTAAATCCATCCCAGCTGCCAGAGCTGACGTCCGCAGCATCCTCATGACTCCATGCTACGGACACAAGTGCCCACAGAGCAAGAGCGGCAGGGGGCTGGCTGGGTGAGGAGGCCGGGGTCGCAGCAGCACAGCTACATGGTACTATCGTCTGACAGGTGGGAGCCAAGTGCACTGGGAAGGGCGGCCCACCTGTCAAGATCTCTTCTCACGTGCAGGGCAGACGTGCTCACCCGCTGACAAAGCTCCCTCTACCAGGGAGGGGCCCTGGGTGCAGACACAACAGAGTGGCTTTCCCTGATCACCCTCCCACCGGAGGGCACTGCCCAGGCCCCTCCATGAGCCGGCAGGAGCCAGCACCGCCCTGCCTGCGGGGCTCTGCCTAATACAATTTCCCTCCTTTAAATATGTGCTGGTACATCCAGCTCATTAACCTCCCAGAGGAAAATATGAGGCCATTACAGGCTAAACAGTCCATTAGTAAGGAAATGTTTTAACTTTAATATAGTGCTTTTTAAGCTCAAGTGTGTGTGTGTGTGTGTGTGTGTGTGTGTGAGAGAGAGAGAGAGAGAGAGAGAGAGAGAGAGAGAGAGAGAGGGGTGGGGGGCGGGGTGCTTACTAACACCCTCTAGGTCATTTATTCTTCCAGGAACCAGGGCCAGGGCGGGAGCTGTCCGAGGTACCACGTGGTTTGTGCTCACTGTTGGTCACTGTAAACACCCACCGTCTGCCCTACCCCCCAGGTGTCATCAGAGCACCCTTCCCAGAGCCTCTGGCCCAGAATCCCACAGAACCCAGTTCCAGCCCCAAATCAGCCCCCGAGCCCAGCTGCTACAACGAGGATTGTGCCAACGAGAGAGCACAGAAAGGGGCCGCAAGTTGGTGACAACGGAGAAATGGGATTTGATTTCCTGACTATTACTCAAGGGCCACTCTATTCTATTCCTTCCCTCTCCCTCACCCGCCTCTGCCGCCCCCTCCCCCAGGTTAGGCGACCAGGCGTCCCTGTTACACAGCCCACACAGCTGACCTCACCGGACTCCATCTGGTGGGTTGTACGATGTGCACCTCGTCTTTTCTCCTCCAAATCAGCTCTGCTTCCCCCCCTCCTGGGCCCCACCCCCAACCTGTCATGGCACACGGGCGGCTCCCTGCTCGTCTGTCCCGTGTGATCAGGTCACCGACAGCCCTGTGCGGAGAAGGGCCCATGAGGAAAGACGAATGGCCCAGAGTGAGCGGGGAGTTTCCCACGGAGCTCAAGAGGCAGCTGGACTCCCAGGCACATGGTTTTTATTTTTTAAAATGTCTATGACCAGCATTCAGTTTAAAGACAAGCACAACATGGCCAGGGTTTCTGTAAACACACCAAATGACCAGCAATCGCTGACGCAGCCTCTCCCAGCTTCTCGCCAAAACACTACTGAAAACACAGAAATGAACACACACTGGCAGCCGATTCTTGTAAGGATCTGGGAGCATTTCCACCATCGACAAACCTACAGAGATGAACAGATGCCCACCATCGGAGCCAGCATATGCTTTGTTGCATTAAGCGGAGAAAGCTTATAAACCTTAAATATAGAGGCAAAAAGGCACCTCCCTCTCCTCTGCTGATGTAGAACTAAGTGTGCACTGGCGTGTCCCGGGAGGGGGGGGGGTTCTGTGACGCTGGGGATGTGCCACCATCCGATGCCCCGCACAGTAGCCACCACTGCATGGCGGCCGAGCCCTGGAAATGCGGTTAGCACAACGGAGGGTTTCAAATTTAATGGAAACATAACCAACTTAGAGTTCTGATCGGGATTAAATGAGGGGCGTGTGCAAACCACTGAGCCTGGTGCCAGCTACAATAACCACTCGCCAAACGGTCTTCTGCTGCGATTACTTCTCCAGACTTACAGAGAGATGGAAGGAAGATCATTTTTGTGCTGAGAAGTTTTCCAATGGGGACATTTTTAATTTTTGAGAAAAATGGAAGGAAAAACCCCCGTGTTAGCTTCTACTTTCTTGCTAAGAAAAATGATGTTAATTAAGCATCCAGAGCAACTAGGAGAGTTAGAGTTTCAAACGCCGACTTCCACGCTTTCCGAGGCCAAGAGTAAAGCGTCAGTGCCCTTCCATACACTGTTGTAAGTGCGATTTGTTATGGAAAACAAACGGGTAACGTTTTAAAACCAAAGCTTTGTTGTTGGCACAGCAATTTCCCTTGGCATTTCCCCTCAGCAGCTGAAACGGCTCATTGAAATAAAGGAGAGAAAGAAAACATTGTCACAAAAAGGAGATTTTAAGAGGACGAGCTGGTGACGAGCCAGAGCCCGGGGCACGAGGAAGTGTCCACGTTTGGGCGTCGGCTGTGAAAGGGCGGCTCAGGCCGCAGTCGTCACCGTCCATTACTGACCAGCTGCCGCGGGAAGAGGACGTTGGTTCTCTTTTTCCCCAAGAAGCAGAAATTAGACTGACTTTTTCAAACTTAAAGGAGACAGATTGGACTTCGTATTTTAAAACACAAGGAGAAAAAGAGAACGTACCCCTCCCAACTGCCTACCAAGGACAAGTCACTGGCTACTGTGACCCCAAAATGCCCCTGAAGGACCTGGCCACCCGCTGCCAGGGCTGTGTTCTCCCCCCTCCCTGGGTCCCCCTCCCTGGGTCCCCCCTCCCTGGACCCGCCCTCCTTGGTCCCCCCTCCCTGGGTCCCCCCTCCCTGGGTCCCCCCTCCCTGGGTCCCCCCTCCCTGGATCCGCCCTCCTTGGTCCCCCCTCCCTGGGTCCCCCCTCCCTGGATCCGCCCTCCCTGGTCCCTCCTCCCTGATCTCTCCTCCCTGGGTCCCCCTCCCTGGGTCCCCCCTCCCTGGTCCCTCCTCCCTGATCCCCCCTCCCTGGGTCCCCCATCCCTGGTCCCTCCTCCCTGGTCCCTCCTCCCTGGGGCCCCCCTCAACTATCCAGCCCTCCACTCTGCACGACACCAGACTGAGCTTCAGATGGAGACGGGATGGCACACACACGGAGCACATGTCAATCCAGCGGCTCACGAGCTTTTCTCCCCATTAGAATGACCTCAGCACCTTTTGCAATCCCAGGTCCCAGGCTGCTCCCCAGACCAGGTAAAACCAGGGCCCAGGACTCCGCCCGGCTAAGGCAGGGACCAAGGTTGAGACCCAGCACTTACTCCAAGGCCCAGGTCCTCACAGGACGGCCCCACCCTCGTGGGACCCCCTCCCCCACCTTCCGGCCTCCTCCCTGTCGGCTCCCATCCCCTCTCCTGCTGGCCTTCCCGTTCCTTAGGCACCGCCGTCCCTCCTGCCGGGACTCGCTGCATGTGGTTCCACCGGTGGGATGCTGCTCCCACCTGACCAGGCCACCTCTCAGCTGCGCCCACTCCTCAGACCTGGTCTTGGTGAGGTCTCTCCAGTCCTCTGTCCACCGGGCTACCCACCTCCTTACCTGGTCTCCCAGCTCAGAAAGCCCTGGCCTCGTGGTGTTGATGTAAACCGGGTTTGGGCAAGTCCTTTATCAATGACTGAATCCCCCAGGAAGCTGTAAGCTCCCGGGAGGGGGTGGGGGGTTGGGGGGGGGGGCGGGGGGGGGGGCAGCCAAGCCTGAATCCCCCAGGAAGCTGTGAGCTCCCGGGAGGGGGTGGGGGGTTGGGGGGGCAGCCAAGCCTGAATCCCCCAGGAAACTGTAAGCTCCCGGGAGGGGGTGGGGGGTTGGGGGGGGGTGGGGGGGGCAGCCAAGCCTGAATCCCCCAGGAAGCTGTGAGCTCCCGGGAGGGGGTGGGGGGGTTAGGGGGGCGGGGGGGGCAGCTAAGCCTGAATCCCCCAGGAAGCTGTGAGCTCCCGGTAGGGGGTGGGGGGTTTGGGGGGGGGGGGGCAGCCAAGCCTGCTTTGTTCGCCCCAAGTCTCCAGCTCCTTGTACAAGCTGACATGTGACAGATGAATGAATGAATAAATGCATATATGAGGCTGTGGTGTAATTTCTGCATACTTCAACATGACGTAACCCTTACTGAACAATTCTGCATTCAGACATCTTTTGTTCTAACTCAGTTCTGCCATTACCCGCCCCCCCCAACCCCAGGTGGCTGCCCCCTCGCTGGGCTCAGCACCTCCACCTGGACCCCACACTGCAGAGGGCGGCAAGTTCCGCCCTCCAGTCGGCTGACCTGGGTCTTGTCAGGACTTGGCTGCTTTTTGTAAACGGTGAGTACAGGCAGCTGCGGATCGTGTCTGAGTTCATGGCCTCACACGGATGTAGGAGGAGGACATTCCCATTCATCCCAGGGGGTCACTAAGATGAGGGTGACTCGCTGAGCACAGCACTCAGAGCTAGTGATGCCGAGAATAACTGTATTTTCCTGTCCCTCCCTCATCAGAATCCGTCACGCTCGGCCCTCCAAGACCCGGTGGAAACCTAACTCATCAAGGAGGACCAGCTCACCATGGTCTCTGCTCCCACCTTGCAGCCTCGATTGGAACAACCAGAACCAGAGGACGAGACGCTGCTCCAGCGGCAGCCAATGCCGCCCCTTATCACAGCTTCCCCCACCGTCGGCCCCCCCAAACACCCCTCCTTCTTCAGCTCAAAGTCTGGTGTCTGGGTGAAGCCGCTTGGTCCCCTGACCTGAGACCCAGGACACCACGAGCAGTGACCACGCCCTCGTGTCCTGGTCTCAGGCCGTGTGTCTCCCGCCCGACTGCAGGGTCCCAAGGCCGAGGGTCCTCGCTGCCTCGTTTGTACCCACAGATTCTCGTGGAACTTGCACGTGGGACAGTTGATCTGCGTGTGGATGTAACGACCCCCTGGTCCCGGGGCAGATGGGGCAGGAGAGTCACCCTCCTCCCTGAGTTGTCTTATCATCTTTTCTGGAGTGGGACCCCCTCGGGAGGCGCTGCTGGCGCTGAGGTGCCCCGTGCACAGGTGTGCTGGGCTCAGGCCCGGGTGGGGGCTGGGGCCCGGGTGGGGACAGGGGCCCGGGTGGGGGCTCGGGCCGGGGTGGGGGCTGGGGCCCGGGTGGGGGCTGGGGCCCGGGTGGGGGCCGGAGGGCTGAGACTCGCTGTCTCCGAGTCCTGGAGAAACGGCACGAGGCCTGTGCCTCCCCGGCCTGGTCCACCGCACACCCCACTGACTGGGAACCACTGCAGAGCCAGAGCCCCCGGGGATCACAGTCCCTCCGACATCACTCTGAACACCCCCTCTGCTGAGAACCAAGTGGAAACGCTTCCCGTCAGAGCCAGGTCCCCTAAAAGGCCTCTGGGAGGAAAACAGCAATTTCAGACCCTTCCCTTACACAGTCAGGAGACGCCGAGTAAACCCACCCCGGCCGGCACCGAAGAGAAAGAAATGGCTTTTCGGGCCCAGACCTCAGCGGTGGGGCCTCGGCCGCCCTGTGCCTGCCTCCTGGTGGGCTCAGCGGTGGCCGTGCTCACAGGAGCCCCGATTCACGGTCTGTTGCTTGGTTCTGCTGTCCTGAGAGCATAATCCCGCATCGTAAACCTCCCTGCAGACGCCAGCGATGGCATCATGAGGTTCATCAGGCCTCAGTCATGGAACCCACGGAGCTGAACACAGGCCCCTGCTCTAAGGCAGTCACTCCGCCCCGTCCATCACCTTATCAGGGAGCGAGGACCTGCAGGTCGCCATCATCTGCAGTGGCATCTCCTTGGTACTCACTGTCCTGGGACGGAGGTCAGAGGGCCTCTCGGTCCGAGGCATTCAGCCCGCAGCAGGGCCACTCCGAGCTCTTTCATCTCAGCCCCGGCTGGGCCTTGGCAGGACGTCGCGGATCCCCGGGCCCGGGTGCAGGTGGAGCAGGAGGAGGCTCTTGGCCGGGGCTACCCCCTGGCTTCAGACGAGCGCTTGCCTCAGCGTCACAGGGAGGCCTGGCTAACAGGAGGCTGCGATGCCCACCACAGCGTTTCTGACTTAGTGGACGGAGCACTTCTCAGCTGAGACAATGCACCTCCTTCCGTTTCCAGGTGGTCCTGCAGCTGCAGTCCCTGAGAACCACCTGTGGGCGCGGCTTCGCAGCCCTGAATGGGCCTTAGACACAGTAACTCCTCCCCCACCCCCGCCCCCCACCCCCATGCCTGACCTAATTGGAGCTCAAGGAGACACGTGGGCCAAACCAGCCCCCCTGGAGCAGGGGCCAGACCCCTCTTTACAAATAAAGACACAGAGACACAATGAACAACGAATGGCTCCGCGGACCATGTTTATATCCTTTAACCACCAGCCAGGCCCAGCCACGGGCCGTGGTCAGCTCCTCCCGGGCATCCCGGGCATCCCCTGCCCCCCCCACCCCCCCCACCCCCCCCACCCCTGACATTTTTAACAACCACTTCCTTGGCTTTCTTTTTAGTTTTTTCACCCAAGTGTGTATCCCTAGACACTGGCTTCATCCTGCCATTTAAAAGTTATTGGATGCATCTTTTAAATCTCGTCATCTCCAGCGTGTTCTCTACCCCTTTTACTTTCTGTTCATTTATGTTGGAAACACCTGTGTCACGCGGCCTGTGGGGCTGCCTGTGGGGCTGCCCGTGGTCTGGGCTTCGTCGATCAGACACTCATTGTGCCATTCAGTCTGTCCTTCTGGTCAGTCTGTCCTCCTCCCTGCGTTTCCTGCAATGGCAGCGGAGCCTCAGGCTCGGCTGGACTCCAGGTTGAGGGCCCTGGCAGGACGACAAGCATCCGTGTTCCGTGTTCCGTGTTCTTTCCTTGGGAGGCATGTCTGGTTGCCTCTCCTGTGACGTGAGCAGCTCCTAACCCATAAGCCTGGATCTGCCACTTCACTGGGGACCTCAAAAGGGTGATGTTCTCATTCCTGTTTTGCTTTTCATCGGAGACGCTGTCCCGCATCCACTCAACGACTCGAATCAGGCGTGTGAGTCAGCAAACTGCCCAACGCCTGCTTCCCATGTCATCCTGCTGACAGATGATCGTGCATCCTTGGATGGTTGGGGAAGCGCAAACAGTAGTAATATATTATGAAAAAGTAAATGAAACCCCAGTCCCAACGTCCACACAAAATGTGATGACACAGCCCTCCGCACCTGGCGGTCCTGTCTGCGGGTGGCGCTGGAGCAGCGGGGATGCATGGCCTGCAAAGTCTTGAGGATTTGCTACCTAGTCCTTCACAGAAAAAGTCTGCAGACCCCTGAATGTCAACCTACGCCCATCACTCTCCCAGGAGAAACTCCTGCTTCACATTTTAGAAGAAAGTAAACATTTTAAGACGCTCAGCTGTGGCCAGAGAAAACAACATCCCGCACCCAAACGTAGCAGCAGGGTGTCGGGGGAACAGGGAAGCTGTAATGGAGTCATTAAAGTTACAGCATAAGAAATAAAATTCTCAATAGAAATTTTTTAAGCTCATGAAATTTAAGGGAAACAGAGAATTTAAGACCTTGTTCATTATTTGATTTCATAAAACTGCCTGGTGTGAAAGCAATTACTATTCTGAACGCGTCAGCAGAGAAAATGTTCACTCACTGCTCCCAGATTCAGGGGAGAGGAGAGCAGACATCGGCTGGTAGTGCCTTCAGTCTCTGAGAGATCCAAGCAAGCATCTTCTGGACATTTTATTGATTTAGAGAGAGGGGAAGGGAGAGTGGGAGGGAAAAGGAGTGAGAGAGAGGAACATTACTGCATCTTCTGGACATTTTATTGATTTAGAGAGAGGGGGAGGGAGGAGAGAGAGAGAAACATGACTGATGAGAGAGAATCATGGATCGGCTGCCTCCTGCACACCCCGCATGAGGAATTGAGCCTGCAACCTGGTCATGTGTCCTGATCGGGAATCGAACTGTGACCTTGTGGTTCATGGGCTGACCCTCAGCCACTGAGCCACGCCAGCCGGGCTACAGCAGAAAAGACCTTAGTTGTCTGCCTGACCCTGCACGGCTTCCCCCAGGAGCAAAGTTCAACGGGTCCTGCTTGCATATTGACAGCCTGTGCATGAATAGTCCTCGTGTCATAAAACAAGGGAAGACACATCTGAGTGGCTGCAGTCGCTGGAGAGAGCCAGTCATATAACATCAAATACTGAACTGTGTCCCCAAAATGACACTAAACTTCTAAAGCTCTGTCAGTAAAGACGACGGCAAATCATCCAATAAAGACACTCACGAGCAAATCAGGACAGAAATGGGAACGCTGGCATTTGACGTTTCAGAGAAAGAGCACAGCTCAGAGAGCACACCCAATAGAGGGTGTGCCCTCTATTCCGGGTCTGCTGCCCCCGAGAAGTGCTTGAGACGGGTCCACTCACCCCCACACTTCCTGCCGGCCGGTGTGGTGCCGTGGTTGTGTTGACCTCGATGCAGCAGGAGGTCACGGTTCGATTCCCGACCTTGCTCCTGGGCGGACGGCTGGAGGGCAAAGGCTCTGATGGTGTCAGGAGACCTGGGTTCTGGGCCCAGTGACCTGAGCAATAAACTCACCTCTCGGGAATCAGGTAACTTCCGTCAATAAAGGCGTGGATCAACTCCAGGATCCTCACAGCCCCCAAATCTACGACCCCAAGCAGGGGACCAGGCAATGCCTGCGAATAATGGTAGGTCAACGGAGAAGTCCTTAATGTTTGAGATTTGAGTGAAGTCCTCAGGCCAAGGAGCACCAGGGAGGAGGTACCTGCCCATGGAGGCATCGCCGAGCGATGGGGTGTCTATGTGGATGGTCTCCAAGGAAAGATCCACACGCCCGTTCACCACCGCACAATTCACTCAATCCAGGACCCCGCGGAGCTGCGAGGGTGAACTCAAGTTTCATAGAGAACAGGAAGGGGGCTGCCCCATGCCCTCCCCCCGGAAAACGAAACAGATGCCGCTGTGAAGGAAGCTGTCATCTTTTCAAAATAAATATATTTTTACTGATGTCAGAGAGGAAGGGAGAGGAGAGAGGATAGAAACATCCATGATGAGAGAGAGTCATGGATCAGCTGCCTCCTGCAGGCCCTCTGCTGGGGATGGAGCCCACAACCTCCCTCTCTCTCTTGCCCTTCCTCTCTGAAATGATATATATCTACACTAATAAAAGAGAAATATGTAAATTGACTGTACCTTCATGACACCTAGCAGCAAATCAGGCGTGAATATGCAAATTAACCCAACAAAGATGATGGATTAATTTGCATACACAGGTGCTGAGCGGGTGGGGGCATGGCGACAACACAGGCGTGCAGGAGGCAGCCAATCAGTGATTCTCTCTCATCACTGATGTTTCTTTCTCCTTCTCCTTTCCTCTCTGAAATCAATAAATATATATATATATATATATATATATTTTAAAGTGCCACATTTATAAACAAAACAAAACCTTTGTGTGGGACCCTCACATTGTGGGGAGGGTGTCTGAGCTGAGACCTGGAGAGAGACCCCAGGTTCATGGAGCTGAGCAGGCAGCTGCCGGTGCGGAGGGCCCAGGAGAGGGTGGCGAGTTGGGGGAGGGCCATGGGTGAGGAGAGGGGGTAGGGGGAGGGCCACGGCAGGGAGGGGTATGGGTGGGGAGGGAGGGCCATGGGCGCAGAAGCAACCGTGCAGCATTAGAGGATCAGAGCGGAGGCACCGTGAGCAAAGGGGAGAGGCTCCAGGAGACCCACACGGGGTGGGTGTTGGGAGACAGATCTCAAAACAGACAGAAGTGAAAAACAGGAGGCCACGTGGTGTGTGATTGTTTTCATGACATTTTGGAAAAGGTGAAACTTGAACAACCAACGAAAGGAGAGGAGTGAAGGAAACGTCTAGATGAGGAAGCAGCCAGTGGACCGCAGGGTCATGGGTTCAATTCCTGGCCAAGGGCAGGTACCTGATTGCAGGTTTGATCTCCGGCCCTAGTGGGCACGTATGGGGGCAACCAATCGATCTCTCTCTCCCCCTTTCCCTCTCTCTCATATCAATGCTTCTCTCTCTCACCCTCCCACTCTCTCTAAAAACAGTGGGAACCAATATATCCTCTGGTGAGGATCAGCAACAACAAAATTGGGCACTTACACACGTGACATCATTCTATGTAAAGAACCGTTAATAATAAAGGACACAGACACCCTCGTCCACCTGAGGGGAGACAGATGAGGGAGCAGGCGGACATGTGACAGGAGGCGTCACACAGTGGGTGACACAGGGGGGCCACAGCGAGGGGGGCCGCTTGGCAGAGGGGGCCCCAGGTGGGGGTGGCGTGCGAGGTGTATCTGAAGGCAGGACCTAGAGAGTGACTCACGTTCCAACGATGGGGTAGCTGATGGGAGGAGCCCATGGCGGTCCCACAGCACACAGCGAGCTGACAGAAATCTCAACCACAAGTGAGTGAGCACTCGTTGTGGAGACGCCTCCCTCCCTGGGAGAGGTCACCCTCAGACCAGCCTCCTCCACATCCTGTCCCTCGAGGACCACGGAGGCCGAGGCTGGGCTCCCGGCCAGAGGGGACGAGGGTCCCCTGGAGTGAGGGCTCATGGTTCCCGCTCGCCATCCCGGGATCTGACTCAGGAGCCGCAGGAGGCAGGAAGGACGGCCATCAGACCAACAAGAAAACCACCTGCACCCAAGAGCGAGGGCCAGGGGGCCGGGGGCCGGGGGAGGGCAGGGCCCGTCCACACAGCCCACAGCTGAGCCGGGGCTGAGCCAGCTCTGCCTCCACCTGCAGCTCTGAGCCCGGAGGCCTCTGCGCTGGTCCCCACACACGGAGCCACTTCCGCTGCCACGGGCTCAGGCTGCCTGCTGAGGACGCTGTGGGGTCAGTGGGTCTTTAGGAGACAGGCTCGGCCCCCGGAGCCATGACGCAAGGCCGAGCGTGAAGCCACAGCACCACGCCCCCCGCCCCCCTCGCCTGTGAAACCCGCGCACCTGCCATGACCCCGCCTCCTGTCTTCCACGTGGGAGGTTTATTATGTTTCACAACCACGAAAACACAGGGAGTGGCCGCGACAGCGAACCTTCCGGCAGCAGAACTGACTGCGCTGCACCCCCCACCCCAGCCTCGTCCCCGTCCCCGTCCCCCTCCCGGGTGGTCCCATGTCCTTCCTCTGCGAATCCAAGAAAGTGGAAGGTCGACATCTGAAGTGGCGGGAGACGACGGCGACACGGAGGCAGGAGGACTGAGGAACACGGATGGGAACACGGCAGGAACCTCGCGTGTGACGACGTCAGTGAGAAAGGTGCCAGCTCACGTCCACCTCCTGAGCCCTGGTCACACGGGGCCCTCGGTGGCGCCCTCCGGGGGCAGGCTGGGTGCGCTGTCAGCCGCCGGCACCTCCTCCTTCTTCAGCGAGGCCGGCACCCGGAGGCTGACGTAGGGTGTGTGACAAGCCGTGTTGGCCAGAGGCGGGTAGTGCTGCCGGTAGCAGATGTAGGCGAACAGGAGGCCGATGACGCCGCCCACGAACGAGTCTAGGCAGGAGAGAGCACATGCAGGAGGGTTACGATTGCGAGTCCTTCACGTGGGCCGTGTGTCTCCCGGGGGCACGTGTTCCAGGAGCCGCTTGCTGGCCGGGCCCGACAGCCTCCAGGGAGAGAAACTGCGCCGGAGGAATAACCTGGAGGCTCTGCAAACTGTCCTAGACCTTAAACATCCCTTCAGAATGTGTCCTGGAGCCCGGCCGGCGTGGCTCAGGGGTTGAGCATTGACCCATGAACCAGGAGGTCAGGGTTCGATTCCCGGTCAGGGCACATGCCCAGGTCGTGGGCTCGATCCCCAGCGTGGGGCGTGCAGGGGGCAGCGATCGATGCCTCTCTCTATCCCTCTCCCTTCCTCTCTGAGGGTCAATACCTTACCTCATCCTTAGCTCAGAATGTCACGCACACCTCGTCTTACCTTCCTGGCTCTGAATCTCCATGTGTGTGGGGTCTCTAACTCTCTCATGTATGTGGGTCTCCTGTACGTATGTAATTAAACGTGGTCATTTTCTCATGTGAATCTACCTCACGCTGGTTTAATCACTAGACCCGCAGAAGGAACCTAGAAGGGCAGAGGGAAATTCCTTCCTCCCCTACAGCCCCAGGCGCCGGGGGAGGGAGGGGCTGCAGGGTCACTGTTCTCTCTCAGAGTCTCACCCTCCCCTCCTACCTCGGTGGCTACTAACCAGGGCTGAGCAGTCCCTAATGCTCTGCTTGCCCTTCTGCCGTCCACACAGCAGGCTGACGCTGGGCCTCACATTCCTCTGAGCCTCCATGCAGGTGTTTGATGCTCTTATGTGACACCTGCCACGAGGGACAAGTGCAGTCTGTGAGGTCACCACTGGGGTGGCCACCAGCAGGCCGGCCCTGCAGGGCGAGCAGACGCCACCAGGGGACGTGAGAAATGGAGGCAGGGAGGCCCGCGCAGGCTTCCAGCCAGAAGGAGAGGCTTAGCCAACTTGAGAGACGGAAGGCAGGCCCATCTGGCCCCCGAGGGGCGGTGTCTGTGATCCCACAGGATGTAAGTCGGCCAGGCTCCCAGTGTGGGCCCGAGCAGGTCTCCCATTCCCTTCCGGGCTCAGGTGAACCCTCAGCTCGAGCCGGGGCCCCACTGGCTTCTGGGCTACTGTCTGTGCATCTCTTTAGACCCCACACCCACCACTCAGTGCCTGGTAGGGAGGCATCGCAATGATCCAGGCAACAAGCAACGGAGGTTTGCACTGGACGGGGAAGGGGACGTTGATTCTGGAAATGTTTAGGACACAGAACCAAGAAGAGAAACCAGGGAAAACCACGGGGAGCGGAGGGGAGGATCCCCTGGACGAGCCGTCCGCTGCCCATGGACTGGGGAGCGGCATGAGACCCCGAGCAAGGCCTGGAAGACGATGGCTGTTTACGGGACTGAACCTGTAATCGAAAAGCCAGAGGAACTTCGCAAGAGGAACTCCCACACCGGGCACAGCTACTCAAATCGAAATAGAAATGGAGTCATAAAACTCTCATCATATTCATGTTAACGGACGTCTACAAGGAGCCGCCTCCGGCTTTGCTGATGCCCGTGGGCTACACACGAGTTCTCGTCATGATGGATGGCCCCGCCCACGGTCGCTGGGCAGCTCAGTCACCACAGAAAAGCAACAACTCATCTGTCTCTGTCAGGCCGCTGGCTGCCGCCCTCCCCTCCCCCCCACCTCCGCGGCAGCCCCAGGCTCCGGGCTGGTCCCTTCTCCAGCTGCAAACCTGAGCCTCCTTGGTTCCCTAATAGGTGAGAGTGGGATGAACACAGCTCCCCACGCCCTGGCACTGCTGCTTCCTAACGAGTGACGAGGGAAAGACAGAGCTGAGGGCTGTGCGGCTGGGGTTTCTCCGGCCCTTCCTGCTGCCTCACCACCACTGGCACAAACCCTGGAAGAGGTGAGAAGGGCGTCCCACAGGCCTGGGCTGCAGGAACAGAAAGAGCGGGAGGAGGAGCAGCACCTGGGCAGAGGAGGAGGAGGGGAGGGCTCACCTTGCCAGTGGTGCTTGTAGTCGCACATGCGGGACAGCGCGATCATCATGGCGCAGTATAGGGGCAGGATCGCGGCGCACAGCCGCCAGCTCTTCCCCCGCCCGCTCTCTGTGAAGCAGTGCAGCTTGCCGGCCAGGTAGAACGTGGTGAAGCCCAGGCCTGAAAAGGCAACTGCCGAAGAGAAACAGCAGGGGTTACCTGGCAGGTGGTGAGTGGAAGGGATGCAGAGCACCCAGGCACCTGTCTGCCATCATGCTCTCCCCCAGGCTGGCACTGGCGCCATCTAGGCAACCTGTGCTCTGCTAGAACCAGGCTGGTATGAAGCTCTCAACCATGAGAATGCCCTCCCAGGCTTGCATGTGACCAAATCTATTCTATTTTATCTATCCATTCATCCATCCATCTAACCATCCATCCACCCACCCATCCATCCATCCATCATCCATTCATCCATGCACGCATGCATGCATGCATCCATTCGTCCATCCATTATCCATTCATCCATCCATCCATGCATGCATCCATCCATTATCCATCCAACCATCCATCATCCATCCATCCACGTACACACCCATCCATCATCCATCCATCATCCATCCGTCCTGTTGAGGAGCATGGGTTCCTGAGACACACCAAGCAGGTGTGGTACTCAGCTCTGCCATTTACAACTGTGAGCTCCCCCTCAAGGCCTCAGTTTCCTTATCTGTGCAATGGTGTTAGCACACCATTCACAGAGTAACCCTGGGGGTTAGTCTATGAGCAATTGTAAATTGCCAGCACAGTGCTTGGGACCTATTGACCAAGCTCCTCACATTGCTGACTGCAGTAACCACTGCTGTGCACAGCCTCAGGTCTGGAAAGTTCCATCCTGACAGAGAAGCCTTTGCAAGGGCTCCCGTGCAATCTGTGCTCCTGAGTTATGTAACTGCAATGCTTGCTTAGAGAGAATTCCAGAGCCAGGTTCTCAAGATCTCATCATTCTGAGGCCCTGGGGGCTCTCAGCAGATGCAGAACGATCCCAGCTGGTAAAATAAACAAACTTGAAGGCTCCTGAGATGAATCACAGAGATACTTCCCCATCCCACCCGCAGAACGCCCGAAGCTCTCGATGAGATGAGAGGGACAGACAGCCAGGAGGCCAGGCCTGCTTTTCTCCAAGATTCTTCAGAAACAAATTTCACTTTCGGAACCTGTTTTCATGCCCCGTGGCCCCAAATCCCTTAATATGGTCAGTTTCTCAATTATAGTTTTAATTTCTCAATCCATAGTTTAGCCCAGCTAACATGCTTGTTCTGTTTTCCTTTTTTATGACAAGCTCTGCTCACTCGTATTCTAGGATATTAAGGGATTTCACTTTCAACAAGAGGGTGAAAGAAGACGGTTACAAATCTGAGAAGGTGGGTGCACGGTGCATCTACAGGTGAAACCATTCAACGGAGCAACTGGGCAAGGCAGTGATTTCTTCCTCATGAAACAAACAAGGTTCATTAACATCCGATGTAGCAACCCAGCCAGAGTTCAAGTTTCAAGGAAAAATCTTGATGAAAACTGCAGAGTAGACTCAGTACGCACAGTAACTTTTCCAAAAAAAATCTTGCTTCTCTAAACGCTCGGCCATGAGATACTTGTGCTCTGATGTAGGAAACAAAGCCTGTCTTTGCTGGGTTGAAGAGAATTCTCAAAATCCTTGAAATCTTCTGAATCTCACACCAACAATTCCTTTACAATGTCTTTTAAAGACAAGAGTTCATTGCAATTATTGATGGCAATAATTCAACAACCTAAAAAAATATCAATTAATTCAACTAGATAATTTAGGGGAAATGATTTGGGTCCTGATGTAATTTAATAGGTCCATTTTATGGATGAGAAATAGAGGCTCAGATAGTCAAATTACTAGTATTTACTGAAGGTTAATGCTGCCCTTAAAAAAAATGAATTGCCCGGCTGGTGTGACTCAGTGGTTGAGCATCTACCATGAACCAAGAGGTTGCTGGTTCGATTCACAGCCTGAGCACATGCCCGGTTGTGGGTCCGTCCCTACAGGGGGCATGCATAGAGCAGCTGATCGATGATGTTTCTCTCTCTCTCATTGCTGCTTCTATCTATCTCTCTCCCTTCTCCTCTCACTAAAAATCAATAAAAACGTATTTTTAAAAAACCACCAACAACTGTGAATTATTTCTAAACAGAAAAGAAAAAAATCATAGGATTCCTTGGCCGAATGCAGTCACAGGACTGCTAACTGCCCATTTGCTTTTTATACCCCTGTAGGCGCGTGGCCATCAGAATTGAGTTAATAAAGAGGGAAGACAAGGGAAGTCACCAATCCATGGAGCTGAATGAACACACACATGACCGGCTCTGTTAGGTATCCCTGCAACAGGCCACCGTCCTGGAGGCAGAAAGGCAGGGCGATGCTTAAGCTACCTGAGCCAGGTGAGATTTCCATCTCAGAATAGAAATGATGGTGCATCTTGTTTGAGAATGAGCAAAGGGGAAAAGGAACTAAAATGCTGGTAATTAGCCTGAAAGCAAATATCAGAGGCAGGAAATGCAAACAGAAAAAAATTAGACAATAAACTCCTTCTGTGGCACCAGTTTGCATCTTCAAAGAGGACTTTGTTCCGGGGAAAAAAAAATCCCACCTGGGCACAATGCACAAGGCGCTGAGGAAGCATGAGGAACAGGGGAGAACGGGCTTTGGGGGGAGAAGGTGGCCGCCCTTTGGTCCACCCTGTGGTCCTGGGAGTGGGCAAGGGCTTGCCTGGGAGGATTAGGACTTTGAAATGACAGAAGCCACTCTGCCCCTCCCTTCACCCTGCACTACTCAATGAAAAATTCTTATTAGATGCTACTCCTTACCCTGGAGAGAGTTACAAACGGTCACCAAGATGGAAAGCAGTTTCAATCCCCAGGACAACCTTTTCGTTCCCCGTCTTGATGATGTGCCACAATGATCAGAAACATAAATATAAGAACAAGACTTCAGAAGGGAGGGATTACCCTGCTCCATATCACCATTAGGGGAGCTGCTGAGAGCCTGAGCAGGATTACATAAAGATAACATTTTTATGAAAAATAATTGCATTTTACTTCCGAAGGCCTTAGTAGAACATAAAAGTGATGGCAAGATTTGAATCGCAACGCACACGTTCGAGAAACAACTACGAAGACAGCAGCCCTTTGTGTACCCTCTCCTGGGGTGCAGGGACCTCAGGAGTCCTCGAAATGGTAATGACCGCCACTGCCCAGCCACCATCTGAGGAGATGGCCTCTAAGGCACCTGCCTTTTGTGAGATGTTGTGCCACCTGCACTTTGGTTTGTTAGGAAAAAACAACCCTTCTGATCAGACCCCAGGCCGCCTTGACTGGGGACTTGAGCCCACACAGGAGGGAAGGTGTAAGATAACAACTATCTATTGGTCTCTGCCCTCGGTTCCTGGCAGAGAGCTCCTAAAACCTAAGTGATACGAGCACTGGGCACAGCTTTTATCCAAATGAGGCGACTGTGGGTGGGTGCCTGGGTGGGTCCTGAATGGAGGACGGTCACTGGAAGACCAGGTGATGAGAAGCTTGGACTTTCAGCCCAATCCCCCATTCTCCAGAGCCGGGGAGGGGCTGGGAACAAAGTGAAGATTAATCAGCCTCCGCGATGAAGCCTCAATAGAAATCCCCCCCAGCCCCCGTGTTCATGGCAACATTATTCACGGTGGCCAAGACATGGAGCAACCAAAGTGTCCTGCAGCGGAGGACTGGTTCCCCACTCACACTCGTGTGGCGTCAGGCAGATCCCTGACCTGTGGTCTCACCGGCAACATGGGATCAATGGGAATATCTACTCAGAGTGTCTTCCTGAGGATTAAGACGAGCTTGTGGACGACCGGGTGCTTCCCCAGAACATCGCAGACGCTCCGTCCGGGGCTGGAGGAGGCTCTGGTTGATGTCAGAGGCGACCTACTCTTCACTGTATATTGACCTTCCACTTCCCTGTGCGTCGTAACTGAAGAGAGCAGGTAACAGTACCTGGGTGTCGAGAACCCCATGTCTGGCCCCCTCACATTGAGCTCCGCTGGCTTCCGAGTCTGCCTGAGCCGGTGGCTGCCAGGCGGGAGCCGATGGAGTGAGTGCAGGGAGCGGGGGCCACCGGCTCTCTCCTCCTGCAGCCTGATGCCTGCACCCCCCTCCATTCAGGGGCGCCTGCACCCCCCTCCATTCAGGGGCGCCTGCACCCCCCTTCCATTCAGGGGCGCCTGCACCCCCCTTCCATTCAGGGGCGCCTGCACCCCACTCCATTCAAGGGCACTCTGCCTGCTCTGCCTCCATGAGCAGCAGGAGAGAGCCAGGGGCCCCGCTCCCTGCACTGCGTTTCACAGGCTGTCCCTGCGCCAGCTCCTTGGCTCCCACCCCTCGGGCAGACTCGGCAGCCGGGGGAGCTGACAGCCTTCCAATCACTGAGCAAACCCTCCACGTGGGGAATGAGGCTCAGGGGACAGCAGGTCATGGTTTCAGTCAATTCTGTGTGTTTGTTTTGAAGAAAAAGCAGCCGCCGCAGCAGCCACTCGTCGGTTCAGTCCCGACGCCCACTGGCCTGCCAGCCAGGAGCTCTCCTGGGAATGAGCACGGTGGGCACGTGGGGAGCCCCAGAAGGGGGGGCGAATCCTCGATGCCAACAACGACGCCGGAACGCGATGGAAAGTGTGAACACCCTGCAACCCAGTCAGAGTCCGACTTCCCTGGGAAGGGGGGGATGCATCGCCCTGATCTCGGCTTCAGTGTTTCACTCGTTAGAGCAAGAAGCTGGGATTCCGTGAAAGGCCATCGAGTCAAGGCAGCCAAGGGCCTGAGTCTAGAGCAGTGGTTCTCAACCTTCCTCATGCCGCGACCCTTTAATATGGTTCCTCATGTTGTGCTGACCCACAATTTCATTGTTACAAACTGAACATAACTAAAGCATAGTGATTAATCACAAAAACAATATGTAATTATCTATGTATTTTCTGATGGTCTTAGGCGACCCCTGTGAAAGGGTCGTTCGACCCCCAAAGTGGTCGCGACCCACAGGTTGAGAAGCCCTGGTCTAGAGGAAGATGACTTTATTCCCTAACTCAATGCAAGGTTTTGTCCAAGACGAAGAACCTGACCTGCCAGGATCTAGAAAAATAGGCGAACGTCACAAGACACACACTTTCTCGAAAACAGCGACCATCCACATCTCCACGGGGCTAGGAGGTTAAGGATTCTACCGTAAAGGTGTTCTTTCGACAAACATGTATTCACTTCCTGCTACAGAGCTGGCCAGGTATGACACTCAGCTGAACAAGGAGACAGGCTTGGTTCTTGGCTTCAGCGGAAGTAGAAACAGAAGTGATTACAAACCGTGGGGAATGTCAGGAAGGGAACAGACTCTCAGAGTAGAGAAGCTGGAGGGGACCGGGAGGAATGGCGGTGTGTAAAGTCAGGAGGTGGAAGGAGCGGGAGTCACAGGGCATTAGAGAGAGCGTCCCGGCAGGAAACAGCGCTGCAGGCCTTGGAGGAGAGCAGGCGCAACCAGGAGCTCTCGGAAACCAGTGTCCTGACCCTGGTTAAGTGCTGGGCCTATGGCCCGGCCGGCGTGGCTCAGTGGTTGAGCATCGACCTATGAACCAGGAGGTCAGGGTTCGATTCCCGGTCAGGGCACATGCCCGGGTTGTGGGCTCGATCCCCAGTGTGGGGCATGCAGGGGGCAGCCGATCAATGGTTCTCTCTCATCACTGACGTTTCTCTCTCTCCCTCTCCCTTCCTCTCTGAAATGAGGTGGAGGAAGGGAGAAACTGCGTCTCCTGCTGGCGAGTGTGAGCTGGAACTCGGCCTCGTGCCCCTGGACTGGGACCCTCGCCATCAGCACCTGGTTCTTGGGCCTTGAACCCAAACTGGAACTTACCCCCAGCTCTCCTGCTCCCCCTCCCCCCGTCTGTTCACGGCAGATCGTGGGACATCTCAGCCTCCATAATTACGTGAATTATTTATTAAAATTCCTCACAGTGAATCTCATTATAGCTACACCATTGGTTCTGCTTCTCAGGAGAACCCGGACTCACACGGAGAGAAAACCCAACTCGCTCCAGCCTGGCTGGGGATCCCCAGACTAGAGTTCCCGGTGAATTGTTCAAGAAGCTGCTCGGCTGCTCTGAGGGACCCTCAGCCCGGTCTCAAGGCCGGAGCCACGGAGGAGCCTCGAGGCGTCGGGGGCCTCCACGCAAGAGGACGGAAGAGGAAGGCGGCACATGTGCACCTGGGCGTCGGAAGGTCGCCTGGGTCCAAGTGTCATCCCGGGAAGGATTTACACGCGAAGCTGAAGGACAGCCAAGCCTCCGTCCAGCGGTCTTCGCGCTGCACTGCCTCGACGCCCCCTCCCCGGGGCAGAGTGAGAAAACGGGGTACGTTCCAGGGACCCGCAGGCCCGGCTCACCACCACAGAGCCCTGGCACCCCCCCACCTCCACCTCCACCTCCGCGTCTACAGGCAAGAACAAGCCGGGGAGCAGCGGGAGCTATGAGGTGTTGGTGCCGCAGATGCTGAGTGTCCCTGGGACCTGGCTGCTGGGAACTGGGACCTGGCTGCTGGGAACTGGGACGTCCCTCACTCAGCTGGGGCAGGTCCGGGGCAGTGGGTCCTGTTGGTCCTCCTTACTCCCCAAGGTGGCCCAGCCCTGCCACCCACACCCCCGACTTGGCTGGGGAGAGAGCGGTATCGTGTCCTCCGGCCGACTTCGCCTCCTAACGAAGCTGGGTCCAGCTACCACTAAAGTGACTCTGCATTTCCCAAGCAGCCAGCAGACAGGAGAGGCAGCCCCAGGCCCTCCGAGGCGTGAGGAGCGAGCCGGGAGGGAGACGGCGGCTGGAGACCCCGATGGCCATTAGTCAGGGATGTTTCTGAGTTTTATGCAAAAGGGAAAGGAAGCACACATCTTTCTGAGGATGTGCACACCACATACGGGTCAGAGAAAGCACCAAGAAAGGCCGTGTGTTCCTACGGCTGTGCCAGCTGAGGTCGGGCACCCACTCAGGGCGTGGACACTTTCCAGAGGAGGGTTTTGTGAAACACTGTTGGCTCATGATTGATCGATCAATTGATTGATGGATTGATTTCTCTCCTCCCTTTCACCCATTTATCAATCCATGAATCTACCCATATCCCAAAAGATGTCTGTTACAGAGGACATGGTGATGTGAGCTTCCACTTTTAGAATACACGTAATATCCTGGACGATCTTTGGGCCCAAACTGGAAGTCTGAGCTAAAAGCCAAAGGCCTGAAACAGCCATAAGGAACCCACACAATGCTGCCCATGGGTCAACGCTCAGCCACTGGGCCACGCGGCCGGGCGCAATGCATCTTGTTTACCGTTGTGTCCCCAGTGCCTGCACCGCGTCCAGCATGAAGCCCTTCAGTGAATATGACAAAGCGAACGCGCAGGACAGCCCGGAACCTCGGCTCTGGCGATAAACAGCAACACAGATAACGACATCCATCTAAAGGGCTACACCAAGTACCTGACATACAAGGGGAGCAAATAAGACAGTGCACCAAACGCTTAGAAGGCGGGCGCTGCAGGAACGCTGGGGTCAGCATCGCATATCCCCGTGGTTGGCAAACCGCGGCTCGCGAGCCACATGCGGCTCTTTGGCCCCTTGAGTGTGGCTCTTCCACAAAATACCAACTTCTGCGCATGGGCCACGAAGTTTCAATCGCACTGTACGTGCGTACCCACACGTGGTATTTTGTGGGTGCCGCCGCTTGCCGAGCCGCCGTTTGCCGACCACTGGCTTATCCCAACCCTCACCCACAGGAACAGGCGTCATCTCCCCACTTACCACAGGGAGGTTGTCACAGAGCTGATGCCAGGCAGGGCCGGGCACTGCCACCCTTCCAAGTCCCGTTCTCTCCAACACACCTCCCTGCACTCCTCTCTCCACCACACCTCCCTGCACCCCTCTCCACCACACCTCCCTGCACCCCTCTCTCCACCGCACCTCCCTGCACCCCTCTCTCCACCGCACCTCCCTGCACCCCTCTCTCCACCGCACCTCCCTGCACCCCTCTCTCCACCGCACCTCCCTGCACCCCTCTCTCCACCGCACCTCCCTGCACCCCTCTCTCCACCGCACCTCCCTGCACCCCTCTCTCCAACGCACCTCCCTGCACCCCTCTCTCCACCGCACCTCCCTGCACCCCTCTCTCCAACGCACCTCCCTGCACCCCTCTCTCCAACGCACCTCCCTGCACCCCTCTCTCCACCGCACCTCCCTGCACCCCTCTCTCCACCTCACCTCCCTGCACCCCTCTCTCCACCACACCTCCCTGCACCCCTCTCTCCACCACACCTCCCTGCACCCCTCTCTCCAGCACACCTCCCTGCACCTCATTCACACTATTTAGTCTTGGCGTTAAGGCTGGTCCCAGTGGAACATCTACAATAGATCACATATTGTGTGGAGGTATACATGTGTACATATGTGTGCTACATAGTGGTACAGACCACACACACACACACACACACAGTACCGTCTCCGAGGGAATAAACTCGAGAGAATCCTGAGCTACAAAGCGGTGGCCCAGTGAGCACGGTCCAGCGCCTGAGTCCCACGGACACGGGTGAAGGGTCACGTGTTACCCCTGTCGGGCTCGCAGCAGCAGCACCAACGTTTCTAAATGCTGGAGCCTCGTCCACCCCTTGTCCCTCCAGCGGAAGGTCCTATTTGTGAGCCGACGCCCCCCACAGTGAGGACAGTGAACCAAGCCCAACACTCCCGGCCCTCACTGTCCCCGCCGGCTGACCCCGCAGGGCGACCGGGAACCGTGGGGGAACCCGTGTCCCGCGGGCACTTACAGGAGGAGTGGATGCTGGGGAAGCTCTTGCGGCCCTCGGACACTAGCTCGGGGTCCCCTGTGCAGTGCATCTCCGCGTTCATCACCCCATCTGGAAAGCAGCGGTGAAAGAAATCGGGGCGCGGTCTACAAAAGACACCACGGACACATTCCATATAAACGCTGCCGTCACAACGAGCCCGAGCTGACCCCGCCAGCTCCTCCGGCCACACCCCAGCCCCACCAGCCATACCCCAGCTCCTCCCACCACACCCCAGCTCCTCCCACCACACCCCAGCCCCACCAGCCACACCCCAGCCCCACGAGCCACACCCCAGCTCCTCCCACCACACCCCAGCTCCTCCCGCCACACCCCAGCCCCCCTGGCCACACCCCAGCCCCCCAGCCACACCCCAGCCCCGCCCTGGGTCCCACACACGACAGACACGGTAGAGCTTAGGCCTCGGGTCAGAGAGACGCCCAGCTGGACTCCTGCTCTGCCGCCTACGAGTGTCCTGACCTTGGGAAGGCCAAGTGCCTCCTGAGCCTGTTTCCACGTCTGTCAAGGAGTGGCCACTACCTACAAGGTGAGGCCTGAGGGGAATAGGGTTCAGGAGGAACCTCCCTCAGTGCTGGTGAGGTCAGCGCCCCACCCGCCCAGGCCCTGCATTGAGGCTACGTCAGGATCCAGGTCCCAGGGCAGCTCCTGTCCCTTCACTGGGACTCTTGAGTGGCCGGCTGCCCCTCGCAGACAGCAGGTCTCTGCGACCCCCGAGAGGACCCCGAAGGTCTCGGTCCACGAGCGAGTACACGCCACGCAGTGTGGTGGGAGGGCCCGGGCCTCCTGCCGCAGCCTCGGCTCAGCTCAGCCTGGGACCAGATGGTGCTGAGCGTGCACCTGTGCCTGTCCCAGGACCCGTGACAACCCGCGGCAGCCCCTGGGCACCTTCCTTTACAGGTGCAGAACGCAGGCTTCGAGAGGGAACACCCCTCTGGGTCACACACAGCCAGCTCCGAACCCCGCCCCCCATGGGCTCCTGCACCCACACACCTCACCCTGCCTTTCTGCCTCGTTCCAGTGAGGGTTTTCTCCCAGGTGTGCGATGGCCGATGGCCAACCACCTCTCATCGAGTCAACCCAGTAATGCCACCGCGGGCACGGCTGCAAACACAGGGCCCCGTTTCCGCACACATCGGGGCACCGTTCATACACAGTGGCTCACGGGCACTCCCAGCTCTAGGAGGTAGGCCCCCGTAATCATCAATAACAGCCTATAATCAATATCAGTCATCTCTCAGAGGTCTGAACCACACCCTCCGAGCAGCCCAGGCCTGAGAACCAGCAGTTCAGCAGGGCCCCTGGCAGCTCTAAGCAGGGGCTGCTCGTGGGCGCAGCAGCCCAGGTCATGGACCGCCTGCCCGATGGGTGTTCCTTCCCTGCCCTCTCGGAGCCCGGCCCGCACCTGCCCAGGTAGGTGGTCAGTAAAGGCCGAGGTGCTGGGAGGGGAGACAACCTGCCTGAGGCCAACAGCTGGTCAGGGCCCAGGCAGGTCTCGAATTCAGGCCTTTTGACTGTTCTCTAGAGACCGGCCCTCCCAGGCGGGCGGGGAGAAGGCACAACACGGAGAACAGAAATCCTTCCCAGGAGGGTCAGAGCGTCTCCGATGCCGATCCACCGTTCTTATCCCGAGGGAACAACAGAGGGTGACCTCACGGATTCTGGAGGCAAAACCGAGGAGCGGCCGGGAGTGGGTGGAGCACAGGATGGACTGGGAACCCCAAAGTGGAGTCGGTGGATCCCTCTTTACTACTGACCTCCCGCTTCCCGAGACAGGGGCTCGGAATTCGAAGGGGAGGAAAGACTGTGCTGAGGACACAACCCAGGACAGCGTCCGAGGGAACCAGCAGAGCCGGCGTCTGCCTCGTGCTGCGTCCTCCCCGTGGTCACGGTGCCTGCACAGGTGGCCTTGGGTGCCTGTCACCAGCCGTTTCTTTGGGGGACTCACCTGCCCACGATGAGCTTAATGGTGTTTGTGCAGACGCCGTTCAGAGCGAGAGCCAAGGACACGGCTACAGGACAAAACCAACAGACAGAAAAGTCACCGGCTGGTCTCAAGTCAAAGTCATCACCCACATCACAAAACACTATTTCATCTATGGCCGTAGGAAGACGAGCCAACAGCTTTAAAAACAGGATGTTTAGATGGCGAGTAAAATGTAATTAGGACAGGACTTTGGAGAGCAACTCATAAAACTCCGAGTCCTGAGCCGGAGATCGATCTCCTCCTTGACTGAATGCTCAGCATCGCAGAGGAGCCGTCTGCCACGGGCAGATGTAAGGCTGCTCCGGCAGTTTCTTTTGCTGGAAGCGAGAAACATGAACTTCTCATTTCCTTCTGCAACCTTCTCAGTCAGTTCTCATGAGAACATCCTTCTGCAAAAGAGGACACTCCCATTTGGCAATTCTCCTTTTTATTAAACTTATTGGGGTGACGTGGGTTAATATGGCCATAGGGGTTTCGGGTACGGACTGCTGGGCCATGTGGCAGCTCTATTCAGGTTTTGAGGGACTCCGTATGTAGGCAGAGGGGCTGCACATCTCCCTTCCCACCAGCAGTGGACGGACGAGGGTTCCCCTTCTCCACAGCCTTGCTATCACCTGTCTTGTTCTAACAGGTGTGAGGTGGTTTCTCATTGTAGTTTTGCTGTGCACGCCCCTGATTGCTAGTGAGGTTGAACATCTTCTCATACATTGACAGGCTATTTGTATGTCTTCTTGGGAGAGGTGTCTGCTCAGGTCCTATGGCCATTTTTTAAAATCGTTATTTTGAAAGTAGTACATATGTTCCCTTTATTCCCCATCGACCTCTTCCAGCCTGCTCCCGCCCCGCCCCCATCCCAGGCCTTCACCACCCCGTTGTCTGCACCCCCAGGTTATGTGTCTATGCACACGAGTTCTTTGTTGACCCACCGATGGCCGTTCTTTCCTTGGGTTGTCTGACTGGTGGTGTTCTTTGAGCTCTTTATATACTTTGGATATTAAACCTTTGTCGGGGCTCCTGTGTGCAAATACCATCTCCCATTTGGCGGCTGCCTCTTGTTTCGCCGTCGGTTCCGTTTGCTGTGCAGAAGCGTTTCAGTTTGATAGCGGCAACTACCTCCTGTCGACCTGTCACCTGCCAACAGCTGCCCATCTGCTATCCAGCAGGCGCTGTGTCTGAGGTGAGGAGTCCCACGACCTGGTGGGTTCTGAGAAAGTTGGCCTAAAGCACCAGGAATTCCAGAATACTTCGTCTAAAATACACAGCAGGGGGCTCCGAAGGACTTTGATGCGTGATGGACAGGCCACCCGAGAATGTGCGTGACGGAGTCAGGGAGCTGCCCCGTGTTCATTGCAACCTCACACATGGCGAGTCCGTGTGCGGGAGCTCGATGCCGTGCACACGGAGAGCCCTCGGGTGCCCGTCCTCTTGCTTTGCTGAACGATGACGCACAGGAGCTGCCCTTCCCTCTGGCAGATACGAAGGACTCAACAGGAGCCAAGATTCCCGTGGGGACATTTTCAGGAAAGAGCTGTTCATGGCCATCAGGGAACGAGCCTGTTGTCCTACGAGCAGAGAGCTTGGAGTGGCCAGGGGGCACCGCGGGCACAGGGACGAGCTGGAGAAAGCCGCTTGCCTTTTAAAAATGTTTGTGTTGGGCTGGGGTGACATTGGTCAATAAAATTATAAAGGTTTCAGGTGCACATCTGTGTGCTGTACCGTGTGTTCACCACCCAAAGTCTAGTCTCTTCCCATCACCATTTACCTCCCAATTACCCTCTTCTACCCCCGCCTTCCCTCTGGTACTCACTGCACTGCTGTGTCTACCAGTTTTACTTATTTTTTGCTCAACCCCGTCACCTTTTTCACCCAACCCCCTCCCCTCTGACAGCTGTCAGGCTGCTCTCGGTATCTATGCGCCTGTTCGTTTGTCTATTTTGTTCATTAGATCCCACATGAGTGAGACCCTATGGTGCTTGTCTTTCTCCGACTGACTGACTTCATTTCCCATAATGCTCTCCAGGTCATCCATGCTGTCGTAGAGGTAAGACTTCCTCCTTTTTTACAGCTGAGGAGTCTATCACCTCACACCTGTCAGGATGGCATCATTGATAAATGGCAACGATGTGGAGAAAAGGGAACCCTCATGTACTATTGGTGGGGCTGCAGACTGGTGCAGCCAGTGTGGAAAACAGTATGGATTTCTCTCAGAAAATTAAAAATGAACCAGTAGCCCTGGCCGATTTGGCTCAGTGGGTAGAGCATCAGCCCGGGGACTGAAGGGTCTCCTGTTCGATTCCAGCCAAGGGCACTTACCTCTCGGTGGCAGGCTCTGTCCCTGGCCCTGGCCAGGGTGCATGTAGGAGGCAACCAATCGATGTGTCTCTCACACCGATGTCTCTCTCTCTGTGTTTCTCCCTCTCCCTTCTATTTTCTCTAAAAAATCAATGGAAAAATATCCTCGGGTGAAGACTAACAAAACCCGAAAATTAAAGAAAGAAAGAAAAAGAAATAGCATGACCCAGTGATCCCACTTCTGGGAATATATCCAAAGAAACGCAAACACCCCTTGGAAAGAATGTGTGCACCCCCTGCTCACTGCAGCGTTAGTTACAACAGCCAAGACCTGGAAGCAGCCCACGTGCCATCAGTAGGCGAGTGGACGAGCAGCTGTGGTGCACGTGCACATGGAAACCTACCTGCTGGCAACAAGTCGTGGGAGCAGAGAGAATGGAGCAACCGGTTCCAATCTCCGGTTCCAACGGACTCCTTTGTCAGAGGAAGGTTTACCACCCGAGTGTGAGGGGAGGACTGCATATCTCAAGGGGGGGGGGGGGTGGCGGCGGGGGCGAGGAGGGAGGGGCCACAGGCGGCTCAGCCGTGTGGTCCTACCACTTAGACACCACACCTGCGAGGGGGGTGCAGAAATGGAAACGAGAGGGGGAAGCGCAGGGAAACCCTCTGATTGCATCCGCGTGCACACACCCTCCTCCCTAAACGCTGGCCTCCCTGCCCTCTCGCAAGCTTGGGGCCTGCGGGAAGGTCTCCTTGGCAGAGAAGGGATCCCTGGGCTGTCTTCATGCCGCTTGTCCCGGAGCCATGACAACGGACAGGCTGTGAGGACACCCGGACATGACTGGGTCTCCCCCACACCCTGGTCCGCAGGCGCCCTGCTGTTCTCCAGCCGGTCTGACTTCCCACCTGGCCCTGGCCTGGCCTCTCGCACAGACAAAGTCTCCGGAAGAAGCATCACCAGCTGAGCTGCCAGTGCCTCGGGGAACTTCAAGGGGAGGTGTCAATCAGAACCCCACACACCCGACCTCTGCACCCCTGGGCTCGCCCTGCACAGAGCGGGTCTTGGAAAGACCCAAGTAGCCGAGCTGGAAACTGCATGTCACGTCCTGACGGCTGGCAGCTTCACTCCTGACCCGAAAGCCCGAAGGAGAGAAGAGGGGGGATCTGGGGTGACAATATCAAGGGCGGATGGCATCTCCTCATGAAAGCGATGGTGAGCTACTTGCTGCCAGAACCACAGCCTGACTCCTCATTCTGGAAGCGACCTGGACCGGTGGTTATTTCCATCTGAACAGCACCCCAGGGCATCAGCATGGGCCTCTCACCGACAGACACCAGAGAGAAGACAGCCGAGTTCAGATGCAGGAAATGAGTGACCTGATCCGAGAGCTTCCTGACTAGTAACAACCCTGGTTTGAGGGGTCTGGTCGACAGCACCCCACCGCACTGCGGGCTCGAGAGGTCAGCCAGCAACCAGACTGTCTGCTGACAAAACCCAAAGCCACGCGGTGTGAGCTGGCCAGCAAGAGGCCTGAACAGAGGCACCTGCTGACTAACGGGTATCCCAGAGGCTCCGAGGCCCCTGGTCACGTTCGTTGCTGCTGGGGAGCTAGCACTCCTTCCAGACGGGGTTCTCGTCACACGGACAGTGTTCTCTGCCTGTGTCCCTGGAAGCCTGAAGCTGTGTGGGCCCAGCCTCACTCCTCCAGTCCAGCAGTGATGCACAGAGGTGGCCACTGGCCATGCAGGGAAGGGGAGCGCATGGCATCCAGTCTGTGGAAGGTGCCCGAGGAAAGGGGCCAGGGCACGAAGGCCCTCCCCGGAAAGTCCTGAGTTCCAGACACTGGGAGGCTGCACCTAGTCTCTGTCCTTGCTTTTTAAATGTGTGTTTATTGATCTCAGAGGAAGGGCGAGGGCGAGAGAGAGACATCCATGACAAGAGAGAATCATGGATCAGCTGCCTCCTGTACGCCCCCCACTGGGGATCAAGCTCACAACCTGGGCCTGTGCCCCGACCGGGAATGGAACTGTGACCTCCTGGTTCGCAGGTCAACGCTCAAGCACTGAGCCACACCGGCCGGGCCTGTCCTCGCTTTGTAGAGCTCCTCCCTCCTCCCCCGGTTTCTAAGGCTTCCGAAAAGCAGGGGCTTTTTAAAAACGTGAGGCTCGCCATCATTTCTCCAGGGCAGGCTCTCATTTGTTAGGCCAACAGGACGCCCGATACCTCCACCTTCTCTGTTGATGTGTAGGAGGCGGGTCTGGGGTGCGATTTCGAAATGCCGCCTCAGGAAGACTCCCCGAGAGTGAAAAAGCCCGGAGAAAGCCATGGTGGGCTCCTTGCTGCCGTCACCACAGCCAGACCTCAAGAGCCGCCGGCAAATTACCATGAGGCCCTTCCCCACAGTCACAGGTCTTGGGGTCTCAGACCAGAGGGGAGATGAAGAAACAGTGAGGGCGAGGGGTGGGGATGCAGACAGTCTGGAGTTTCCTCAAAAATCAAACATGGCTCTGCCCTCTGACCCAGCGATGCCCCTTCTGGGGCGATATCCTGGAATCTGAAACCCCGTCAGACGAACATGTGCGCCCCATGCTCATCGCAGCACCACTGACAAGAGCTGAGATCTGGAAACAGCCGAGTGCCCGTCAGCAGACGCGTGGGTAAGAGCTGTGGGACAGTCACACCATGGGATGCTATGCAGCTGCGAAGAAGGAGGATCCCTTACCCTTTGGGGCAGCCTGCAGGGACCTGGGGACATGATGCTGAGTGAAGGAAGCCAGTGAGAGAAAGACAAGTGTCCCAGCATCTCACTCGTATGTGGGAAGAAAATAAACTAATGAACAAAAATAGATCCAGAGACAAAGAAGCATGGAACAGACTGACGAATCTCACGGGAAGGCAGGGGTGGGGGGGGGCATGAAAAGAGATTAACTAAAGAATTTATGTGCATCTATGCCGAACCCACAGACACAGACCATAGTGTGGGGAAGGCCTGGGAGGGGAGGGGGAGTAGGGTGGGGTAGAAGGAATCAATGGAGGCCGGAGGGAGACATCTGCAATACTTTCAAGAATAAAGATAATTTTTTAAAGTGAGGGGAAGGGATTTCCAGGTCAATTGCGAAGACCCCCAACAGGACATCCTGGGACCACAGTGCTATCCATCCTGACCCAGCCCCGGCCGCTTGGGCCACGTGTGGGAGGGGCCCCCGTGCCCTGTCTGGAAAAGCCTACCTCTCCACCACCAGCCTCGGAAACTGGGCCGCGTCACCACCAAACCCGAAACCACAGAGGAGCAGCCGGGGACCTGCCTGGCCTGGGGGAGGGGAAGGGGGCGGCATCCACAGGCTGGTCGGAGACCACGACTTCCATGGCCAGGCCGGAGACCACGACTTCCGTGGCCAGGCCCGAGAAACCATGGAGCCAGGGTCTCTGGGGGTGTGGACGGGGTGATTTCTGAGCTGCCTGTACTGTGGACCTATTCGCCACAATGTGAGCTGGACAGGCAGGGGTGACAAAGTTTCAGGTTCGTTTTCTTTTGCCACCAAGAGCTGCCCTGCCCTGAGCCCAGGCAACCGGTCTTGAGGGAGGCGGACGCTACTGTTCAGCACAACGGACAGCGGCCACGGGCTGAGGGGCGGCGCTGCTGCTTCCACCTGTGCCCTGGACCTTCCCGGGCTCACAACACTTAGTCTTGCTCCTCCCAAGCTTGACTTGACCGAGAGAAAGTTAGCTGGGAGCAACTGAGGTTTTCTTAAACCCAGTGATCTAGTTCAGTCCTGCCCCACCCCCTAAACCAGAGCCGTGGATACTCTACCTAGGAAGGCTTCCTTAATTTCAGTCTTGTCTGTTCGCCGGATAATTTTCACCACACAGATCACAGCCAGGGGCGTGAGGAAAGAAATGGCCTGGAAGGGAGAACAGACAGTCCCTGTGAGGACAGTGCTGGGCCATCAGAGGCCGATGGGTCATCAGGGCCAGTGGCTGATCGACCATCAGGGCCAATGGCTGATCGACCATCAGGGCCAGTGACCGATTGGCTGGTGGATCATCAGGGCCAATGGCTGATCGACCATCAGGGCCAATGGCTGATCGACCATCAGGGCCAGTGACCGATTGGCTGATGGATCATCAGGGCTAATGGCTAATGGATCATCAGGGCCAATGGCTGGTGGGTCATCAGGGCCAGTGGCTGCATCGGGCTCCCTGGTGGATGATCTGACTGAACTCCTGACCCCACCCGAGGAGGAGGCTTTGCATCTACACTGCAGACTCCAGACGCTTGAACTGAGGGCTGATTGCAGGTTGTAATTGATGTGGAATTGCCGGAGCCGTTTTAAAGTGGCGGCTTTTCAAACAGAAAGGACGAGGCTGTAATTATGACGACTCGTCTTTGCCAGGAAGCCCCTCGAGTCCTCCCTGCAGCAGGTGGGGGAGCCCCCTCTCCCCCCAGCTCTCCAGCCACACGAGAGCCCGTGGGGCTGCTCAGTGTCCATCATTCATTCCCCTCTTGTTCTGCTGAACACTCGTCTCCGCGCAGCAGAGACCATCCGTGAGCAGGAACGTTTTCTCTTCCCTCCCTTTCCTGCCCGGACCCACAGCACAGACGTCAGGAGCACTTTAATGAGCAGGAGGTGGGATTCGGGTGCAAACAACTCCCTGCAGAACCCGCTGTGAGGAGGAGCTCTGCCCAGGTGCGGAGTCCCTTCTCACCACGGTCGGGCCCCTTTGGCCCCCTTGGAACTCCGTGATGAGGCTGAGGACACAGCTGGTGGGAGCGGCCAGGCTCTGAGGGCAGGTGGTCTGTCTCCCACACCTGGTCTACAATGAGGAAGAGGGGCTTCCTAACCGGACAAAGCATGGCCAGAAGGTACGTTTGTCAGGACAGAATTCATCCATACGAACAGGCTCTGTCACCTCCTCCAACCAGAGCTCAGAACATCTGGGGGGGGGGGGGGGGAGGGGAAGCTTGGGAACTGTCTGCGGAGACCATCCATGAGACCTGAAAACCCCTCTGCTCACTGTTCCTTTCTGACCACGAGTGGGAGCAAGAGCCCTCTTGTCAGCTGTGGCCTTGAATGACTTGGCTGTTTACACCCCGGAGGGCATTCAGGAGAAGGGGCCCAGGTCTGGGCAGCTGCTGGAAGAGACTCAGAGGGAAGCTGAGCAGCAGAGCCTGCCCCGGGACAGGAGGACACTCACTCCTGGGGCTTCTGGACGTCTGGGACGTCCCTCCCCCCCCCCCCCCCGCCCCCACCCGCCCACCCCAGCCCAGAGCTCTCAAGCCTGAGTCTCTGCCGGTCCCTCAAGCACGCGCCCAGGTCAGGCTGGACTCCGTCTCCACAGGTCTGATGCTGGGGACAGCCCACTCAGACCACTCGGCGTTTAAACAGCAGTGACTACCCTCCTGCAAAGGCCTGTCTGTGGTTCCCTGTCTTCGGACATAAGAATTAAAGGCAAAGAAATTGGACTTGGGGGTTTGGAGCCAGCTTGCTCCTGCAGGCTCAAGACCAACCACCCCACCCAGAATAAGTAAACAAGCAAACAGCGGTGACTGTGGGCACGCTCACTACGTCCAAAGTTAGAGTCAAGGTCAAGATGTCCTTGGCTCCTTGTTCCTCTCACGTTAGGCACCGCAGAGCAGGCCTCCACTCCCCAACAGACAGCAAACAGCTCTGCCATGACCCCAGTCACACCTTAAACGTGGGAACAGCACACACTGAAGAAAGCCTTGCAGGACAATCCGGATGATACACCCAGTTAGACAGAAACAAGACCCAGAAAAGAGCACCAGCTGGAAGACTCTCCCCAAGAGGCTCAGAATCTGAGCAGGAGTTTGCCAAACGATTGGGAGGCGGGGGCACACCCGGGAGACCCACCGCTCAGGCTCATGGTTCAATGGCCACGGGGCGTCTCAGCACTGCCCCCTGCCTCAGTTCTCCTGCTCTGCACCCAGAGATCTGTAGCATTTGTATCTAGACTTTGAAACAACCCATTGCTCACGTAAGCCCAGGACACAGCCACATGTCTCTCACATTACCCCACACGAACACTCATCTCTAAAGTATGTTTCACATGAAACCTGAAGACTGGGGGGGGGGGGGGGTACGTGATAAAGAGAAGCTCCCCATGAAAGACACACAGCAAACTACTCAGACACCCAGGTCCTTTATTTCTAGGATTCGTAGATTTGACTTAGAGCCAAAATGGAAGGAGTCTCATTTTAATGCTCAAGTGTTAGGTAGTGATCTCCTCATAACCACCCTAATTTTTAATTCCTCTGAGATTGATGAAAATCCAGTTTATTTTCCAGCAGAAAAGCAATGATTAAAAAGCGATGAAAATAAGACTTGAATGCTCACTAGTCATCGCTAATGAACAGGAGTTCCTCCATAAAATCAGGGGATTTCTTTCTAAATGCAACGTTTCTCGCGTGCTCTAGGACAGCTTTGGAACCAGGGACTCCGTCCCCAGAGGCACCAGGTCTGGCAAAGAGGAGTACCTTCCCCCTGAGGCTGCCACCCAGTTCTGTCATCGGTGCATGACGGGGGCTCATCTCCCTACGGCACGGCCTGGGCACCAGCCAGGAGCCCTGACCCAGCCCCAGCCCGAGGGCAGCCTCGCTGAGGGGGCTCGGGGCTGGCCGCTCAGATGGGGTTCCTGGCCCTGCCACTCACTCGCTGGAATGCAGTTCTGCACCTGCAACCGTGGAAATAAAGACCCTCTTTCCACGGGGTGTGGGTGGGACGCGCTGAGACCATCTTCCCGTGCGCTGGCCCACTTATTCCAGAAGCCGAGACCCAGGCACTACCCAGGGGTGGAGTCACACTGGCTGCCTCGTCGGTGGCGACAGCTGACCAACTGAAACCAGCGGCGAAGACCTCAGCTTCTCTTTGAAGCAGGTGGAGCTGCAGTTTCCAGCGATTTCACTGTGAATACTGGGGACAGCTCAGCGCAGCTCAGGCCGGCAGGCCCCTCCTCCCAGCGCCCGCCATCACTCCTCACGCGAGCCGGCAGCGCCCGCCAGGATTTGGTTTTGAACTGGAACCTGATGGACTGCTCACCGTCTCCAGGGGGTTAGAAAAGCTGAAGGAGAAACTCACTCGGGAGAAAGGCCGAGCCGGCGGAGACCTGTACTTACAAACATGAGGCGGGTGGGGATGTTGTCCGACTGCACCAGGGGGTTCTTGTACAGCCAGACCTCCTCCGGCTGGATGACCCTCTCGAACGGGTCCAGAAACTCAGTAAAACTGAAACAGCAAAGAAAGGTGCGTGAGGGCCGAGCGATCGGCTGCTGTCTTACTTCGGGGAAGGCCGTGTCCCCCCCCCCCCCTCCCAGGAGGACCAGCCCAGCCTCCACCCCCTCAGAGAGCACCAGCCCTCCCCCCACCCCCAGGGAGGACCAGCCCAGCCTCCACCCCCAGGGGAGGACCAGCCCACAGAGAAGAGGAAGGATGACGCTGCCCCTGCTAGTGGCTCTCAGCCCTGACAAACCGGGGAAAGACAGAAAGAATGACAGGGTTGGTGGCATCTTCCCTCGCCACCTGCCAGCGTGGACCGATTCTGGGCATGAGAACAGCTGTGAGCGTAACATGCAAAGACCCTAAGCCCCGGGGATTGGAAAGTGAATGGGTCTGGCTCTGCCTGATGCCGAGCAGATGCCCAAAAGAACTTCGGAGACTGAGTGGCCCCTCTCTAATTTCAGAGGGAACACACGTTCCCTGAGGTCCCCTCTGATAAAGGATCGTCATCGCACTTCTGGCTGCAGAAGAGAGTTATGGAAATGCATTCTACCTTGAGGGTCACCCCGCCCCCCCTCCCCGACACCTGGAAAGCCGAGTGCCGGCAGATGGCAAAGGGCACAGCACGCGGCCAGGAGTCGGACGATCTGATGCTCTCCCTCCCCTCTGCTCCGACGCCTGGCTCTTAGGAAAAGGTCCATGAATGAGCTGCACTCACGTGGAAACTCTCCGTCTAATTGTCTGAGACCCCGAAAGCAGGCGGGAACAGCTTTCGTCAGGGGCCCGAGCGAGTGCTTTACAGAACTGGAGACCACCCTACGCTTCACAGCTGAGCTCCAAGACGGCAAGTGATTGGACCGTGGTCCCACAGCCAGGAAGTGGTGGCAGGGACTCGAACCCAGAGCTGTCCAACTTGTGGTCCGTGCGGCCCGTGGGAGAACCACGCCTGCGTGGCACCGACGCACACGTGCTTGGCCGCAAGCTGTCCGCGGGATCTCCACCACCCGAGCGGCCGTACACCGAGGAGGGAAAGCTGTGATGGGTGAAGGTTAACAAACAAGCTCTTCTCGGCGGCGCCCACGCAGGAGGAGCCACGCTCCGTTCCAGCGCCAAGATCGTGGAGCCCAATGGCGAGAAGCCAGAATTCGAGTCCAGTATCTCCCAGACTCTGCTGGGACTGGAGATGAATGTGGACGTCAAGGCCCAGCTGCGGGACCGGACATCACAGCGGCCAAGGAAACTGAAGTTGGTGGCGGTCGGAAGGCTATTATCTTCGTTCCGGTTCCTCAAGTCTTCACAGAAAATCCACGTCCGCTGGTACTCGAGCTGCAGAAGAAGTTCATGGGCAGCACGTGGTCTTCCTCGGGCAGAGGAGGGTCTGCCTAAGCCGACCCAAAAAAGCCGGACAAAGAACAAGCAGAAGCGCCCAGAGCCGCACGCCGACCGCCATCCTGGAGGCCTCGTCTTCCGAGTGCGATCGTGGGCAGAGGACCCGCAAGAAGCTGGACGCAGCCGGCTCACAGGTGCATCAGGACAAAGCACAGCACAGCAGCGCCGGGCACAAGGATGAAACTTCCTCCCGTGTCTATAAGAAGCTCATGGGCAAGGACGTTCATTCTGAATTCCCAGAGTTCCAGTTGGAAAGAAGAATGACTAAATAAAATATCGTTCTCACAAAAAAAAAAAAAAAAAAAAGTGAGGAGCCAACCCATACACAGAGGGGGCGGGGGCAGGTCCACAGCACTGATCCCGCAGGAGCAGGAGCAGGAGCAGGAGCAGGAGCAGGAGCAGGAGCTGCAGAGCCCAGGGCACTCACAGCACCCAGACCCTCAGCTGGGCCCAGACCCGTGACCAGCTCCTGACGGCCAGGCCTGATGACAGGGTCTCAGGGTCCTCGTCTGCTTGGTGGGGCACGAGTGCACCACCCCACAGGGAGGCAGGAGGTGGGGGCTGTTGCACAAGTGCCGGGTGCTGGGAGGCCAGGAAGCAGTGCTGCTGTTGTGCTTATTATCCTAAGCTTTTTGTTTGTCAGCCTTCACCCAAGGCTAATTTTCTATTGAGTTTTAGAAAGACTGGGAGAGAGGGAGGCGAGTGAGAGCAAGAGCGAGAGAGAGAGATTGGTTGCCTCCCAAATGCGCCCTGATCCTCGAGCCTGTAACCCAGGTACGTGCCCTTGACCAGGAATCAAACCCATGACCCTGAGTTGCGGGCCGACACTATAACCACTGAGCCGCCGCCGGGGGCTATCATTCGTCTTCTACTCCTCCCGTTCCAGTTGGAAAACCCTCTCCACTATCAGCTGGAGGTTAATGGGAGACCCCGCCAAGCAAGCAGCCTGCACGTGGTTAGATGGCGCCTATGATTTTAAATCTCTCCGTTCAAGGGGCGGAGTCAACCCCCCCTACCCCCCCACATCACCTCTCCGCTGCTTCGGACTCTCAGGATGGTCCACACCTGGGCACTGTCTGGTGCTGCATCCACAGTCCCATCACCTGCTCCCCACAGGCTAGGTCTGCACACCTGTCACTACCTGGTGGCGAGGCAGGTAAAGATCCAAAGATGTGGGGTCCAGAGCCCTAGCCCATACTCTGAGGATGGAGAGCCCCAGCCAGGCACCGCGGGCATCTGCTGTGTGCCAGTCACAAAGTCACTGCTCAGGGCAAAGGTCTGACAGGCAGACAGTCCCTACTTGCAGGAGCCCCGAGTCCGAAGCGGAAGATGGACAGTCAGACAGTGGCCACGTTTGGGGAGCACCGTCCGGTGGGAGAGGCTGTCTGGGCGCTCAGCCGAGCATGACCCACTCCACGCTGCAGACTCGGAGGAGCTCCCCAGGAAAAGTCAGAGCCCAGCTGGGCCCGAAAGCCCGTGTGAGATCCGTCAGGGTGTGTGTGTGTGGGGGGGGGGGCCCTCTGGAAGTGGGGCTCCGGGGAGAGGAGGCACTGAGCAGCTCACATCCTGAGATCTGCAGCTCCTACTGCAGTTAATCACACACACGTTACATTTAAAATCACCACCTGGGAACCCCAGGCCTTGCTGGGCACAACCTGCTTCAGGCTGGGCCTCCCCGGCCCCCCAGCTGCAGGCCCTCCTGCTGGCCCAGCAGGGCTCACAGGTAATCCTGTTAGGCTCCCTTGTAGGTTCAGCCCATCATTCCTGCCAAGATTTTTATGAACCTTGATTCTATTATCCTACAGATTAGCCTTCCATCCTGGTTCTGTTATTCGCAAATTTGATAAGCCTGCTTTCTATGTCTTCATCCAAGTTGCTGATAAAAACCTTGCACGGGAGGTCAGAGTCCTGAGGCCTGAGGCCTGGCCCAGGCAGCACCCCGCCCCCCGCTGCACCCCAGAGCACAGCCAATGCCTGCTCTCTGGATGCTCTGCTGTTCACCTCCAACTACTTCAGCAGCCGGAGGACTTTCTCCCCTTGTCCCCAAGGGGCAGACTCGGTAACAACTGTAACACCTCACTCACCCAGAATCAGCAATGAACACAGCCCTCCCTCAGAACCAGCCAGCACCCAAAACAGCCTCTGGATGTGCAGAACTCGAGCCTAAGACAGGAGCCTATCAGACCCTCCGGCTGAGCCTATAACTCTTATTTTACCCACAATCATGTTTACACGGTGACCACCTTCTTTGTGTTAATATTGCTTATCTTGAAGTTACTTTATCTAATGCTAACACATAGCTACATTACCTTTCTTGAGTTAATGTCTGCACAGAATATATTTTCCCACCTTTTTACTTTCAACTTACCTGCACAATAATAGAAATTGCAAAGAAATATAAAAGTGAGCCCTAACCGTCCAGGGCCGTTCTCTCTCAGAACAAGGGCTGTAGAGAGAGGAGCCAATCCTCTGAACCTCAGGTGAACGCCCAGCACTTCACTCCTGAGTACAGACCAACAGAGACTACAAACCATTCGCCAGCAAGAGGAGCATCAGCTTAACAGCCCAAACCAACAGACAACCCAGGTCCCCGAAGGAGTAAAGGAGCGGAGGTCCAGGGTGAGACGAGATGCTCACAGCAATGGAGTCGACAAGCCACCACCACACACCACGTGGAGGAAGCTCTGAAACCTGCGCAGCCCTGGCTGGTGGCTCCATTGGGTAAGCGTTGCCCATACACCAAAAGGTTGCAGGTTCGATTCCCAGTCAGGGCATATGCCCAGGTTTCGAGTTCAATCCCCAGTAGGGGATCTCTCCCCCTCTCTCACTTCCTCTTTCTCTAAAATCAATAAAAACAACTCTTTGGGTGAGGATTTAAGAAAAAACATGCCGGGCAAATGCCACACCAAACAGTCCACGCTGTAAGACTCCATTTACATGGAGTTCAAAAATGGTGCCAGAAGTCAGGTGGTGGGACCCTCAATGGTGGGTGGGGATTGGGGGGGGGGGGGTCCCTGGCAGCTGTATAACTATGAATCACACACTTTGTCTTGGCCAGTGGTCGGCAAACTCATTAGTCAGCAGAGCCAAATATCAACAGTACAATGATTGAAATTGCTTTTGAGAGCCAAATTTTTTAAACTTAAACTATATAGGTAGGTACATTGTTATTAACTTAATTAGGGTACTCCTAAGGCTTAGGAAGAGCCACACTCAAGGGGCCAAAGAGCCGCATGTGGCTCACGAGCCGCAGTTTGCTGACCACAGGAGACTTTTGGCTATTTTTAGGTTGAACTAAATCAAATTCCTATTTTTTTTAAGGTCAAAACAGTGAAATGCCAGCAAGTTCATGTGGTTTAAACTAATCTACACTAATAAAAGACAAACATGCAAATTGACCGTACCTTCACTATGCCTTAGGCCATGCCCACCAGCCAATCAGAGCGACTATATGCAAATTAACCCAACCAAGATGGCGGCCCGCAGCCACATAGCTGGAGCAAGCAGGAGGCTTGGTTGCCCCAATGATGGAGGAAGCCAAGCTCCTGCCTGAAGCGGCGGCTCTGAGCTCCACTCAAAGCAACAAAGTTTCAATTATAGAAGATAAATAAACCCCAGATACCTGCTTTCAGCCGGCCGTGGCCACAGAGCTGGAGTGAGCAGGAGGCTGGGTTGCCCCTGGCGATGGAGGAAGCCAAGCTTCCCTCCCGCCCGCCCTGGCCGGCTCTGAGCTCCTCTCAAGGCTACAAAGTTTCAATTATAGAAGGTAAATAAATCCCAGAATAAAAAAGAAAAGGAAATAAAGGAGAGGCTGGGAGCTTCTGTCGCCGGCAGGCTTGGCCAGCCCGAAAACAGCCCTCAGCCCCTCACCCAGACTGGCCAAGCACCCCAGTGGGGGACCCCCCCCACCCTAAACGGGGTGTGGCCAGCCTGAAAACAGCCATCAGACCCTCACCCAGGCTGGCCAAACCTTCATGGGGTGAGGATCCCCACTGGGGGGGAAAAGGGGGCTTGACCAGCCTGCAAACAGCCATCAGCCCCTCACCCAGGCACCCCAGTGGGGACCCCCATCCTGAAGGGGGTGTGACCAGCTGCAAACAGCCATCAGCCCCTCACCCAGGCTGGCCAGGCACCCCAGCAGGGACCCCCACCCTGATCCGGGACACCCTTCAGGGCAAATCAGCCGGCTCCCACCCATGCACCAGGCCTCTATCCTATATAATAAAAGGGTAATATGCAAACTGACCCTAACAGCAGAACGACTGGGAATGACTGGTCACAATGACACACAATGACCACCAGGGGGTAGACGCTCAATGCAGGAGCTGCCCCTTGGTGGTCACTGCACTCCCACAGGGGGAGCTCTGCTCAGCCACAAGCCAGGCTGACAGCTGCCAGTACAGTGGTGGTGGTGGGAGCCTCTCTCGCCTCCTCAGCAGCGCTAAGGATGTCCAACTGCAGCTTTGGCCTGCTCCCCGCTGGCAAGTGGACATCCCCCGAGGGCTCCCGGGCTGCCAGAGGGATGTCTGATTGCCAGCTTATGCCCAATCCCCCAGGGAGCGGGCCTAAACCAGCAGGTGGTCATCCCCCAAGGGGTCCCAGACTGCGAGAGGGCACAGGCCGGGCTGAGGGATCCCCTCCCCCCCGAGTGCACAAATTTTTGTACACCAGGCCTCTAGTGTTTCAATAAAAACACATTTTTCAAACCCTCTGGTAAAGGACAAAGCAGCATGTACTGGCGGCTGTACTTGTCTGAAACTCCCCAAATGCTCCAGCAGCTTCCGCTGTTTCCTGCCCCTTCTCTTGGTGGAGACAGAATGACAACCAGGGCTCCTCTGGGGGCCGTTTCTCTCTCACATGTTGAAAGAGGGTAATGACGCTGTTCCTGGCTCCCACAGTCCCAGCTCCTCTCCGGGGCTCCTGTTCTGGGCGTCTCCAGCCTCTTCCCCCCACACCCTGTGCCTTTAGTTGAACGATGGGGACATATGGCCAGTCATGGTCCTGCCTGAACCCACCTCCTCCCTGCGAACCAGCAAGTGCGATTCCTTCACAGGACATCAAGATGTATTTCTCAGAGAAGCAATGTCACTAAGATGACTTTGACGTGCAAACAGCCACCATCATAGGAAGTTCGAGTCACGGAGCTCTCATGAGCCTTGTGTGGGGCATAAATGCATTGTCTCCAGAACTATTAAGATGACGCTGCCCACAGTATGAAGGGATGTCTCCTTTCGTAGTGCTACGCGCTGATCGCTGGGGAGAAAGCTCATCAGGCCTCAGGAATCTGGGTACAGTGGCTCCTTCACAGTGGCCAATAGCACTTCAAACAGAAGGATGCCCATTTCTTTTAATGTATTTTTATTGATTTCAGAGAGGAAGGAGAGGGAGAGAGACAGAAACATCAATGATCGGATGGACCGTCACCGACAACAGTGAACAGGGCCCGTGTCCATGGGGTCTGATCACACACTTTTCTGTCTCAAGTCTCCTGGGGATCCCCAGTCAGTGCCTCTGAGGGACCACCCAGGCTTCCGTGAAGAACATGAAGACGTCGCACTCTGGCTCATTTCCTGCCACCACCACCCGCCTCCCCCGACACGCGCGTGCGCACACACACACACACACACACACACTCACACTCTGTGCTGAGGCCACACCTTGTGACCTAATCCCCACCCACCATGTGTGCCCAGGCCTCCAGGTCTTTGATCCAGGACATTCTGTCCGAAGAGCTGTCTTGGGCCAGGCCCTCTATGCCTGTCCCCGATGCTCCAGCTGAGAGAGAAGGGGCTGCCGATAATTCTCTAACAGGGCCATGTATGTTCTTACCAGCAATGGACTCACACACCTCGCCCTCTGGGCTCCAAAGACCTAAGGAAGACCCTCAGGGTCTGCAGCGTGTCCTACTCCCATCTCTTCGAGGATGTGGGCCACAGCTGCCGCCTCCCCACTGCTCAGGTGTCGTCCTGAGTCAGACTTTACAACTGAGTGATGCTCTTCCCTCCCACGTGGCTCCAGGCCGCACATGTGCTTTCCTGGAGATCAGGCCGCGTCAGGGCCTCCTTCTAGGATGCGGTCACTTCCGCTCAGTCTGCAGCTGGTGCTGGACGCTCTAGCTCAGTGGCTGACGGTGCGGGGCCGACTGCCTGTCCAAATCCAGGCGATGGCTCAGCTAGTGGAGTGTGTTCAGGCAGTTGCTTCACCTTTCCAGACCTTGGTCTCTTTGTTCGTAAGGTGGACAGAATCTAGAGTGTCCACTTCGAGTGAGACGGAGTAGCTTTGGCACAGAGCAGGCCCTTGACTGACCCACGCTGGCTGCTGCTTCTGCTAAAGCAGCTCAGTGAGGTGATCGAGAGCCCGGACGAGGCAGTGGAAGCTCGGAGACCGAGATCTCAGCTCTGTGAGGCGGCAGCGCCTTCACCCGCCTGTGCTTGTGTCTCCTTCTGCGAACAGCAATGGCAGCATTCCCGTCTACGGGCTCCTCACAGAATGTGACCCTCTTCCTCAGCTCCTGGCACACGGTGAGCCCCGCAAGCAGTCACTACTGGAGTAAAACTGGAAGGAGGGGGCACTGGTCTCAGGGCTGCTGACCGGCCGCCATGTTTCCTCACTGTCTTGCTCACGCAGCCGTGGGCTTCAGCATCTGCAGAGACGCTCCCAGAATCTCCCCTGGATGACGGGGCGCTCCGGACACAGGAATCCCGTGTGCCCTGCTCCTGCTCTGCCCACACCCATAGGTGAGGGCCAAGGGGCCTCTGGGCCAGAGCTTCACGGTGCCCAGCGCAGCCTCCACCTCGACTTTTCCTAAACTCTGCGTCCCCCTACCAGTGCCTTTCCTGTTCGGTCGCCCTTCCTGTGGCAGCTCCAGTTTGCATTACTCATCCCTCATTTTCCTCCAGTGACTTCAAGTTCTCAGGCTGGACTGTCCCTAAGGCACTGAGCGCCTCTCGGGGCATCTCTCAGGGCAGTTCTGGGGGCTGGGAGCACCTTAGAATCCCGAGTCACCAGCACCTGCTGCACACGGAGCACCGGTTCCCCAGGTGAGCTGGGGACCCTGTCATCCCCCCATCGCAGTCCCAGATGCACTTCACTCCTGCAAATGCAGACTCTACAGGAGCACCTGGCAACGGGGGATGGGCTTTCTGGCCTCGTACAGAACAAATGTGGTCAGAGAACAGGTGTGTCCACAGGTGGTGTTTCCCCAGAGGCACCAGTTTGCAACACAAGGTATCCCTCCAACCGGATTTTTCTCTTATCCTGGGCAATCAACAGGGTAGAAACACCAGCGGAACCAGGTGAATTCTATCAGCTAGGTTGACCCGGCAGCAGAGATACTGGGTTCTGCCTGCCCCAAGGGACTTTCCACACCTGCCCAGGTGAGGCCCTTCGGCTGAGACCACCTTCCTCATGAGCAGAAGTGAGTACAGCCCACCCAACCTTGCCATCCGACCAGCGCTGGCAAAGGAAGAATACAACTCCCCCGCCAGCCTCTGTCACCTCGCAGGGCCTATCTGAGAAGACAGAGGGTCATCTGTGTCTGTGAGCCCAGAGCCTGTCCTTCCGGAAGCTGCCATCTGCCTGCCCATTACAGCTCTGCACAGTCAGGATTCCCACAGGGAGTCTCCCGCCAGCACTAGAGCTGGTCTTTGCAGGTGATGGAGCCACAAGTTGGCACAGCGATTGATAGGAAAACCAGGGAATCGGCCAAAAGTGCCATCCATGCCCAGGTGTTTCCCTTTGGATGAGGTCGTTAATACCAAGGGGGCGTTTGGAGAGAAGAGTATAAACTGGCTGGCTTTACGTATCATCCTAAGGGGTGCAAGAAGCACGTTAACAGTAATCATTGAATTTTCAAATCCACTGCACAGACCTTTACGTATTTGTAAACATCTCTAACTGCTTGAGGAAACATGAAGGAAAACCTGAGAACAATATAAATAGGATTGGACCCTTTCTTATTTTTTTAATCCTCACCTAAGGATATTGTCCCATTGGTTTTAGAGAGTGGAAGGGAGCGGGAGAGAGAAAAACATCGACATGTGAGACACATCAATTGGTTGCCTCCTGCACGCTCCCCAACCTGGGGCCGGGGATGAGGTTGAGTCTGAATCGAACTCAGGACCCTTCAGTCCCAGGGCCAACGCTCTATCCACTGAGCCGAAACGGCCCGGGCATGCTGGACCCTGTCCCACCGTGAGGTTCCCAGCAGCAGGCAAACCAGGCCACTCGGAGTCTCCTCACTTCCCTTCAGCATCGCTGTCACCCAGCAGAGGTTCAGTTCCACCTGCACCCAATGCTCTCATTTCTGACACATCATTTCACGGAGTTTAGTCTCTCTGCCACTGGAAACTGTCCAATCACTAGTCTGAATGTTTATTTCAAAGCTAGAAAAGTAGAGTAAGAAGAGGGAAATGTGTTCTCCCTTTTCCCAAGATCCACTGAAGTTCTGGCCCCTGTTCCCCTGAATCATGGGTGTTTCCTGCGGCGGGAGGGGCCTGCCTGCACCTGGGGGCTAGGCCTCCTGATGGGGGAGTAACACTGGCTTTCACCCCAGGACGGAAAGCAGGCGAGACAGGGCACTCCTGTCCCTGTGCCCGGCTGCCAGCAGCTCCCAGCCTCCCACCTGCCCTCAGCGACTGGGTTCCGGCAGAGACCCCGAGAGGAGGGGCCTCCAGACTGGAATGGCTCAGCGCGCTTTTCAGTAACACGAACGAGCAAAACAGCCCCGCAGATCCAGAAAGTTCACGCAACTTTAACGTGTGACCTGTGTCAGAAACAGCGAGGGCAGAGGGAGAGGGAACCGGATGCTAATGGAGGGACAAGGCCGGTGTGAGCCCTGGTGATAGGAGAAGGCAGGCCTGGGTGGGTGTGAGATGAGGAGGCGCGAGGGCTCCCTGCTGCGGGGCCGGAGACCGGTGGGTGGCGGGCCCAGGGGCACCCACATCTCTGCCAGGATGGCCTCCTCTAACGTCTCTATTCCAGGGACCCGCCGCAGCCTAAAGGGTCCTGGGGCCTGGCCTCCGCGCAGAGGGCGGCGGGCGCATGGAGCCCACACCCGGGGCTGCGGGGTGGCCCCCACTTCCCGAGCTTCCGCAGCAACAATTTTCCAGCCGAAAGTACCACAAACGCCTCCTGGGAAACGCTCACCAGGACCCCGAGCCTGGCCTGGGGCGGCGGGAGCAACGGGAGAGGAGCCCGGAGCCAGGGCTGCAAACGGGCTCCGAGCTCAGAGTAGAAACTTCCCGAGGGCGCGTCCGTCTCCAGGGGATCCCCGAACCCCGGGCAGGTGTGCCGGCGAGGAGGACCCGAGGGCGCTGGACCCGCTCCCCCACCCGCTGGTGGCGGCGGCGGGAGCAGGTCTCAGACCCGCGCGGAGGGTCGCAGGAGGGTCCCCCGGTCCCAAAGGGCGCCTCCCGGGCTCGGAGCTGGGCCGGGACCTGGAATCCAGGCCCCGCCGGAACGCGGTGGCGCAAACAAAGTTGGGGCGCACCATCGCTCGGTCCATGGGTCCCCGCGCCTGTGCGCTCCTACTTACACGAAGACGCCGAAGAGCAGGGCTCGGACCCCGATCTCGACGGCCAGCTCACGCATGGTGCAGCCGGAGCGGACCCCGCAGGCGGCGACTGTGTCGCGGCGGCTCCCGAGATCCAGGGCGGCCGGGGAGGCGCTCCAGGCCGCGGGCGGGGGCGGGCGCCGGGGCGGGCTCAACCCGAACCTCCCGCCTCCGGCCAGGGCTCAGGGACGCGTGGCAGCTCGTCCTACGCTCCCGTCCCGGGTCCCCGCGCCTGGGGACTCCGGGTTCCGAGCGCCGCCGCCTCCTCCTCCTCCTCCTCCTCCGCTGCCCCCTCCACGCGGGAGGGGAAACCCCGCCGCCCCCGGCCTGCGCGCCGCTCCCCGCGGGTGGGCGGCCCCTGCGCAGCTCGCTGTTCTCCGCGCGCGGTCCCTGCGCCTCCCCGCTCTCCTCTCCGGGTGGGCGCCCCGCTCCCCCCCGCCGCACCCGCTCTCCTCTCCGGGTGGGCGCCCCGGCACACGCCCCCTGGCACAGGCACGCACGTGGCCTGCAGCACAAGACGCGCCGGGGATCCTCTGAGCTTCTGGCGCTGGCGCCGGCGCCGCGCTCCTCTCTCTGCCTTCCCCCGCCCCCCTCCCCGGGCCCCCCCCCCCCACCCCGCGCCCGCACCTCCCCGACCTGGAATTCTGTTTCTAGGAAGTTTCCCCAGCAGCACTCGGCGGGAGCCAGGTGGCCCTGCCATGGGACAGGGTAGTCTGGGGGAACGGGGGGGGGGGGGGGGGTCCCCCTCTCTCTCTCTCTCTCTCTCTCTCTCTCTCTCTCTCTCGGAAGAATTTATAATTAAGGACCCGTCCCTCGCAAGGACAGTAACGCTTTGCTCCCTATGAAAGGACTGACATAGCCCGATTGGTGTCACACATCCCACAGGCAGACAGCCAAGTGCTCGGGTGTGGAGGTGGTGGCTCCAGCAGCTGCCCAGCTGTGAGCACTCACCAAATACAGCCCTTGGGTGCCATGCTGCTCCCAGCGGATAAATGCGTGGGCAGAGTAGGCAGTGGAGGCAGGTTGAGAAGTCATCCAGCCCAGCACCCAGGTGCCCAGCCCGCAGCTCCTCTGGTCCGTGCCGTGTTCTTAGTGAAGAGCGGAGCGCCCGGCAGGCTCAGAACGCTCTCATCAGAGAGCAAACAGGTTTCCCTGAACAAACCAGCTCCGTGACTCAGTGTGAGGCTCATCTTTGAAAAATCACTTCGGGATGCAGCCAGTCATGTAAGTGCAGCATCCCCAATGCTTTCCAAGTGCCATTCTGTGAAATCTCTCGTTTCCTGTCGAGCTTATGGGCATGTCAAGAAAATCACCTCCCCAGCCGTGCCTCTGCTGCAGGGTCTTTTAAATCCCCAAACAGCATTGTCCAGGAGGATGACCCCATGTTGACCAGACTATTTTCAAAGAAAAAGCCACCTTGGAGAATACCACTTAGCAACAATTTTTTATAATCTCATTTCCCAATGAGACAGTCGCCATGGCGACCCTCACCTATAAGGACCATACATCCAGGCTTTCCAGGGTTACCTGGTGTGAACTTGCTGATAAGCCTACACGACCAAGGATCCAAGAAGAATTCCAGAAGAGGTCATCAAGTTCAACCCAGTACACGAGTATCTTCCATGATGATCTCAATAAATATGTCTTCTTGAATACCTCCAGGGATGGGGAACTCACTCACTGTTCAGCTCATGGGCCAACCAGCTGTCATGTCCTCTCAATGACCTCTCTCAGTGAGTGATTGTTAGATCTTAATGATTCAGTTCTGAAAACAATTACTGCCCATCTCTCATGCTTCTGGAACTTTAACTGAAGAATCCATGCTGGTTTGAAAGGGAGATCTTAGAAATCCGGTGTTCGTATTTGTAGCTGTGTAGCTGTATGAAGACAGACTTTTTTCTTTTCTACAGGATCCAAACAAGCACTGCTACATTCTCGTCATGTTGCCTGTCCTGGGCTTACTCTCTCCTTGTTGAAAATGGAGATGAAAGAGTGTATTTGAGAGGAGTTTTGTGGGGTTTTAAAAAAAGATTTTTTATTGATTTTGAGAGAGAGAGGAAGGGAGAGGGAGAGAAACATCAATGTGAGAGCAAAGCATCAATCGACTGCCTCCTGCATGGCCCCCACCAGGGATGGAGCCTGAAACCCAGGCATGTGCCCTGACTGGGAATCAAAGCAGCAACCCCTTCGGTGCACGGGATGACACCCAACCCACTGAGCAACACCAGCCAAGGCAATAACAGCTATTGTTTCTCAGCATTCGCTATAGCCAAGCATTGTCTTAGGAACTTTACATTCTTCATTAACTTAATTCTTACTCAACAGTATAACCTGTATATTATTATGCCCATCGTTCAGATGAGGAATTTGAGATACAAAGAAATTAAGAACTGGGCACAAAGTCACACAGGAGTAAGCAGTGGAGGCAGGAGTTGAACCTGGGGACTTGAATCCCTCTGTCCCAAGCTCTGTGCTTCCAGGAAGAGGGGTCGTGTGGACCTGAAGATGAACAGCCAGGGGAAGAGCCAGGGAGGAGGTGCTGGCTGGAAGGTTTCTTAAATTCAGGGAAAGTGCTGAGGTTTTAGCTTCAGGAAATGATCTGCAGGAGACAAAAGGAGGGTGGAGCCAGCCCTGGGCAAGAAGAGCAAAAAAGATAACTCAGTCTGCCCTGGCCGGTTTGGCTCAGTGGATAGAGTGTCAGCCTGCAGACTGAAGGGTCCCAGGTCAATTCTGGGCAAGGGCACAGGCCCGGGTTGCAGGCTCAATCCCCAGTGTGGGGTGTGCAGGAGGCAGCTGATCAATGATTCTCTCTCATCATTGATATTTCTCTCTCTCCCTCACCTTCCTCTTCTAAATCAATAAAAATATATTTTAAAAAACCACTCAGTCTCAGATGAGAAAAAAAGAATTGAGAAGCGAGGAAAGTAGCTACATCGAGGGACTTGTTCATATAGAACAGAAACCAAAGTTAACTAACTTAATAATCAATTCTTTAGATGGATTTTATAACATGGACAGAAAAGACAAAGAGCCAGACTCAAAACAACAACAAACCACCACCAAGAAACAAGCAAGAACAAGCAGCAGAAAGTACACTGTGGCCACAGGGAGAGAACCACCGGCTGAGGCCAAACAAAGGGGCTCCTGCATCAGGTCGCAGAGGTCCTGGGGACCAGCGGGCCAGGTGCCGAAGGGTGAGACAGCCAGCAAGGCGTTCACGACAGAGGGAAACCAACACGCCTCTCGTGAGATGGCTGGGCACTGAAGACATCTGCTCTCAAGGTCTTGCTTCTGGGGGTCAGCGTCACCGCCTTCTGCAAAGGCCCCTCTACTCAGGAGACTGAGTCCCAATCCCATCCTGACGGCAGACCCTTATTGTACGTGACGGAGGTCGGTGGCCAACGCCACAGCCGCACGCTGCTGGGTGAGTACGTGGCTGGGAACCTCTGCCTGTGACCGCCTGAGCACCTGCTTAGCACGGCCGCTGCTCAGAGGAACCAGGGCAGGAAAGCAAGCCTGATGGGGGGAGGGGACTCAAGGCTGCTGCTGACCTCCATGAACAGGAGTCACCATGACCACGGGCGTCCTCTCCATCTGAGCAAGGGCTGGGCCTGCGTCGTTTCCCTGCCTGTGCTTGTGCCGATCTGGCATCTCAGCGTGAACCCTGTTGCACAGTGACGCTCCCAGATCTCTGTTGTAGATCCCTCTTTTTCCTTTTCTCCAGCTTGACCTGGAGGGCTGTGCAGCGAATCAGTAAGCAGGACTCGATGCTCGTGCAGGAGCCTGACAAATCTGACGCCGAGGCAGCAACTTGGCGTGACAGGGAGAGCACAATTGCCACTGTTAACGTGACCCCAATGGGTGATCGAGAGCACGAGGAAAGGAAACTTTTACTGGGGAAGTTTCATTTCAAAGGAAAAAGCTCCAGGAAATTCTAAAAACAATCCTTTGATTTAATCATTAGCATCTGAATTGCTCTGCATGAGAAAACGCCTTTAAGCATTCATAAGATTAAGGTGCCAAAATTAATGTGTAGCTATCATAGAAGTGCTTGCAATTGTCCAGAAATCGTGCATAATTAAATAGCAATTTTTCAAACGTTTCAATGAGACGCAAAAAAGAACATGAAGATTTACAGGAAAAAACGTTTGTGAGCTGTGAGCCCTCTTGTGGCCATAAAGCGCAGTGCAGCCAAGACCTCCACCCTGTCTCCCACCTCAGTCCTGGAGCAGGTGGAGTTGGGGGCCAGAGTCTAATTGTGAGGCCTGACTCCTTCACCTGCCCCGGGCCTCTGATTCTGAGGAAGCTGCTGGGCAGTGAGCAAATGCGCTTCTCTTTCTGGCGCCATCGAGGACATCAGAACAGAGCCCGGCTTTCCTGTGCCTCCCTTGTTACTGGGCAACAGCTTCGTTTGCTTTGATGGACAGGTCGTTGGACTGTGGAGAAAGCGCCATCGTTCCGAGTGCAGGTGCTGCAGCTGAAGCCCCAAGGGGCTGTGTGACTGGCCCAAGCTCTCACTCTTCCCGCCTGATGTTAAATACCACCCTCCTGGGTTTATTTATAAATATGGTTTTATTGATTTTAGGGAAAGAGAGAAACATAAGTGATTCATCAATTGCCTGCCTCCTGCACGCCCACCAGGGATCAATCGGAAGCCCAGGTGCTGCTAATTACCTCCCATGCACCCACCCATGTGCACCTGCTGCTTCCCTTCCGGCCGCACTTCCTGGCACAGATTGTCCTTGTGACTCATTTGCATCAGGGCAGCAGCCAGCCAGCTGTCCTTCCAGCCCAGGCCACTCTCCAGGCAGCAGCCAGAGGGGCGTCCAAACCTCAGAGCCAGCCAGTCTCTGTCACTTAGAACCCTCCAGGGCCCCTGTTGCTGTAGGAGAAAGTCCAAGATGGCCACTGTGACCTGTTCAGAGGCCGGCTCCCCCACACCCGCTCCAGCCTCACAGACATTCCTCAGGGAGTGCCCTGGTGCCAGCCAGGGAGATCCTGTCAGGGACATCACCTCGTTAATTTCACACCTTTGCAGGGAGAATTACTATTCCCATTTTTTAAAAAACGAAGCAGGCGCAGAGTGGCTAAAGGGACTTTTGCCAGGCGTCCTGGTTTGAAATCCACTGCTCCGCACCCTGATTACCGTCACTGACAATATTAAGCCCCTGCTGTGTACAAGACACCATGGAAGGCAGACTCCAGGGCACTCTCTCCACTGAACAAGCCATAAAGCACCTTGTTCACACACCGTCAGCAAGGTGCTAACTGGAGACCACCTGACTCAGCCCCTTCAATCCTGGAATCTAGGACAGTGTCTAGCATATAATAGGTGCTCAATATTTGTCCTGTGAACAGTTGCCCATGTTCTTCTCTCTACTCCATGCCATCTTTTAGGATGTATAGTTTGTAGTGTTTCTAGAGGTCTCCTATTCTAAAAGATAAAAACATAAGAAAATATGACCTTTGCTTATGTTCTTCCTTGGTCTTTGGGCTCCTATGAGTCTCGAAAAAATTTTTTTTTACCCCTGTGATACAAGCTGTATTACAAAGCCCCTGTTCTCAAAACTGCCTGGTACTGGCACAAGAACAGATGGTAAAAACTGTACCATCACACAAGTGTCTCGCTCTATTGACAGGTTCGATGGTGATGTGGTGAAGATGCCGGAGGATGTAAGCCATTCGTGGACTATGTCCCGAGGCTCCCATAGGACAGGAGCCTCAGGGGTGGTCGGTGTCGGGGCTGGAATGAGCTCTTGCAAAGGCCAGGAAGGCACTGGCTGCCTGGATGGGCGGCAGCCCTTGAGGGAGGAGCCTGCCAGGCAGCTGCTCATCTGGTGACAGGCACTGTCAGTTTCCACGTGTTGCCTCGGCAACCTTGCCCTTCAGATTTGGAAAGTTTCATGAACAAGATCGCCCTGGTGTTAAAGATTTCATTTTTTAAAAAACAAGTAACAGGCCGACTCAGCCCCGGGGAGTGTACTTGTTTGGAGGGCTTTTCCCATGAAGCCAGGCATGGCGTGAACAGACAGAGGGCTGGGAACCACGAACAGGAAAACAATGAAAACCACTTCAATGTTCATCCCACTATTTCAGGATTTGTGGACATCGAAAACAATTGCCCTGGGATGCAGTTGTTCAAAACTCTATTCTGCAGATCTGAATGAAGGAGTGTGTTTTGTAAGGTGGACTTCTCCTATTAGTTGACACAGCCTTAATGCAGATACAGGTCTGTCTGCCCCATGAAGCTGCCTGGGAGAATACAGCGACTGGTGGTGTACGGAACATCCCACTGTCGGGGGGAAAGCTTGCATCTCCCTGAGGATCAGGTGCCACTAGTAAGTGATTGTCTCAGTGAGGGTGGTCATGATAATGAGTAAGACAGCACATGCTTAAAATACTGCAAAAGCTACAGTGCAAAACCACTGCTAACGGTTTTTGTTTAATCCCATGTCACCGGATTCAGGGGCTTGTTTCTGCTCATTCGGACCCCATTTCTCTTTTCCATGGTATTAAATATCACTATTCTGCTGCCTTCAGCAAGCACATCACACAGAGGGTCAGACGAGTGTGAGGTTCGCAGAGCAGAAGTGTGTGCAGGGTGGACACAGCCTCAGGACACCAGTCACTGAGCGGAAACCCAGGCCATCCGGGCCTGTAAGCAAATTCCTGGTGACTGGCCTCTCAGCATTGGGTTTGCTTCAGGACGAATGACTTCACTACTGGGCATGGGGCTGACAGGTCTGGTTGAAACGTCCTTGCACCTTTTATGTGCCCCTGAGTCACAAAATTTTCATCTTCCAGACAGATCAGTTTCTTGGAAGGAATGACAGTACCTAGGAGCCACATGTCACTTGAGAGGCCGTCAAATCCCTCCAAACTAAAGGTCTACTTGCCTCTCTCATTCTCCAACTGGTTAGGAGGCTCACCTGCTTCTTCTCCAGAATGAATGGGAGGAATGAACAGGGCAGATGGTATCTGAGAGCAGAAGAAAGGCTCTCACCCATTCATATCATCCCTTTCCTCACTCGTTCATCCACTCATCACTCACTCACTCACTCACTCTATGAATCTGGTGGGTACCACACAGTGCTATGTCCTACACTGGGTATCACAATACCTGGTGAACAGGACCCAGACCTGACCCCTCAATTCTGTTTTCCATTCTCCCATCACATGGGCTGTTCCTACACACCCTGTTCCTGCCCCAGGACATTTGCACTTGCTGTCTCTTCTGCCTAAAATGCTCTTCTCCCAACTCTCTCAGAGCTTATGCCTCCCTATCTATCCCTCTGCCCCAAGTTCACAGCCATCTTTATAAAGAGGCGTCTCCTGATGGCACCATCTGAGAGGAATCTCCCCTCCCAACCCTGCATTCATTTCCTTTTTAGTTGCTGTGAAATTTTTGATTTTTTGGACAGTTCTTTGTTTTCTTCCCGATTGGATCCCCAGCAGCTGGCACACTGCCTGGCATGTAATGAGGGACAATAGATTGCATTGATTTAGAGTGCTTTACTTTTTATGGAGTGTTTTAATTAGTCATCCCCACAAGCCTATGAAATGGGTACCAATAGAGGCAGAGAAGCTATGCAACTTGGTCATACAGTTAGTAAGAAACAGGCTGGTTTTTGAACTCAGGAAGTTTGATTCCGGCATTTGGACTCCTGACCCTACACCAGAGTTGTCAGCCAGTGTTATGAATGAATGAGTGAATAAGTAAATGAATATAAGAACGAATAAATGAGTCAAGGTTGGAAGACAAGATAAATAATTAGTTAACACCTGCAAAAGTACAAATAACTGTAGGGCTACCTGAGAGCTTCGGGTATCAGGGGACACCTGCCCAAGGTGGAGACACGCAGTGACTGACAGAGAGGAGTGCAGGCGGGAGGTCCTGCAGAAGAGAGTCCTGCATCAGATCCTCGGGGGCGACAGCGGCAGCACAGAAGGCGGCTGGACACAAGATCAGCCTCTTTGTGATGATGGGGAGGACTAGGCAGGGCGGATACCAAGGTAGAAAAATGGGTATTTTTGGGGGGAGATCTGCAGAATCATCCTATCTCTAAGCAGCAGACAGAATTTGAAATACATCCTCCTTTTCAGCCCAGCAATTTCACTTTTAACTATCTTTCCTGCCAATATACTTGCACATCTATGGAGAGGAATATGAAAGGTAGCTAATGAAATGGCCCAAAACTGAACCATAGAAAACAAGTATTTATCAATAGGGACATGGATTAAATGCACTTTGGTACCACCATAGTGTGTGGAATATTCTGGAACAATTTTTTAAACGACTTTAATCAAGATGCAGTGGCATGTGAAGATCTACATGGTATGGTGTCAAGTTAAAAAGTTAAGGTAACTCTTCACTATGCACGAAATAATCCTGTTGATGTATTTAAAAAGGAAAGACACGAAGCCCTATATACGTACACACGTGCGTGCGCACACACGTGCCCACACACACGTATAAATGCATGCTATGAAATGTTGGGGGTGTTTTGAAAGCACATTCAGCAAATACTTATTCATGAAATTCTTATTCAGCAAATTCAAATTCTTACTCAGCAAATTCAAATTCTTTTTCCGGGGAGAAAGAGGAGGAGAAAGGAGGTTCTGACTAAATCTGAAATGTTTGCTTTTCTATAATGAAAATGTAGTCAAGTAGTGTTGGGATTTTAAAAATATATATCAAAAACCTCACACTGAAATAAAAAGTTATAGAGCACTGTGCTGTCGCTTTGCATAGTGCCCCCTGGGAACATCCCTCAGGGCTCGGCATGAGGCCCGCCAGGGGTCACACAGCTCGATCCGGGTCATCTTCCTAACATTTCTCGTTTACCTGCTTTGCCTCCTCATTCACTCCGGTCAGTGCCTCTCGGATTCTGACTCCTGGCTTATTTCTGACTCAGCATTTGAGCTTCATCCAAGGTTCAGGACCCCTACCTGTGCACCCACCGTCGACTCCGGGCCTGCTGCGGACCAATTGATGCAGTTTTTAATTTTCCTCGCCCGCAGGGTTTCCTACCTCACCAGGAAGTCAGGTGAATGTCCTCGCCAGCCCCTCAGCCTCACAGCTGAAGAGAAAGGAACTTGGCACACCCACAGGGGAGATGAGGCCGTTCGCAGCCGGGCCGGGACAGGCAGGATGAACGCTCTGTGGGACCCTCCCCTCTCTCTGTGCATGCAGGATCCTCCCTGCGGCTGTGCTCTCTTCCCAGGATTCTGACACAGGTTGGCTCAATGTATGGGAAGGTGAAGTCATTTTTGGTTAGTTGAGTTTTTTAGTTGCATTAATGAAACCAATGTCTTAATTAACTTGGGCGTTCGGCAAAGCCATGACTATTTCTCGGATTGGCCCCTCCCTGAATGTCCAATTCCTGCCTCCACACCTGTCCCAGCAGCACCTGTGACCTGCACCTGGTACACTGTGCGCAGCCCACGTGCTGAGCAAGGAGAGAAGCAGCCCCTAGAGCAGGGGTGGGCAAACTTTTTGACTTGAGGGCCACAATGGGTTCTTAAACTGGACCGGAGGCCGGAACAAAAGCATGGATGGAGTGTTTGTGTGAACTAATATAAGTTCAAAGTAAACATCATTACATAAAAGGGTACGGTCTTTTTTTTTTTTTTTATTCATTTCAAACGGGCTGGATCCGGCCCTCGGGCCGTAGTTTGCCCACGGCTGCCCTAGAGGAAGGCCTGGGGATGACGGCCATGAAGCGGACCTTGACACCCTGGGGCTTCCCGTCCAGCTTGGAGGCTCAGGACACGTCATCTCCATCCCTCTGCTGAGTGCTGAACACTCACAGGCACAGGGACCTGAGGGAAAATCCGAGGTCCTGCCCGGCCGGTGGCTCAGTGGTTGAGCATCAACCCATGAACCAAGAGGTCACCAGTTTGATTCCCGGTCAAGGCACATGCCCGGGTTGCAGGCCCGACCCCCAATAGGGGGCCTACACGAGGCAGCCAATCAATATTTCTATCTTTCTATCCCTCCCCATTCCTCTGTCTTTAAAAATCAATAAAAACATTTAAAAACAAGTCTGAGGTCCTTAGCTTGGACAGGAGATCTGCTAAGGCTCCATGGAGGAGACGAATGAGTAAGAGCATCAAGGCAGAGAAAGATGAGGAAAATGCATGGAGACTTGAAACGAGCAGACTGGCATGGCTCGGCCACCAGTGATGACCGAGTGGCCGGGGAGCTGGTGACCCAGGAGAGGCCTGTGGGCCTGGCCAATGGGGAGCCCGGAATGGCCACTCCCACCACTTCCACTGCCTGAGAACACGCCAACCGGCATTCAGTGCTGACCCTGCAAGCACTGCTGTGACTTTCCACCCTTCTATTAAACAAACATGACTTACCGCCCATTGGAATTGACGGAAATTTATTTCAACCCATGTTGACTTTCTTTATAAAATAAAAGGTCCACTTTTAGAAAGTTCTAGAGAATAAGCATATGGACAATTGCTGTTCGGGGCCAGCCCCCGGCATGTTGACAGGATTTACAACGGCCAGGAGGCGAAGCTGGGTGTCTGGGCCAGTCTCAGGGCGGCCAGGAAGCTCCCTGCTTTATGGACCCACACACCTTCCCCTACATGTCATCAGCTGTTTCTCCTGCGTGATGGGAGCTGCCCCCCCTCCCGCCCCCGCCCGCACGAGGCAGGCCAGGGTCCACTGCAGACACCTGACAATCTCTCGTCCTCCCAACAGCAGGTAAGACACTGAGAATCTGAGCACCGCCGCCTAAAACCCTTCCTGTGTCACTTTCCGAGAAACTCAGAAAGGAATGTTACCACATTTTAAAGAGATCTGGCATTTGTGGCCACAGGAGGACACATAAAGTGAATTAATTATTTAGCTATTTTCTGTAAAGCAGCCAGAAATACCTTGGAGGCATCTGAGTCTAATTCTGCTAAAGAATTAGCAGTCTGCTGAATTCACCCTTTCATATTTTACTAATGTTTTTCCCTCCTGTTTACGCCATTAAAGTCTGTAACAGCAGAAAAGACGAAAGAACGCACTCAATTGCTATAAAATGCTAATCTCACACTGGCCTGAGGTGGCTCAGGTGCTTTCTCCTTTAATGAGGAAACGCCTGGGTACATTTCTGCCTCCCAAGGGAAACTGTTGGTGCTAGGGTCACAGCCTCGCTAATTTATGGGTTCATTTGATCAAAAGCAGTTTACATTGCAAACCTGCATTTCCTTCACTGTTGGCAGCGACGAGGACCCAGTGTGTACAACCAGCATTTGCTCCTCCCTGAAAGGCAGTGCAGGAACCACAGGGATAAAAATCACGCGTTGATGGAAATTCCTCGTGCACAGAGGCTATGAGGAAGGAGAAATTACAGAACGAAATCGTGGCAGTGGCAAAAACATGCACAAAGCATTGTTATCCTGAGGGCTGGACTCCAGGAAAGGGAGCAATGAATGGCCTCCTGGGGGGGCGAGGGGGGGGTTAGTGATGTCACCTCAACATGGCAGAACCCACCTGGCATCCTGTCCCTTGGGAGGCCCAGTGAGGAGGTGACACTTGGGCAGAGATTTAACTGAAGCAAAGGAGTCGCCCAGGAAGGCGGAGGTGATGGGTTCGGAGCAGAGGGTCTGAGGCAAGAGGAGTTTGGAACATTTGAGAGCACAGACTCATGAGTGACCTTGAGTGAGGGGAGGGGCGTGAGCCAGGTGTAGGCAAGGGAGGGGCTGTGATATGTTTGATAGGAAACTATCCGAGGATTTTAAGCAGGGAAGTTACATGACTTGGTTGACTCATTTCAAAGACGAAGATCACTCTGGCTGCTCAGTGTAGAACAGACTGTGACGTGGTGCAAAGGTGGGAACAGAGAAAGAGAGAAGCTATCACGACAGCACAGGTGTGAGGAGAACCTGGTGGGGAAGTGCTGGCGAGAGCCCAGTGGGTCTGGGGTGCAGTGTGAAGACTGAGAAGACCAGGAGCAAAGATTTGGGTGCAAGTAGTTTACAGGGAGGTGGATCCCAGGAAGCAACCCCTCTTCTGTGACCTCCAGGCTGGGTCAAGGGAAATAGGGGGTGGGGGTGGGGACTCCCACTGCACCTGCTCCTCTCAGACCTTTGCATCTTCTGAAGCAATGGGCCTGGTGCCCAGGAGGAGAGACTGCAGGACAGTAGACAGGGAAGGTGTGAGACATTTGAGGAAGACATGGTGTGAAATGGTCATCGGGAAGCTTGGGGAGGAGAACTGACCGGAAAACGGCCTGGGCTGGAGCAGAGTGGGCGCCCACTCTGAGCTCAGAAACATCCCCTCAGCCCCATGTTTATCCGCCACATTCAGGCGCATGGCGGTCAGCCAACAGGGGGCTGGCTTCCCCGGGGCTGGGACATCGTCAGGTGTGTGAAGAACTGGGGGAGGGGGACCAGGGAGTGTGGTTTACGCGATGCATAAGGAGGAATCCAGTTTTGTGGGCCTGAAATATAAGTAGTTTGGGGCCCCTTTTCAAGGAAAAGCATACAAAATCAAATACCGAATTAAACATAAAAGTGAGTATATTTTTAGAATGAGAAAATATATCATAAAAAATTTAAAGCTCAACAGATATTCCAAAATCCAGAAAAATAACTTTTTTTTATGAGTTAGCTGCTTAGCACACTTTGTGTTCCTTTCTTTCCTACTTCTTTTGCCAATTCACTTGACAATAACTTTGTGTTATTTTCTACACAGAGAATGGAAAGATAGTTCAGTCTTTCCCCTAACAAGGCTGACTGATAGTTCTTTTTTCTTATGGATAGTTGGGACAAAGAAAACATGCACCTTCTGCCCGCTAAACTCACTGTCTGTAACACTGTCACAGGTTGTGGGCCACAAACAGGGTGTCTAATAAATTCTACTACACATGGTGCCCATCAGGAACACACAGTGCATTTGTCATTGTAAATGTTGCATCACTAGGACCTGCCCACCCATCCATCTACTCACCCACAAATCCACCCACCACCCACCTAAGCATCCAGTTGTGCACTCTGTCCACCTGTCCACTTGGCTGTCCACCTATCCATCCATTTAAACCCTTACGCACCTGATAAGTGTAAGACATGAAGCTTACTGTTTCATTTAGACAACAGAAGCCTTTCAAATTTTTTCATTTCCCCCATTTCTCTTTATAAGGATAGATTTTATGCAAATCCCTCCTCTCATTTGTAATCCATCAAGACCACAGTGAGCCATTTTCTCCCCAGAGAGGCCTCTTCTCCCCACACTACTGGCCCTGCTGGTTGGTGCATGACTAATTAGCTCCTGTAATCATAACGAGCCTTCTTCTAACATTCAGGCATCCAGCATCGGTGTCACTTCCTAAAACTTATTAAGAAACAATTGCTTGGGGTTTATAATTTTACCAATGGTAGCTACATTGCCCAGGGAGAGGTGAAGAAATAAGATCCAGCTCAGTAGCTAAGAGAAGAAAACTGCACAGAGGCAAGGACTGTTGAGAGTAAGGGAGGTCCCTACCACGCAGGCTGAGCTGCCTGTGCAGGAGCCTCAGGCATCACGCCTCCTGGTAGACATTCAGATTGTCCTTCAGCAGCTGAAAGTATCTCTACTCCCACTGACCTTCTGACATTGATGGCCACCTCCCCTCCCCCACCCCAACCACATTTCATGACTTTGGACAATGTGATAGGTGAACAATGGCATCTCTTTGTGGCTTGCTTTGCATTCTTTAATTATGGAGTGAGGTTCTCACTTTCATTTTTAACCTGTCACTGCAGTTGGTGACAGAAGGAGGCAGCTTAAAGCCGAAGGTAATGTGAGCAGCTTCCTCTTAATCCCACCACCAACCTCACCAGGTGAGATAACAAAAAAGCTTTCAGAGAGCTGGGCTGTGAAGTCTCAGCAGCACCTGGAGCCCTAGGTGCCGTTTCCACTGTCATTCTCCTCAGCACACCAGGCTTGGGGGCTGTCTCACACCTGGCTGCTCCCACTCCTGGCCTCTCCTGTGGCTCCAACGCCAGCGGCAGAGTGGCCGTGAGGACTTGCCCGCATGCAGAAGCTCCTCACAGCCTCCTCTGATCCACAGTCTGAGATTCGAACCCTCCCGATGGTTGGACACATCTCTGTGAGGACTGTGAGCCCAGCCTCGTGGGTTTCAGGAAGTGTTGAGGTGGTTGTGTCACTCCCCTGGGCTGTGTGTGTCAGTTCCTGGGTGGCTGTGTGTGTCAGTCCCCTGAATGGCTGTGTGTGTCAGTTCCTGGATGACTGTGTCAGTTCCTGGATGACTGTGTGTGTCACTCCCCTGGGAGGCTGTGTGTGTCAGTTCCTGGGTGGCTGTGTGTGTGAGTCCCCTGTGTGGTTGTGTGTGTCAGTTCCTGAATGACTGTGTGTGTGAGTCCCCTGTGTGGTTGTGTGTGTCAGTTCCTGGATGACTGTGTGTGTCAGTCCCCTGAATGGCTGTGTGTGTCAGTTCCTGGATGACTGTGTGTGTCAGTCCCCTGAATGGCTGTGTGTGTCAGTTCCTGGATGACTGTGTGTGTCACTCCCCTGGGTGGCTGTGTGTGCCAGTTCCTGGATGACTGTGTGTGTCAGTTCCTGGATGACTGTGTGTGTCAGTCCCCCGAATGGCTGTGTGTGTCAGTTCCTGGATGACTGTGTGTGTCAGTCCCCTGGGAGGCTGTGTGTGTCAGTTCCTGGGTGGCTGTGTGTGTCAGTCCCCTGGGAGGCTGTGTGTCAGTTCCTGGATGACTGTGTGTGTCACTCCCCTGGGTGGCTGTGTGTGTCAGTTCCTGGATGACTGTGTGTGTCAGTCCCCCGAATGGCTGTGTGTGTCAGTTCCTGGATGACTGTCAGTTCCTGGATGACTGTGTGTGTCAGTCCCCTGGGAGGCTGTGTGTGTCAGTTCCTGGGTGGCTGTGTGTGTCAGTCCCCTGGGAGGCTGTGTATGTCAGTTCCTGGGTGGCTGTGTGTGTGAGTCCCCTGTGTGGTTGTGTGTGTCAGTTCCTGAATGACTGTGTGTGTCACTCCCCTGGGTGGCTGTGTGTGTCAGTTCCTGGGTGGCTGTGTCAGTTCCTGGATGACTGTGTGTGTCACTCCCCTGGGAGGCTGTGTGTGTCAGTTCCTGGGTGGCTGTGTGTGTCACTCCCCTGGGAGGCTGTGTATGTCAGTTCCTGGGTGGCTGTGTGTGTGAGTCCCCTGTGTGGTTGTGTGTGTCAGTTCCTGAATGACTGTGTGTGTCACTCCCCTGGGTGGCTGTGTGTGTCAGTTCCTGGGTGGCTGTGTGTGTCAGTTCCTGGATGACTGTGTGTGTCACTCCCCTGGGAGGCTGTGTGTGTCAGTTCCTGGGTGGCTGTGTGTGTCAGTCCCCTGTGTGGTTGTGTGTGTCAGTTCCTGAATGACTGTGTGTGTCACTCCCCTGGGTGGCTGTGTGTGTCAGTTCCTGGATGACTGTGTGTGTCAGTTCCTGGGTGGCTGTGTGTGTCAGTTCCTGGATGACTGTGTGTGTCAGTCCCCTGAATGGCTGTGTGTGTCAGTTCCTGGGTGGCTGTGTGTGTCAGTCCCCTGAATGGCTGTGTGTGTCAGTTCCTGGATGACTGTGTGTGTCACTCCCCTGGGTGGCTGTGTGTGCCAGTTCCTGGATGACTGTGTGTGTCAGTTCCTGGATGGCTGTGTGTGTCAGTCCCCCGAATGGCTGTGTGTGTCAGTTCCTGGATGACTGTGTCAGTTCCTGGATGACTGTGTGTGTCACTCCCCTGGGAGGCTGTGTGTGTCAGTTCCTGGGTGGCTGTGTGTGTGAGTCCCCTGTGTGGTTGTGTGTGTCAGTTCCTGAATGACTGTGTGTGTCACTCCCCTGGGTGGCTGTGTGTGTCAGTTCCTGGGTGGCTGTGTGTGTCAGTTCCTGGATGACTGTGTGTGTCAGTTCCTGGATGACTGTGTGTGTCAGTCCCCTGAATGACTGTGTGTGTCAGTTCCTGGGTGACTGTGTGTGTCAGTCCCCTGGGTGGCTGTGGCAGTCCCTTGGACAGCTGTAACAAAGTTCGACAACCTGGGCGGCTTGAAACAACATAAAATATTCTCTCTCAGTCTGAGGCCAGGGTCTGAAATCCAGGTGTGGGCAGGAATATTCTCTCTCAAAGGCTTTAGGGGAGAATGTTGTCAGCTTGAGAAACTAAGGGAGCGGCGAAAACAACCTTTGTTGTTCCTTGGCCTGTAGCTGCGTAACTCCAAACTCCACTCCATCCTCGTCACCTGGCCTCCTCGTGTGGCTCTTCCACGTTTCCCTCTTCTTAGGAGGACACCAGCCAAGTTGAATTAGGGCCAGCCAAACTCTTCCTGCCAGGAGGCTGAAACTGATCTCTGATTTCTAACACCCTCCCTCCCCTGGAAGCTTTAGGACGATGTCACATCTCCCGTGAGACCTGTCAGCCCCCAGACACTTCCAAGCCAAAGAAGCCTCAGAGTGATGAGATTTTGAACAGTTTAAATTACATCTGCAGAGAAAGGGAAGGAGCCAAATTCAAGGGAGAAATCCCATCGGTGTTTCCCAAACAAAAGGTCTCTTCCACTATGACTTCAATTATTCTTTCCGCATTTCTGATTAAAATGTAATCACTCTCACATGGGTTCACAGGAGCCAGGATTCTGGGAAAGAGATGACCCTTCCCACAGAGATGAAATCACAGATTGTGAGACTATTTAGAGTCAGATGTGTGGTTTGGGGGCAGGACCAGACCCCACCTCTGTCTGTGGTCAGGAAGGGGGTATGTGAGTGTCCACAGCCAGAAATTCCACAAGGGCAGGAATCTTGGTCTAAAGCAGTGGTTCTCAACCTTCTGGTCCTTTAAATACAGTTCCTCATGTTGTGACCCAACCATAAAATTATTTTCCTTGCTACTTCATAACTGTCATGTTGCTACTGTTATGAATCGTCATGTAAATATCTGATATGCAGGATGGTCTTAGGTGACCCCTGTGAAAGGGTCTGGTCTCGACCCACAGGCTGAGAACCGCTGGTCTAGAGGCTGACATTTCATAAATGCTTAATAAATGTTTCTTGAATGATCAAATAAGTGGAAACAACCAAAATACCAATCGATAGGGAATAAGGAACAGAGATCAATTGTAAAACACATGTGGACATATAAGGTGTCCCTGGCGTACTGCTGAGGGCTAGGGGAATACCTTGCATCATCACACTTTCTTCCCAAATGAAAAGGACAACAGCCGTGTGTGTGTGTGTGTGTGTGTGTGTGTGTGTGTGTGTGTGTGTGTTTACAGGTCTGGCTAAGGGTACATCGAGCTGTTAGCTAGGAAGTTGGACAAGAGAGGGTTGAGGGAATAAGTCTTTCACTAGTTAATTTATATTCATCTGTTGGGTTTTAATTTTTAGCAAACCACATGTATTAATTTTGTAATAAAATATTATGTTGCCTGTTGACGTATAAACTGAGACTCAGCTGTACGAGATTTTGTTTCCAATTTTGTGACCTGAGCCCTTCACTGGCATTGCTCTGTCTCCCGGGAACTCCAGGTGCGAATGTCAGCCAGGCTTGGCTGTGGCCACAGGACAGGAGTGACGGCTGGGCAGGGATGGAGATGGCGGTTTAGAGATGAGATCGGGCACTTCGGGGGGGGGGGGCGGGGGGGGGCTGTAGACTGTAGGTGGCAGTTGACAAAACACAAGGCTGAGCCCTGTATAACTGCTTTGCGTGAAGCATCAGAAATCAAATGGCCCACCTGACATAACGGAAAAGCATGGAGGTCACCTGCCATTGGAGTTGTGAGACGAGGCTCAAAATGCCACCAGAAATGTGTATGTCACCCACAGTGAACACCTGGCATCTGCTGGGTAAGGGCTGACATAATGAGCGTTAAGTGCTTAACACCCAGAAGGGCCAGGGCCTCAGAGGCAGTAATGGTGGCCTGAAGGCTACCTACACCCATTCTTTCCCCTTTTCTGTTTCCTGTCTCCCCTGCACCCCTTAAGGGCCTCCTCCCAGCCCCCAGGTGGCCATGCTCTGTTCCTTCCTCTTCAACCATCCCCTGGGCTCCTCTCCCGTTCCACGCTTGGCTCTGGAATAAAATACCACTTTCCTACTGTCTGACTCTTTAACATGACACTCCAGTTCCCCTTCTTGTTTATTTGAAGAGAGGTGTTGCCACTTATAAGGGACAGAAAGGATTACAAAATTATGCACTTAGAGGAACTACAAAACTATGAAGTGGTGGTTCTAACTTTAATATTCATCAGAAAAACTGTAGAAACACCCAAAGATTCCTAGGGCTGATATATGTCCAAATAAAACTGTCATGTACATTAAAATTTTTCCACATGTAAATTAGTGAAAACACTGGGAGACTTTTTTTTTTTAATCACCCAAGTAAGTAAGAAAGCAAAACAATACTGACAGTCCAACTAGTCACATCCCGATAATAACATAAGGAATCCAAGGAAAACAGAAAGTAAGTGGAGGCCACAGAGAAAAAACATCTGTACCTTTTTACGCCTAAAGTTAACTCAGAATATTTTAGAAAGTATTCCAGAAAATATTCAATTAAATATTCATTGTATCGTCCATTCTTGCGTATATTGAAAATATAGATCATTGGTTTCCCCTTAGAAACCCTTAATTCTAAATTTAATATTTAGAAATTAAAGAAAAAGGAAGACAATAAGGTTCTTCTATTGTCATTTCCTGAAACAAACATCAAGATGTGAACACACAGGTCAAGTGGCAGACTTGCAGGAAAGCGCCAGGTGGCCTCCGGAGGCTGCAGTTGGAGGTTCCCTCCGCCCCCCCCCCCCCCCCCACTCCTCGTCCAATCCCCTGGGAGCATCTGCTGTGGTGGGGGCTGTCCTGGAGGAAGAAACAGAGACGGCTGCAGCCTAAACCAGATGTGGGGATGCGAGGTGGGATGGGGCCGCAGGGACCGTGGTCTCCCTCTGGCCACCTCCAGGGGAGCAGATTCGGGAAAACCAGGAGCAAGACCCCAGCTGGGAAGGGGCACCATGGGCTCCTGACGGCCTCCTCCTCCACCCAAATGACCAAAGTCTCTTTGTTTTGCCAGGAACAGCCCTGCTCTAGCTGGATGGGAGCGGGGAGGGCGAAAGGAAACTCTTGGAAGGACGCTCTCAGAAGCAGTCCTAATGGCTGAGGAGCCTGAGGTTTTTGCTTGAAATCTCTACCGTTAAGATGACGTGCCTCTGCAATGCTGCCATGAAGCTCTGACGTAACCGCCTGGAGTTGGCACAGACTCCACAGGCTAAGGGCTCAGTCCCCAACAAGACTCGCACTTCAGACACAAGTCACCAGGTCAGGGTCCCCGGGCCACCTGCTCTTCTGACCAATTGGCTACAAATTCAGAAGGTTCACATGAACCCGAGATTCCATAATTGTTTAGAAAGACATAGAACTCAGGAAAGTGTGTACTTACAGCTGCGTTTTATTGTAAAGGACGAGGCAAGGGAAAAGACATGCTCGCAGAGGATGAGGTCGGGAGGGTCTCCAAGGCAGAGCTTCTGCGTCCTCCCCCATGAGGTCAGGGCACACCCCCCTCCCGACATCTGTGCTCACCAACCAGGAAGCTCAGCCAAGCCTGGGTGCCCAGAGTTCTCGCTGGAGTTTCCTTTTGTAGACAAGATGAGTGAACCACTGGCCACGTGACTGGACTTGGTCTCCATGGGATGTGCCACCCGACTCAAAGCCCAACCCTCTAACACGTGGTCAGTGTTTCTGGTGTGACCAGCCCCCGCCCCTCCCCTCCCCCTGGAGCCATTGGAGCATAAACTCAGGTGTAGTCCCGTGGACCACCATGAACAGCAAACACACTCCTGCCACGTGGGATGCTCCAGGGGTTAAAGCTCCCTCCCAGAACCAGGGACGAAGGCCAGCCATTGTCTCTGCTACACAACCTGTCTCCACGCCTGGCTTCTGGTTCTCCATGTATTTCCCAAGAGAACAAATCTAATTGGTCCAGCCGGGATCCAGAATCCACCCTGAGACCCAATAAGCCAGAGACCCAAGGGCCGCCAATCAAGCTGCTGGTAGACTGCTGCCTGGGAGATGCTAGAGAGGAGGCAGGCGGCTCCCTCCCCACAGGTGCCTACTATGTCCTGAACAATAGCGTCCAGTTGAGAGCCCAGCAGCCTGGAACCAGGAGAGCTGGTTCTGTCCCAGTTATTCCCTTGAAAAACACAACAACAGCAGTTTAATGTCATTAGTGAAAGTATTGAATGTATCCTTCGAATACTGTCAGAGTTGAAATGAGAATCATAAAATCCATCAGAAATGTGACAGAAAAGCCTGAGTTCTGTGTCTTTCTAGCAAGTATGGAATCAAACTTTGTATGAGACGATGCATTTCATTAAAATGACATTTTCTTCAAGTAATTGAAACCTTCCATCTTGCTAGAGCAATACCAATAATATTTTTATTTTGTGAGGTTCAGAAATTATATTAGGTCCTCAACTTTTTAAAAATAGTTTAGGAAAATTCATATGAAGGAAACTATACCACTCTGAAGATTCTAAATTCTAAAAGAGCAAAGGATAAAGTGAAAAGATTGAGTCTGTTTGAACTATTAAACACATTTTGTGTGATTTCTGTAAAAAAGAGAGCTGGGAATATGAATGTCACTGTCCTGCTTGGTTCAGAGGCAAATCCTATCACGAGATTGGAGAGATGCCAGGGAAGGGCTGATACCTGAAGACAACGGTTCTCCGACCGTGTTGCTCACGTTCCCACAGAAGCTGCAATGGAAGGTCGTCGGCTCATTGACAAGGAAGCACTGTTTCTCTTTTAGAAACAACCAGACAAAATGCACTTGGATACTCAGCGTCCTGTTATGTGTATGAGACACGTGCCCTTTCCAACTGGCCCAGTGAGTGAGCACGGACGCCTCTGATGACGCTGATGTGCACAAAGCCAAGCCCTGCGCCCACGAGCTCCCACTGCGGAGGAAGTCAGTGTGGTTATCGCCTCAAGCCTCTGGAAGAACAACACAATATCATCAACACCAAGGACTGTTGTGGAACCCACTAGCCATTGTGTTAAACCACTGAATGTGGGCTCAAGACTCAGCCAAGTTTGGGTCCCGTAACTCCCATCTTTACAGGGTTTTGACTTGGCCCAGGGACTGGGGACCCTGCCTCCAGGTCTGCGTGGCTTCACCCACGGCTCCACCCACAACGAAGAACTTGTGAAATCAGATTCCTCTCAACAGCTGGGGGAAGGGCGCCAACAGGACTAACATCATAAAGACCCAACTGCAGACGTGGAGAGCTGTAGCTACTGGCAGGGCTAGTTCGCTCTCCTGCCGTGCAGTCCTCACTCCTCTCCAGCACGTTCCCACACGGCTCCTGCAGACGTTCCCACACGGCTCCTGCAGATGCGCTGGCCCTCTCCTTAAAGACCCCCATCCCCCAGAGGGCAGAAGACAGTGTCCCTGACAGACTCTATCAGGGGCTTTCTTAACCTCCTGGCATCTTCAAAACGGAAGAGGAAAAGAATAGCTCCATGTGGCTACTTTCAATGCTTACATTTTCAGATGTTTTACAGGAAATGGTACTGTAGGATAGCACTCAGAAATCAGTATTTTAAAAATCTTATGACCCCATTATTCAAATCAATGTGCCAAGCAAGCACTCCCTTGCTCCAAGTGGCTCAGGGAGCCATTAGAAGTGGACCTTACTCCTTTAACCTCCTGTACGTGTATTTCTATTACTGCTCAAATCTATGTTAATGTCATAATGGCTCTATGCTGCCAACTAATGGGGTGCATCATAAAGTTGAAGAACTCCATAATCTTCAGATTATGGGAAACCTAATGTTAATGGGCACCTAAATATGTATTTATTATTACCTCACAATAAATCACAGAAATGACCCAGAAGTGTTTAAGTTCACATTTGAAGACTCCTAACAGCCCCAGAAACCTCAATACATCTCTTTGTATAAATTATTACATAATGTTTCATTGGGCTCCCACAAGAAAAATGTATTTTAAATGCCTATGAGCAAAAAAACTACATCTATGTATGTCACTTTGGAGTTTGTCAAAAGGAGAAAAGGGGAAAATGTGCCATTTAACTGAAAAATCCATCAATTTAATTCTTTCTCATAAATGAGATGTACCATACAAAAAAGAAGACTCCTTTAAGGAGAAACTTTGAGTTAATTATCCAGATAGTTTAAATTAATATGCATTTGAAATATTTGGATTGTTGTGTCCAGGTGGAGGTAAATTGCATGATATAGTCACATAGGTTGTCCTTTGAGGGTCTTGGACCCTCTGTGTTCTAGGACTGTTCTGACTCTCAGCCCAACTGGTGTGGCTATAAGATTCTAGTGTTTTCTCAACTCTATCCAAGACCCCCTCACTTGCTGCTTCTTCCCCGGGAAGAAGGAAACCTATCCTGTTGATGCAGCAGGAGCACCGCCCTGCAGAAACTGCTCTGACCTGAACCGCAGCTCATTGGCTGCACATGGGTTTTTGGGGGGCTGGGCCTCCGCCCACTCTCTGCGCTGGCTCCTCCTCCCCTCCTCACCTGACTCACCCCACTCACCCCACAGACCAACCTTGGCTTTGGGTCTGGATGGTTTCTGCTGACCCTACAGTTTCGCCCTCCGTCCTCCTCCAACCTGCACTGCATCCTAGAGGCTCCTCTGCTGGTTCCATCCTGAGAGGCACCACCAGGACACGGAGGCAGGAAGTGAAGCTGGGGTGTGATGTCCCATTGGCCCAGTCTCTGTCTCGCCAGCTTGGCCGGGTCCCTCTACCACGGCCCCTCTTCTCCCCAGTGCCTGTTACTAGCTGTACTGGTTAATAATGCGGATTTTTTTCAATAGATGGACTTACACATTTGATATGTATGCTATTTTGTTGTATTGACAATAAGCTTCAAAACTTCATATGTCAAATTTTCTGAAGGTGTTAATATCATAGATATTTTTACACCTAAAAATGTCAAATTTCGTGCCAAAAAAAAAGAGCATTTGCGGGAAGTTTTAACTCATTACTTTATTTTGAAGAAAAGTGCTGCTGAATATTTCGGGAAGCTTATGGTGAACATGCTCCATCTCAAGATACTTGTGAACACTGGTTTAAACGCTTTAAAAGTGATGATTTCGATGTGAAAGACAAAGAACGTCCAGGTCAATCAAAAAAGTTTGAAGACCAACAATTACAAGCATTACTGGATGAAGATGTGTATCAAACTCAAAAACAACTTGCAGAAAGATTAAACGTTGCTCAGCAAACAATTTCTGATCATTTACAAGCAATGGGAAAGGTTTCAAAGGAAGGAAAATGGGTGCCACATCCACTGAGTGAAAGACAAATGGAAAACCAAAAAGTCATCAGTAAAATGTTGCTTCAACTGCACGAAAGAATTTTTTGCATCGAATTGTGACTGGCGATGAAAAGTGGATTTATTTTGAGAATCCCAAACGCACAAAATCATAGGTTGATCCAGGTCAACCATCAACATTGACTGCAAGGCCAAATCACTTCGGAAAGAAGACAATGCTCTGTGTTTGGTGGGATCAGGAAGGTGTGGTGTATTATGTGCTTCTAAAACCAGATGAAACCGTTAATACTGATTGCTATTGACAACAAATAATCAATTTGAAGCATGCTTTGATTGTGAAATGACCAGAATGTGCCAGAAGACATGGCAAAGTAATTTTGCTTCATGATAACACACCATCACACACTTCAAAACCAGTTCAAGACATGTTAAAAGATCTTGCCTGGGAAGTATTAACCCACCTGCCATATTCACCAGACCTTGCTCCTTCAGATGATCACTTGTTCTGATGAATGGCACACGCACTTTCTGAGCAGCACTTCAAAACATATGAAGAAGTGGAAAATTGGGTCTCTGAATGATTTGCCTCAAAACAAGAAAAGTTCTATTGGGACGATATCCACAAATTACCTGAAAGATGGGGAAATGTGTAGCTAGTGATGGACATTACTTTGAATAAAGCACTTTTGATGTTTCTCTTGAAATTATCGTGTTTTCTTTGATTACAAAATCCACATTATTAACTGGTACACCTAGTAGAAGGCTCTCGCCTCCAGCTTGGCTCATCCTCCTGGGTCCTAGCAGCTGCCCCCCAAGACCAGGGGTAGGAACATCCCCCGAGCCCTGCATCACCCTCGCGTTTTCTCTCCCCGACCCACACCTTCTAAAGAGCCTCTGATGGCTCGTTTCACGTGTCAACCTGACTGGGCCATGGATGCCCAGATGCCTGGTTGAACATCATTTCTGTGTGTGTATGTGTGGGGGGCATGTTTCCAGAAGGGGTTAGGGATTGGATACGTGGGCTGAGCGAAGCAGGCGACTCCCCTCAACACGGTGGGTTTCCTGGCTCCACTGAGGGCTCGGACAGAACAGAGAAGAGGAGGAAGGTTGGGCTTCTGCTCCCCGACTGCCTGACCGCAGAGCTGGGACGGCGATGCTCTCCTGCTCACCGCTCCTGGCCTCAGGCCTTGGCACTGGGACTGGAATCCATACCCTTGGCCTTGGCCTCAGGCCAGGCACCTCACCACCAGCTTTCCCAGGTCTCCAGCTTGAAGATGGCAACTGTGCGATTTCTAAGCCTCTATAACCATAGGACAGGTATGGGAGCATTCTCTGAACAGGGGACAGATTCTGGAATGTTCCTAGGGACACCCTCCACAACAGCCCCCCGTCGGAACGTACAATGCCCATGGATAGAAGGGTGCACATGTGAACTGTGGCTCATGCGCACAAGGAGCTAGTGCCCTCCAGTGAGAACGGCCATTTACAGCCACTCACCAGGTGGGGAGCCTCACAAACAGAGCCCCACGTTTCCCTTCACATGAACTGTAAGGGCTGCAGACACATCTACGCTGTCGGAGGCAGGGGTGGGGCTGCCCGGGACAGGCAGGGACTACAGGGGACGTAGGGAGCTGGTCAGAGTCGATGAGAATTCCCTCAGCTGAGCTCTTATGATTTGGGCTCTTTTCTATATGTATATTATCCTTTAAAATAAAATTTAAAAATTAAGGTAAGAAGAGTTTAGGACAAAGTGGGCAAAGACAGAGATGGAGACAGAAAGAGATGAACTGGGGTAGATGGAGGCCGAAGGGACGGCAGGGACGGCATCACAGACATCCCACCCTCGATGAAAGCATGACACCTGGCCTTCTTGGGTACTAGATATCCTAGCTTGGGGTGGGTGTGTGGGTCAAAGATGCACGGGTGAAATGGCTAGATCTGGGCCACACTCCAACTCTCAGGCAACCCACAAACATTGCTCCCATGGACAACGGTACCAGAAATTATGAATCTCATAATGAGCAAAGCTGTGCGAACTCTCATAATGCCCAGCCCAAGAGAAAGGATGTGGAGCTGGAGACCAGCCTCCGCACTGGTTTGCTCTGAGTGGTAAGGACACAGCCTGCAGTGTTTCTAGGGTGAAATGCTGCTCACTCATAACTCACCACAATTTAAGGACTATTATAAACAGTAAATGATTTTTTCAAACACCGTGGTATTGCTGGAATCGTGTAGCAGCCTATAAAGCTGTTGGGAAGGCTGGGCTACCACACGCCCCACCTCCTGGTCCCGATGGACCAATCGGCACCCCACCCAACCCTGCACGTAGCAGTTGGTCTTCAGCTTCTCCGCAGAGACCCACCAAGGTGTTTTCCAGGGGCCTGAGGCGTTATTTTAGCTGGGGCCCACGGGCCCCGGGGGGCAGCGCCATGAAGTAATTGCTGCCATTCGTGGACCGAAGGAGCATATACTAGGATTTGGACATGGCCCTCACTACTCCTCAAGTGTTTCTCCACTTGATTTATTATTCTCCCTTAAATGAACGTGTTGATAATCTGCATTACCAGTCCTCTAATGATGCTGTGTCAGATCCAAATGTCACCTCATTATTTCTGACACTCAGAACCCACAACAGTAAAAGCCAATTATAGACGAGAACTCCCAGAAGACCTTGCTTGCTGCAACAGCTAATAAGCCTCAGCATCATTACAGCCGGCGACAGACCCACAGGTGGCGTCAGCGCATATCCGTCCGGGCAGTGGGTCCTCCATTCACAGAGTAGAGACCCACTGGGATATCGATCGCTGGCTGTGGGAAGCCGTTCGGAATGCTCTGCAGAGAGACAAGGGAGTCCTTAGCAGCATGGCGACCGAGAGCTGTGTTTTATTGCAACCGACACAGGGGTCTGTCTCAGATGGGGGCTCATTGACTGAGTCAGCAACCGAGCAGGAACCACACTTCCGGGTCCAGCAGAGAGCTGGCCAGAGGAGCAGGCTGCCCAAGACCTTCACGGTGGAAGTAAAGGGGCAGCTGTCACGTCCAGAGGGTCACCAAGTTACACCAGGTGAAAACAGGCCCTGAAAGGCCAGTGGGTTCCCACTCACCCTCATTCTCCACCCAAATTGTGTCTCCCTCTTCTTCCCAATGCCAGCCTGCTGCCCAGATCACCTCAGACACAGGGAGAGACCTGCACAGACTCCCCCCAGCCCTGCTCCCCCCACTCCCCGTCGCAGGACCTGCTGGCTGCTTCCCAGGCTTGCCTGCTAGCTCTGCCTTCTCTGCCGAGCTGGTCCCTCTGGAGGCTGGGAAATGACTCCCACGCCTCCTTTCTGCACTTTCCTTCCAGCTTGAAGACTGGCCTGGGCGGGAAGGGTCCTGACTGAGCCCTGGTCGTGGGGTCAATGGAAGCAACCAGTGGGAGTTCACCCCTTCAGCCTGGGACAGGGACAGCAATTCTCCAATAGTAACTGCAGATGTGTCTTTTCCACTTTATATTCATGGTATGGGCCTTAACCCACCAATAAGCAAAACATGTTTTAAGAATTAATGTTTGATTTTGATTATTTCAATTTGCAGATCAGTATTTCCCTCTGGGGACTTCAGATGCATAGAAACACAGGGATGTGGTTAATCCAACCACATCAGGTGGTGAGTGGTAGGTCCACTGGCATCGCGACCCACAAACAGCTCCATTCTGTGCACGCGACACGACAAAATGTATTAATTTTGTCCCCTTCACCAATCCCTAATCCCATTCCACTATGAGCACACGCTCATGTGTTTAACATACAGCCACCCCACAGGACTTCATTTACATCTAGAAGCATCTTAACAATATCTTACTGGGGTGGCTACAAGCAGGATTGTGCTGAGAATCTCATGTAACTTTTTACTCTTAAATTTAATCTTACATATTTAAGATGCATCAATGTGCGTGCGAGTGTCCTCAGGCACGCACACAACACACGGACACACGCACACACGCTGTACTGAGTACTGAGGGTGACAATAAAACTACCCCTGCAGTGAGGTCACCAGGACCATCGAAACCCCAGGTGCCCCATCTGACCCACCACCTCCTGCTCCCACAGGGAGCTGTATTCGATTGTTGCTTATTTTCTTACTTTGCTTTATTGGTTTTACCATATATGTCAGATACGCCTAAATAATATACTGTCTGCTTTCATCTGCTTTTAAATGTTACATAAGTGAAATCATATGTATCCTTATGCAACTTTTAAAATGCAACCTTATGTATGAGTCATTCCTGCAGATGCTATGCTTATTGTGTGTACACGCGCATAACTGCACACCATCATGGACCCACTACCTGGGCTGTGGCGGTTTTTTCCGACTACAAAGCTGGTATGAACAGTCCTACACGTGTGTGCAGGAGCGTCTCGGCCACAGAGGGGAACGCCAGGTCAGGGGTACACACACCTGCAGCCTCACTGGACCATGCCAAGCGGTGGTCCAACGAGGCTGTGGCATTGGCACTCCCACTAGCACATTGTATGTTCCAGGGACTCTGACCCCAAGGTCCTGATAGCATCAGAACTAAACTTGGGCCAAGTTGTAGCTTTAAAATACGCCTTTAATTTGAATTCCCTTATGACCAGTGAACTTGACAATCTTTGTATATGTTCATCATTCATTTGGTGAAGTGACCGTTCCAATGTCGTGTGTGTGTGTGTGTGTGTGTGTGTTGTTTTGTTCTCGTCTGCCGGGCTTGATACAAGCAGATGATTACTGTGTGACACTCCATTTTACACGGGTGCCACTTTACCCATCGCCTCACGGCGTCTGCCTAGCTTACTTCCAGGCCTTGTTATCACGGACAACGCTGTGATAACCTCCTGTGCAGCCTCTTCCTGTCGGCGAAAGATTCCATCTGGAGTAGATTGCTGTGTCTAGAGGGTGTGCATATTCTGTTTCCCTAAAGGCTGACAAATTGCTCTTCCAAACAGCAGCACCCATTGGCTCCCCGCCTACAAGTTAATGAAGCTTCCCGTTCATTATCTCACCCATTTGCCAGCACTCAGCATCGTGCACAGAGCAACTTTAGGTATAGATGGTCTCATTTATCTGTAAACAATCCTGGAAGGTAGCAAATTTAAAAGAGCCGACATCTTTCTAGATCTTTACAATTTGCAAAGCACTTTCATTTGCATTATCTCCCTTATTTTATGGTGAAATCCTCTCGCTCATTCCCTTGCAAAGTCAGATTCAAAAATCTATGTACTTGTCTGAATTCAACACGCTACTTCACACGTCCATGTAAACAGACGTCCTGCCCACCGGAGTACTCCAAAAAACCTGCCCAAGCCCCCGTTCAGTCATGACCTGGCCTTGATCCCGCCCTGGGGAGCAGATGAAGCCAGAGGCTATCCTCTGTCACTGGGTCTCCATGAGGGAGGATGTGGCTCTGTCATCCTCTCCCGGCGGGCCTGCCTCCTCCCAAGCCAGGGAAGGTCAGGGTTCCTCAAACAGGGACAGGAGTTTGGACACTGGTCAGCCAAAGGGAAGGACATGCTGGCCAACAAAGAGATCATCAATGGCAGGTGAGTTAGGACACATGCTCCTGTCGTTTCTCCCTAAACATGACCTCTCCCCTTCCCGTTTCCGTCATTCAATGTCTGGTGATGGGTTTGGAATAAAAAATGAGCCACAATATCATAATTACTCAAGAATTCCTACCAACAGAAGCTTGCTCATGAACGACTTATTTTTCTAGAATAATGTGATTTTGTTCCTTATGTTGACAATATGTCATCCTAATGACTTTATTTAACAGGAATGAATTATGACCCTGTTCCCAAAGCAAGGCATATGGCCTCCCTCTCAATCCCAAGCGAATCGCTGTTGTAGTAATGAACACCAACATCATCAATTACACTAGAAAAACGAAAGGGTGCTCTCCCGTCACTGTCATCTCTTTCTGTAATCTTTGCACTCTGTCATTTTGACTAATATGTTCTAGATTTAGCTTCCTTTTATATTTACAAAACATTCTTGCATATCTGCCTGAATTATAACCTCCAGAGTCCGATTTCACTCATAATGTTTCGAGTGCCTACATGAGGGCCTTTTCACACAACAAACCCACTGCTTGTACCTATGACAACCTGGGCTCAGAAAAGTGAAGGACATTTGGTCAAGGTCATAGACATGGAGCAGTAATTTAACCCTGGATTTTGACCTCAAAACGTAGTGCTTTTCTACTATGCCACATCCCAAATGTACAGTATTGTTATTTTCACAATTGAGTAGCTGACAGATGAGCACAAAGGTGGGGAAGACAGGAAGGTCCTTGTGTGGGAGGAGAGCAGGAGACGCCTTTGGCCGGAGCAGAGTCAGCAAGATGCAGTGTTCAGGGAGACCAGGGCCCAGCTGTGGCGGCTGGTTGGCCATCTTGTGGATGTTGGCTTTTGCAACCAGAGAAATGGAGAGACTTTAGAGGACTTGGAGCAGAGGTGGTCAGATTCAGAATATTCCATTAGGACTTCCTGTTGGACAGACTATGAAATATGACCAAGGACAGGCCTGGGGTAATTCCACCATGGCAGCTCATATCCCCTTTATGTATCGTCTCCTTCATTGGACGGGGACTTGGCTGGGATCCCCAATGTCCAGCCTAGGGTAAGGCACACAGGCAAGACGTGTGTGTTGAGCCTGGTGGTCGGATGAATGTGTCTGAGCCACGAGTTCACGGATGAACAGGAGAGTGAACAGCTTTCTGACATCACTTGGGAAAACAAGTCAGAGGCAGGGAGTCGGTCTCCTCCTCCCCGAGGGGTGTTCAGTGGACACTGTGAACTCTGCTTCCGTGGGTGGACGTCAGAAGTGCTGGCTACCAAGGCCTACTTTACCTTAGGGTGCGGTGGCAGAGAGGACTAACCTCTTGTTTTTGCTGATATGTAAGGAGAGAAATCTCTTTTCAGCGTGTTACACACAAAACTATTCAGAGCCCAGGAATGTCCCCAAGGCCCACTTATGACATGGGCCTGAGATGGCTTAAACGGGGGACGTGAATATACATTCAGCAAACTTTCCCCAATCATGTAGGAATACAGAACCCAACCAGACGTGGGCTCCCACCTCCAGTATCTTAGAGTCATTCACCAAACACGTATGAGACCAGCTCTGAGGAGCACAGGCACCACAGCGGTTACACGGAAGCAGTTAGTACAGCAGCTGGTGACCGTGGGCTCGGAAGTCAGACACCTAGACTTCGAGTCAGCCCCCCCCTCCCCCCGCCCCCCACACACACTTCTAGCTCTGTGACTTCTGTGTAACACTCCACACCTCTGATCCTGACCTGAAAAACGGGAATGTAACCGCAGTGCTGTCTTTCTAGAGTTACCAAGTGGATGGGTGAAAGAGCTTGGTATGCGGTAAGCATTCAATAATGCCCCGTGATGCAGTGAAGTCTGAACTATCTGCTGCTAGTGAAGTTGTGACCAGAGGGAAATGGCTCTCGCTCCTTTAGGGACGGAATGGGGCACGGTCAACACCATGTCGGATGCCGAGGCCCATGATGTGAGCTTGGGACTGGCCCACGGACGGGGCTCGGGACATGTCTGTAGTAACTGGACAGAGCACCAGTGTTGCAGGGGCTCCGAGCAGGAATATGATGTTCAGCTGAACTCTGAGGAACGTGCACCAGCACATTTTCCCCAGATGTGGATGGTGTTTGTGTCTGCCTCAAAATGAAAGTTTCCCAAAAGTTACCAGTGAGACCATCCATGCAAAGGGCCACCACAAACATTTATCTCCAAAAACGCAAATTCCTCTCCAGAAACTTAAATGGCAGCTAACGTGGGGTTTTTTTCTGTTTTTATAAAAATAATAACAATAACCAAATGTCAGCCTTGTAAATATTTATGTCCCTAAGCAGAGAGTTCATATTTGAAATTCAGTTGTCTGAAGACCACTCGAGCGCTTTTTGACAGAAATCTTTTATCCGACACATTCCCTCGACACAACAGTCGGACACACCCCTTTATAATGTGTCCCAGCATAAGGTCCCACAGGTAACCAAGCTGGGTGCACGGCCCGTCCAGCGCTCCCTGTGTCCTGGCCAGGCACCCGGAAGGTCAGACGCAGGCGTTTCACAGGGAAGGAGGCTGAGCGACTCTTACTCGTAAGCAAACATGATTGGGACCCGGTGTTTCTGCTTCTCCAATGAACTTCCTGATAAAATGCAACAGGAAATGAGAGGCAAAGAAGTCCACACCAGCCGGTGCTTTGCTGAACGCGGGGCAGGCGGGGCAGGCGGGGCAGGCGGGGCTTTGGTCCAGTGATCACCTCCTGCCAGGAACCACCTGGGACTGGAAACAAGTCTCTGGGCCTCAGCTTCCTCATCGTCAGACGAATGTGCGCTGGGGCTGGTGGGAAGGTGGAGGGGCGGGAGGTGCACCCTGGCAGCCAAAGGCAGTCCCGAGGGCGCAGCGTGCGCTGGGGCTGGTGGGAAGGTGGAGGGGCGGGAGGTGCACCCTGGCAGCCAAAGGCAGTCCCGAGGGCGCAGCGTGCAGCCCAGGGACACACAGTCAGTGACGCCAGCGGGGACTAGACTCATCAAGAGGGCCGCTTGGTGAAGCGTATGGTGTCTAACTGCTGTGTCGTCCACCTGAAACTAACATAGTATTTAATCTCAACTGCAATTGGAACAGATTAAAATTAAAATGGGAAAAAATGTTGAAGATTATAAAGTAATGAAGCATTGTTAAGAAACTCATTTTAAAAAATGAAACTGTTTCCGAACTTCTGACGTGCCTTGCCACCGAATGGTTCTAGTCACTTGATGATGGGATCTGTGCATCACAGAACCATGGACGCATTTCACACAGATGCTCAAGGATAAGCCCAGAAAGGCTGACACCATGAGTCTCCACTCTGCCCAGAGCAAACATGTCTGGGAATTACTCACATTTCACTTTTGCCCATTTTTTCTCTGCTCTGTCAGAAAAGGAAAGAGAAAAGGGGAAATGGAGAGGCTTCAAAAGCAGCCGTTAGGCCTGTTTGAGGACGGGCCAGGCTGCATGAGGCTGTCCGCGCTCAGACACTGGCCCCTGCTCCCCAGGGGCAGGATTTCTTTGGTGTGACTGGCCAATCAGAGAGCAGCTTCTTCACTCACAATAATTGATATGGAGTTATCAGAAGATGAGAGGGTCTACATAATAAATGTTTTAGAAAAACGACACACAAAGATGAAAACCTTTATTTTCAAGCATGAAGGATAGAGCTCCCTAAAAGATACAGCCTCCTCCCTGGCCGCTCAGACCATGAATGATGAGCTTAATTAAACCAGCCTGGGCATCACTAAGTATCCATCATGGCACAAAGCTGTGCTTGTTGGTAACGGGCCAGAGACACTGGCGTAGCCCTTCCCCCCGGCTGCCCTGCTCCCACCATCTGGGCAGCCTTCCCAGCCTGCCTTGCAGTTATGGCCCAAACATGTGACCCAAACTTGGCCAATGGGACATTCTGGGGGACCTTAGGGAAAGGGGGAGGAATATTTGGTTTTTGGTTTCTGCTAGGGTTTTGTTTGGTCTGGTTTGATTTGAGGTCCAAATAAAAAGGGACAAGAAGAGATACTGGCTCTCTTCTGGACATAGTTGTGAGAGTGACATCCCCTGCAAGGGGAGCCCTAGCACCCTGAGGGTGGCCGAGGCTGGGTCCTTGGACCCATCACTAAGCCAGTGAATTTAGTCGAGATAGGATCCCCTCCCTGGCCTGGATTTCTGGACACTTGTGAAGTCACTGCTGTTAAGGGGCCCTTTCCTTGCAGGTAGAAGCTCTTAGCTTGTAGGCAAGTTCTCCAGAAAAGTCCAAATTAAGGTTCAGAGCCAGACGTTTGTGGGGCAGGTGACTTGGTGGCCCTTCTGAGTGTGTAACTGCATGAGTTGACGTTCAAGGGGACCGTGGCAGCACTGAGGATGAAAGCATGAGTGTGGGTATGTGCTTGTAGGCCTCTGGGCTGCAAAGGCGACGCACACGAGGCAGGGGTGGTCATAATGCGGCTCGGTGTACAGGTGACAAGATGTGGCATAAAGTGCAACCAGGAAGAGCTTGGGCTCTGGGCTCCATCCCAAACCAGACGCTGCCGCAATTCCCTGTGCCTCGTTCTTAGAGGGGTCATGATGCACCCTCTTCATGGCTGCAGGCAGGTGGAGGCTGATGTCATACCAGCAGGTCATGGACTACCAGGTGCATCCAAGTCAAGGTGTTAAAATGGGGGCGGTGGGAGGAGAGAGTCTTTGAAATGGTGAAATGGGTGAGTTTGTGCATGTGAAGTGCTCAGAAGGGTGCCCAGCCAGAGAAAGGCCATGGAGGCGTTTGCTGTGACTCTTAGAGCCAGACTTCAGGCCTCTTTCTCCGCTCTGCCTGGGAGCAGCACAGAGCAGCCCTCAGGGACTGGTGGTTCGGCAATGTCGAGAGGGAGCACCATAGCACCGAGACGGGCAACCCCACGGAGGCACCACAAACCAGGCAGCTATTGGATTTAGCCCGAGGGCCCCAGTTTGCCCAACTCCTGCTCTGCCCCAGAGTTAGAGAGCCAAAAACTAACTGTTGTTTTGTCCTGAGAAACTAAAAGGAAATCCATTCAAAAGGTAAACAAGGCAACTAGCTCATTTGCCACTAAATAAAGTACAGTCATCCCCCCCAAATGCCCCACACATTCTAGTTCCTACTGTTTGTTTTGGTCAATTCTTCCCACTACTAATTCCATGGGAGCAAAAAATAGACATCAGATCCCCCTTAAGTGTTTCTCTCACGGAGCACCCTGACACGCAGACAGTCTCTACCTCTGACATAGAGCCGAAGGCAGTGGGAAGGGGCTCCAGGTGGTCCACATCACACTAGTCTGGATAAATTCTTGCATGTTTGGAGGCACCCCGATACCCTGCAGACCCAGGAGTTTCACGGGGCCCCAAGTGACAGGGCACGTCAGGGCCAAGGTCACCTTCGGCACCTCCTGGGGCTCTGCCTCTGGTCTCCTCATACTTCGCACAGGATACAGCCTGTCTAGCGCTCAGGTCTCCAACTCTGAGCTTCAGCCACTGTGGTCTGGACCAGTGTTTGTCACTCTGGGCCCCGTGAAACTCCTGCTTCTGCAGGAGTAAAGGTGTAGAGATAAGGGAGTCTGACTATCTAAAAGGGGTAAACAATGAGTGATGAGGTTTTGGGGGAGGTGGTAAGGTCCATTAGATAAGGGGGGGAGGCTCAAAATACTGTCCTGAGTATTGCTAATTCCATTAGGAAGATGTCATAAGAAGCGCTGAGTACAGGGCTGGCTCACCTTTTCAATAAAGAAGCAGATAATAATGACTTTAGGTTTGTAGGACATACTGTGTTGCAGCTACTCAACTTTGACATCGGCCCCATGTTGCCATCAATTAGAATGCTCCCAGGGTGTGTGTGTGTGTGTGTGTGTGTACACATGATTTACCTTTCTCATTCATGACAACTATTTCTAGACAACAGGTTGGACTGTACCCCAAAGGGTTCCCATGGGAGCACTCAGCCAACCAAGAGAGATTCCTGCCTGATGGACCTGAAGAGAGAAATAAATCTTTCCTCCTGTAACACACCATCTTTCCGATGACACCTAACTTTTTCATGAGCATCAAACCCCAGCCCATGTCACTGTGTCCCTAAACTCAAAACTGAGCCCAGACTGTGATCCATCTCCCTCACAGCCCTGCTCGGTCACCAATTTGGCCAAACCTGCATTTAGAGGATGATTTAAACCCCAGCCCCTCAGAATGATGGATGTCTATTCCCTCCCACCTCACACAATTCATGAAGAACAGCCCACTGGGAGGATAGCCAATTCCCATTAAATTTTGGCAATTATTTAAGAGGAGTGCTTCTCATTTGAACTACCCATGTACAATGGATGTTTGGAGACAATTTTCCAGAGAAATCCAGTACCTGGAAGAGAAAGACAGCTGCCCACCCTCTCCCTGACGGAGCTGACAGTCTACCAGCTGGTACTGTTCTGATGTGGGTCATTAGTCATCTTGACAAGAGAACTGGGAAGGAATTGAATGATAGCTTGAATCCATGTGATCACATACTCATATAAAAAATAAGTGTCTGCAATTAGGAAGCTGATAAAAAATATCATAAATCCCTAAACTCTCCACCTATCATTATACCAACCTCACTAGGTATTTAACAAAATTATAAAAACAGGTTCTGATTCCACTGTTTCCATTTCCCTGGTGGCCTCCTCCTTCCCTCACCTGTAGTTGGGCAGCCTCTTGACTTACATCCTGCCACTTAGGAGCCTCAGTGGAAAGGAAAACTCTCTCCCCCTCCCCCACCCTCCTCAACACCCACATCCTAGTCCAGGGAAGACTCTGAATGGTCCTGCTCAGGTCATGAGCCCCTCCTCACCTCACTCTCTCCATGGGACCGGCCAGCCTGGGTCCCATACCCATTCCTGTGGCAGGAGAGGGGACCCTGATTGACTCCCCACCAAGACTACAGGAGTGGGTGGAGCCCTCACGGAATGAGAAAGGCCCTGAAGCCACCAGCACTGCAGCTCTCACGACCTAGCATGCCAGCCTCCCCCATGGTGTGTCCAAGGGCACTGGCAAGGACGAGGGAGTTGATATCATTCCAATTAAGAAGGGGCCGGTTCGCCACACCAGCTGAGAAAGAGCCCAGGTGGTCACAGTTCTGTGGCTGTGCTGAGGGCAGCCAACACAGTGCCATTGCTTCATCAGCAACCACACCACATGACCTCTGGGTCTCCTTCTTTACTATGTTCACGGGTGTACTCAGGGCCTCTGTTGTTCCTTTTCCCCTCTCCTGCCATTTTGTTCACCAATTCCCTCTTCATAATAAAAGCAGTTACACAGTAGCTAGACCAGATTCAAATGTGTGAGAAATAACAGGTCCTCTTTCCTGACCATAAGCTTTGAGATGACGTTTGGTGGTTGGTCAACATTCATTTTGCCTAGGGCTTGTGTGTGTGTGTGGGGGGGGGGGGGGGGGTCCTATCTCCCTGGAGGTCCCCTTGTGCAGTTATCAGTAAGGATCTTGGGGGACAGTCTGTGAGTCATTCTGGAACCTACAGGAATTCACGGGAACAGGGCTTTGGTGCAGGCTCCTGGCCTGAGAGGAAGCTGGCTCGGCCCTGGGCTGCTGATGCCCGCCTCTCCGCTGCCCGCATTCCTAACCAGAGAGACTTTTAGGACTAGAACTGCTCCCCAAGGCAATGGATGCCCAGAGGTTTCACAGCTTTTCTCCAACACGAACTTGTTAATATTCTCTCATCTCTGTTCCTCCAACAAACATGCCCCACGCCACGTTTCCATGGATTCATTTAAACCCAAGTCTTTCAAAGTGGAAATGGCACGTTTTCTCAAGACTAAGATGATTCGCCTGTGCTTCGTGCTTTTTCCTTCCACACTTGACCATCCTAAATATATTATCTTAGCAATAAGCACACCAATAACTTGGGGAACACAGTGCTCCAACGTAAAGCTCCCAGCTGAATTTAGACTTTGTAGTAAAAATGTTCTCATTCCAAAGTGACTCAAAAACTCAAAGGCCTTGTGATAAGCACATGTGGAGACTTGCTTTCTGAAACCCTAAAATAGTCTCTGATATTCACAAAGTTTCCAAATGTACGCGAATAAAACATCATGATTTCTCATGGGAAATATCCTCAAAATGGCCAAACAAGAACAGCCATTGGGAAGCTCTCTGGGGTTACCTGAGTCCACAGACTCCCAGGGCCTTGGCGATGCTTCTGAGAGCCACAAACCCCAGTTCTGAGGGGCTAGGCTCCTACTGTTTGGGAGGCATCGTGGAAAACATGGTTTCTGCCTTAATCCAGCCTTCAATTTGTGCTGTCAGGGACACACGAAATGCTGCAAATTGTTAATGTGTTACTTTGCAAGATGTTTCTATTAGGCAAGCATGGACCTTTGCATTTTATTTTAGGTACTTTCCACACTAAGATTTTAGAGTTTCTCAAATGCCTACCTTCCCTGGGGACTCGGTGCCTGTTGCTAGGGCTTTGCAAGAGCCTCCCTGCCTCTGACCTTCTCCTCCAGTGGCTCCTCCAAACCCCCAGGACTGGCTGTCATCCCCAGGTGTGATGCTTCCGCGTTGTCTACAGCATGAGAGTCAACTTGGCAGCACAGAACTTACACTCTGGCCAAGACAGAGTAAGAGGAAGATTGACCCTCTCACCTGAACCAACCAAAAGGCAGATAGAATTCAGAAAATCACCTTTTCCGAAACACCGAATATTAGGCAGTGAAGAGAGTGTCTACTGGTTTATCTGAGAGACAGGAAGCAGAGCAGACGAGCCCTACAATGGCTCCAGTTTGCTATCTTGAGAGTTTCCAGGACACAGCACAGGTTGGAGATGCCCGACAGAGCCTGGGGAACTCCCTGAGCTGAAGAGACAAAGCTGAAAGTCCAGAGAGACCAAGGCAGCAGAGTCTGTAGGACAAAGTGCCAGAGGGGAAAGTCCCAGAGAGAGCTCCGGAGACATATGGGTGTTTCCTTCACGCAGTCAGCTGAGGACTGATCAGCGCACGTGTGAGCTGACACTTCCCGAGGCTAAAGAACCACCTGAAAGGATGAGGGTAACAGTGCCCAGTGCTCACCTAGGGCTGAGAATATGTCTGTCCGTCCTAGTCAGATGCAAAACCCTGAGATTCAGGGGACCTTGGGCAGAGTACTCAGAAGGGTTTACTTTAGTAATGAGATACAAGCCTAGACTGAGCATGGATCTGGTCCCACCTAAAAAAAAATCTCAGAAGCAAGACCCAAAGGGATCAAATTGCTCCCAAGTAACCTAAATGTCACAGCAAGCTCAATAAAATGTATAGAAATAAAAAAACTTGCACCCAACAAGGAAAATTTACAATGTCTAGCATACATTCAAAAATTACCAGGCATGCAAAGAAGTGGGAAAATAGAACCCCTGGAGAGTAAAAAAGCAATCAATTAAAATTGCCCAACAATTGACACAAATGTTAGAATTAGCAGACAAAGGCATTAAAACAGTTGGTACAATGGTCATTCATAAGGTCAGATGTTACACACGATATGGAAGAAGATAGTAAACGTACCAAAATTGAACTTTTAGAGATGAAGACTACAATGTCTGAGGTGAAAAAGTCACTGGATAGGGTTTAATAGCAGATGAGATTACAGAAACACGTATTGGCGAATTTAAGGGTATCGATGGCTTTGGCTGGGAACTGAGAGATGCCCAGACGGAGAGGCCCCCAGAAGACAGGAACACACCTCACAGAGGGAGCAGCCTGAGCAAAGCCATGGGAGAGGAGCAGAGCTCTCTGGGAATGGCTGGCGGTCAGAGACGGGATTGAGAGGCAGGAGGATTGTGCTTCAATTTCATCTGAGAGTTCTCTGCAACCATAGGAACGACCCAACTCCTTTTCTGAACTCCTGAAGCAGTCAATAATAATAGACAATGTTTTTATCTCTGTTTTGCATAGTAAGACAGGAGATTTGGACCCACAATAGGAGCCCAGAGTCCCTCAAGGAAAGCAGAGGAGGGGCTGGCCCTGGATTCTCTAGCCCAGAGGAGGCTCCTAAAGGAGTCTATTCCACAGATGAGGAAACAGCCTCAGACAGCAGACATGTTGGTCCAGTCCACACAGCAAGGGAAGAGTTGGGATCTGACTCCAGGTCTAACTCCAGACACATCTGTCTGTTCACACTAACCCTTTCCCAAGAGAACCGGACTCTGCCTCTAGAGGGCCAAACACACCTGGATAAAAGTTTAACTGAGTGTTTGCGCCATCAGACAGGGCCTTGGTGAGGGGGAAGGGTTGTGTGGAGGTCCGTGTCATACGTGCTGAGCATGATGAACGAGCGCACTCAACATTTCCTAAGTAAAGACTACCCGCCTGGCCTGTGCTAACAGCTGGAGACGCAGAAGGGCAAACATCGTAATCAGCGAGGCCACTGCTGCCCTGACGGTGGGTGTGACCACCACAGGGCGGCCCAGACGACAGGGCACTAGGTTGTGCCTGGGTGACTGCAGGGTCTTCCGGGAGAAGGCACACTTGGAAAAGAGCCTCGGAGCACGGAGGAGCTCACAGCTGGAGGGAGAAAGTGGGGAAAGGCATTTCAGAGGAAATAAAAGTAAGTCTGAGAATACCAGTGTGGTCTTCCCCTGGTTCTTAGCCTTCCCCCTCCAACCCCGCCCCCCCCCCCGCCCCCGCCCCCAGCTCCTGTTCTGGTTAATAAGCAAGACTGACACCCAAGCTGCTACTTCACAGAGTGACCTGAATTAGCAATACGGGGCGAGGCAGCACCTGCCCTTGCTGGGCCACAAAATGAATCAAGGGTGGATAACAGTTGTTCCATCCTCCTGCTGGAGCCAAACCAACCAAAACAAAACAAAACAAAAACAAACAAACAAACAAAAAACCCACTCAGTCCCAGAACATGCGGACACTCAGAATCTACTCTTTGAGAGCCATGAAGAAAGGGATCAGGGAGCATTTAACATTCTAATAGGAATTACATTACAGCTACTCCATATCTGGGGCCCAGAAATTTCCTGCACAGCCCCCCACAGCCCCTCCTGCCCAGCACAGCCTCCCACTACCAAGCATAGTGCCCCACAATCCCTCCTGCCCAGCACAGCCCAGCACAGCCCCCCCCCACAGCCCCTCCTGCCCAGGTGTGCGGGCAGCAGTGGTGCGAAGCTGCAGTTATGTGGGATAAGTGAGTCTAGAGAGCTGGTTAACGTTCAGTGGGGGACTGGTTACTAACACTGCAATGAACACTGGAGATCTGCTGGTGGATTCAGGTGTCTCCGCCACAGGAAAGTGAAGAGGTTAGCTGTGAGGAGATGAATCTGTCCAGGAGCTTGGCTGTAGTGACCATGTCACTGTGTATGTACATGCATGTCAAATCATGTTGCACGTCTTAAACATATGCACTTTAATTTTCAAATATAATAAAGAAACACCAATTCTCCAGCCATGGCTCAACCCACTGAATGAGAACCGGGGGCCCACGACCCTATGTCAACAAGCTCTCGTGGGGCCCCCTGCACGCTCGTGGGGAGTCACCGACGTAGAGAAACCACCAGAGAGTTCTGGCAGCCCCAGCAACAGAGGAAGAAGGGGAGCGAGGAACTCTCCCCATCAACAGAGGATCTCGTCCAAAGCTTACCCACTGACTGCAAGCCAATCACTGACCTGAAATGCCCAACGAAAACACTGAGAAAAGTCTTCTTGGCTAATTTTCATGAACTCCGGATGTGAGGACTCAAAATTAATGACTGCAGGTTATGGAAATAAACAGTGTGTCTCACTTCATTCTCCGGATCTCTGGAAAGAGGCTAATTGGGGCCCATAAATTAGAAGAAATTACTCAACAAGTTGATTAATGCCCCAAGAAGGGGGGTGCAAAATGGACACATTCTAATTTCTAAAAAGAGGCTTTGATTACAATCAATTGCTTAACCCACTGCAAATAGGCTGGGTCAGTGCTGGTGGCATGACTCCCGTCAATGCCAAGAAACAGAAAACAGGCCCAGTCGGTAGGATTTCCGAGAGATTCGGGATTTGCCGAAGGACTGTTTGTCACCTTCAGGAATGAAGAGTGTGGACGGGAAAATCAAACATCAGTGTCAGCCAGGAATGGTCTTCCGGTAAGTGGGAAAGGGTTAGGGTTAGGGTTAGCCATCGAGTTCAGTCAATTATTCCCTGGGCTAAGCTGCTGCAGGCTGCACTGTGTCTCCAACGATTTGCAGACGCCGAGGTGTGGTCTACGAGAACAGATGGGCCCTGGCATCGCTGCGTCAGGGAGGCCTCTTTACTCAGCGGGGCCCCTGGCACTGCAGGTTACCCAGGTGGCTGGCAGAGGCAGGTCTGCACTCCACACCCCTTCTCCCTCCACCATGGCCTCAGGGCACCTCCCAGACAAGACAGGCCCACGCCTTCTGCAGGTGCTTCCCTCCCACCTTCCCCACAAAGGCCAGCACCCCCACCCTGCTTCCCCAGGCCTGAGCGACTCCTGCTCCACCTCTGAGAGAGCTCTCCTCCAGGTGGAGAAGGGGGCCTGCATCGGAGAAGCAAAGAACCCAGGGCCAGTGCCTGAGGCTGACCAGCATGGAGGACACACAGGCAGTCCAGGCCTGGGTCGGGGCGGAGGACAAACTAAAGCCCCTGAAGATGTCCACATCCTCGCCGCAGACCCTGTGCACAGGTGGCCTCACAGGGCAGGACCGGCCGGCTGGGAGAGGGGAGGTCAGCCTGGATGGGCTGGTGGGATCGATTTAACTACACGAATCCTAAAAAGTGGGAGAGGCAGAAGAGAGCCAGAGAGACAGGATGGGCAGGACGTGGCCTCTGCTGCTGCTCTGACGTTGGAAGAAGGGACATGCAGGCAACTTGTTGAAGTCAAAGGCAAGGAATCGGATTCTCCTGCAGATTCTCCAAGAGGAAGGCAGGCCTGCCGACCCTGAACGTAGCCAGGGAGACACGGGGCTCCTGGCCTAGAGAACGGAGATGCTAACCGCGTGCCCTCAGCCCCTCCACTGAGGTCGTCTGTGACGCAGCCACAGGAGGCTCAGGCACCAGCGAGGGCTGGGGCTCCAACCTGTTGGCAGAGGAAGCTCTGTGGGCACTGCAGGGCCTGCTCTGGCTGGGGCCTCGGGGGGCGGGGGCGGGGGGCTGCTGCTGCCTGGCTGGATGGAGAAGCAGGGATGAAGCAATGAGGGGGAAAGACACTTTTTTAAAAACCACTAATTTATCCCTGGAAGTTTCACAAACTTGGAAATGATGGAAATTCAAATACATAAGGTCGGCACCCTCGGTATTGATTGCACGAAGCAGATTGTTAAGAACAATCTTGACAAAGCAATCTTTTCTTCAGATTACGTCTCAAAGCATTATAGGGCTCGTGAGACTGTTTTTGTTGTATAAAAGGGAAAATGGAATCTAGCAATTAATTTCTTACAAACTCCTTAATTTGTTAAAAACATTTTGACTTCAATAGCTGATTATATGCCATTAACAGCATCTAAAATATACAGTTTTCAAACAGATTTTTTTTTAATTTTTTTTTTAATTGCTTAAAGCATTACAAAGGGTATTACATATGTGTCCTTTTCTTTCCCCGCCCTTGACAATACCCCGGCTTCCTCTACCCCCCAGTGTCTTATGTCCATTGGTTATGCTCACATGCATGCATACAAGTCCTTCGGTTGATTTCTTACCCCCCTCCCTCCTGCCCCCCAACCCTCCCCGGCCTTCCCGCTGCAGTTTGACAATCTGTGTGAGGCAGCTCTGCCTCTGTATCTATTATTGTTCAAAAGTTTATAATGGTCTCTATTATCCATGAATGAGTGAGATCATGTGGTATTTTTCCTTCATTGACTGGCTTATTTCACTTAGCATAATGCTCTCCAGCTCCATCCATGCCGTTGCAAATTGTAAGAGTTCCTTCTTTTTTACAGCAGCATAGTATTCCATCGTGTAGATGTACCACAGTTTTCTAATCCATTCATCTACTGATGGGCACTTAGGCTGTTTCCAGATCTTAGCTATGGTGAATTGTGCTGCTATGAACATAGGGGTGCATATATCCTTTCTGATTGGTGTTTCTGGTTTCTTGGGATATATTCCTAGAAGTGGGATCACAGGGTCAAATGGGAGTTCCATTTTTAGTTTTTTGAGGAAACTCCATACTGTCTTCCATAGTGGCTGCACCAGTCTGCATTCCCACCAGCAGTGCACGAGTGTTCCTTTTTCTCTACATCTTCTCCAGCACTTGTCGTTTGTTGATTTGTTGATGATAGCCAGTCTGACAGGTGTGAGATGGTACCTCATTGTTGTTTTGATTTGCATCTCTCGGATGATTAGTGACTTTGAGCATGTTTTCATATGTCTCTTGGCTTTCTGAATGTCCTCTTTTGAAAGGTGTCTATTTAGATCCTTTGCCCATTTTTCGATTGGATTGTTTATCTTCTTTTTGTTAAGTTGTATGAGTTCCCTATAAATTTTGGAGATTAGGCCCTTATCAGATATGACGTTGGCAAATATGTTTTCCCACGCAGTGGGTTTTCTTGTTGTTTTATTGATGGTTTCTTTTGCTGTGCAGAAGCTTTTTATTTTGATGTAGTCCCATTTGTTCATTTTCTCTTTAGTTTCAACTGCCCTAGGAGCTGTATCAGTGAAGAAATTGCTTCGGCATATGTCTGAGATTTTGTTGCCTTTGGATTCTTCTAGAATTTTTATGGTTTCCTGTCATACATTTAAGTCCTTTATCCATTTTGAGTTTATTTTTGTGTATGGTGTAAGTTGGTGGTCTAGTTTCATTTTCTTGCATATATCTGTCCAATTTTCCCAACACCATTTATTGAAGAGACTATCTTGGCTCCATTGTATGTTCTTGCCTCCTTTGTCAAATATTAATTGAGCATATTGGTTCAGGCCGATTTCTGGGGTCTCTATTCTATTCCATTGATCTATATGTCTGTTCTTGTGCCAGTACCAGGCAGTTTTGAGAACAGTGGCTTTGTAATACAGCTTGATATCTGGTATTGAGATCCCACCTACTTTGTTCTTTCTCAGGATTGCTGCAGCTATTCGGGGTCTTTTTTTAATTCCAGATGAATTTTTGGAGAGTTCGTTCTAGATCTGTGAAGTATGCCGTTGGTATTTTAATGGGAAGTGCGGTGAATTTATAGATTGCTTTGGGTAGTATGGACATTTTAATGATGTTGATTCTACCAATCCATGAACACGGTATGTTCTTCCATCTGTTTATGTCTTCCTCTATCTCTTTTTTCAACGTCCTGTAGTTTTCTGAGTAGAGGTCTTTTACCTCTTTAGTTAAGCTTATTCCTAGGTAGCTTAATTTTTTTGGTGCGATGGCAAATGGGATTGTTTTTATAATCTCTATTTCTGCAAGTTCACTATTGGTGTATAGAAATGCCTCAGATTTCTTGGCATTAATTTTGTATCCTGCTACTTTGCCAAATTCATGTATTAAGTCTAGTAGTTTTTTGACGGAGTCTCTAGGGTTTTGTATATATAATATCATGTCGTCTGCAAATAAGGACAGTTTTACTTCCTCTTTTCCAATTTGGATGCCTTTTATTTCTTCTTCTTGTCTAATTGCAATGGCTAATGCTTCCAGGACTATGTTGAACAGGAGTGGTGAGAGTGGGCATCCTTGTCTTGTTCCTGTTCTTAGGGGAAATGGTGTTAATTTTTGTCCATTGAGTATGATGTTGGCTGTGGGCCTGTCATATATGGCTTTTATTATGTTGAGGTATGATCCTTCTACTCCCACCATGCTGAGAGCTTTTATCAAAAATGGGTGTTGGATTTTGTCAAATGCTTTTTCTGCATCAATTGATATGACCATGTGGTTTTTTTCTTTCAATTTGTTTATGTGATGTATCACGTTTATTGATTTGTGTATATTGTACCATCCTTGCATCCCTGGGATAAATCCTACTTGGTCATGGTGTATGATCTTTCTGATGTACTGCTGGATCCGATTTGCTAAGATTTTGTTGAGGATTTTGGCATCTATGTTCATGAGGGATATTGGCCTGTAATTCTCTTTCATTGTGTTGTCTTTACCTGGTTTTGGTATTAGGGTGATGCTGCCTTCATAGAATGAGCTTGGAAATGTTCCTTCCTCTTGAATTTTTTTGTAGTAGTCTGAGGAGGATAGGTTTTAGTTCTTCCTTGAATGTTTGGTAAAACTCCCCTGTGAAGCCGTCTGGTCCTGGGCTTTTGTTTGCTGGAAGCTTTTTGATGACTGCTTCAATTTCTTCCATAGTTATTGGCCTATTGAGATTTTTAGATTCTTCCTGATTGAGTTTTGGAATGTTGTATTTTTCTAGGAATTTGTCCATTTCCTCCAGGTTGTCTAGTTTGTTGGAGTAGAGCTGTCCATAGTATTTTTTAACAATCATTTGTATTTCTGTGGGGTCTGTTGTTATTTCGCCTCTATCGTTTCTGATTTGGTTTATTTGGGTCCTCTCTCTTTGCTTCTTGGTGAGCCTGGCTAGGGGTTTGTCAATCTTGTTTATCCTTTCAAAGAACCAGCTCTTGGTTTCATTGATTTTTCTGTATTATCTTTTTGGTCTCTATGTCATTTATTTCTGCTCTAATCTTTATTATCTCCTTCCTTCTGCTCACTCTGGGGTTTTCTTGTTGCTCTCTTTCTAATTCTTTGAGTTGTAGAGTTAGATGATTTACTACCATTTTTTCTTGCTTTTTGAGATAGGCCTGTAGAGCTATAAACTTCCCTCTCAGGACTGCTTTCATTGCGTCCCATAGGTTTTGGATTGTTGTGTTTTCATTGTCATTAGTTTCCAGGATGCTTTTAATTTCTTCTTTGATCTCATTGGTAACCCAATCAATAGTTAATAACATGCTATTCAGCTTCCAAGTGTTTGAGTATTTTGGGTTGTTTTTTTTGTAGTTCATTTCTAATATTATGCCATCGTGATCTGAGAAGATGCTTGGTATGATTTCAATCTTCTTGAATTTGGGGAGACTTTGTTTGTGACCCAATATGTGGTCTATTTTTGAATGTGTCTTATGAGCCCTTGAATAGAATGTATATTCCGTGGCTTTGGGGTGAAGTGTTCTGAAGATGTCAATTAAGTCCATCTGATCAAGTGAGTCATTTAGGGTTGCTGTTTCTTTGCTGATTGTTTGTCTAGAGGATTTATCCAGAGATGTCAGTGGTGTATTAAAGTCCCCTACTATGATTGTATTGTTGTGGATCTCTCCTTTGATATCTTCCAGGAGTTTTTTTATGTATTTGGATGCTCCTGCATTGGGTGCATAAATGTTTACCAGGGTTATATCTTCTTGTTGTATTGATCCCTTTAGTATTATGAAGTGGCCTTCCTTATCTCTGGTTATGGCCTTCACTTTGAGGTCTATTTTGTCCGATATAAGTATTGCTACCCCAGCTTTCTTTTCCTTTCCATTTGCCTGGAAGATATTTTTCCATCCCTTCACTTTCAGTCTGTGTGAGTCCCTTCTAATGAGGTGGGTCTCTTGTAGACAGCAAATGTATGGGTCATGTTTTTTTATCCATTCAGACACTCGATGTCTTTTGGTTGGAGCATTTAGTCCGTTTACGTTTAAAGTTATTATTGAAAGGTACTTGTTTGTAGCCATTTCTTTTTTTGTGTGTGGCTATTTTCTTTCTGAGCTTTTTATTTCTTCTTTTTATACCAGTCCCTTTAGCATTTCTTACATTGCTGGCTTGGTGGTGATAAACTCCCTTAGACTTTTTTTGTCTGTGAAGCTTCTTATTTCCCCTTCAAATTTGAATGATAGCCTTGCTGGATAGAGTATTCTTGGATTCAGTCCTTTGCTTTGCATCACTTTGTAAATTTCCGTCCATTCTTTTCTGGCCTGATGTGTTTCTGTTGAGAAATCATTTGATAGTCTAATGGTAGATCCCTTGTATGTAACTTTCCGTCTCTCTCTTGCAGCCTTTAAGATTCTCTCTTTGTCCTGAACACTTGCCATGGTAATTATGATGTGTCTTGGTGTGGGTCTTTTCGGGTTCACCTTGTTTGGGACTCTCTGTGCTTGTGTGACTTTTTCCTTCCCCACCTCAGGGAAGTTTTCTGATATTATTTCTTCGAATAGGTTTTCTAATCCTTGTTCCTCTTTCTGTTGTTCTGGCACCCCTATTATTCATATGTTGGCAAACAGATTTTTTTTTTAACTTGTGTAAATTCATACTCAGCACTGCCCTCCATGGTAGGAATAACAGAGATCCTAAAAGGGGGCAGATGTTGTACTAACTGGAAAAATCATCTGGTGGTGATTTCCAGGGGCTTTGGTGGAAGAGACTCAGGGCTCTCCATCACACTCCATCCCTGGCTGCCCCCAAGGAGAGGAGACTGTGTGAGGCCAGATGTTTGACCTGCAGGGCAAGGTCAATGCCACCCACAGCTGCAGGTCTCTCGTCTATCACTCTCCTCAGCTGAAGGTCAGTGCTCTGCCCACACAGCAGCCAGGCCAGGGCAGCGCAGTCCTCAGCACAGGGACAAGTGGGGCTCTCTCTGGCCAGTTCCTTCTCTCCAGGTACCAGTGCTCCTGGAGCGATGCAGGGTCAGGTGGCTTCCTCTGAAACCACTTGGGTTTAAAGGCTGTCTACATGGTCAATCCCACCCGACCAGGGAGACTTGCACTGGGTCCTGGGTCCAAAGGCTGGTTAACAAGGAAGTGTCGGTTGGGTTGTCTAGAAAAATGGAACCACAGGATAGAGAGATGTCCACAAGAGGGGTTTATCACTGCAATTGGCTGACGCAGTTACAGAGGCTGAGAAAGTCCCAGGTTCTGCCGTCTGCAAGCTGGAGACCCGGAGAGTGGGGGTGACCTCGGACTAAGGCCCAAGAACAGGAGCCCATGTCTGAGGTCAGGAGATGCCTACCTTCTCCCCCTCTGGGCTCTGGTCAGGCCTCGGGGATCGGACGATGCCCACCCAATTGGAGAGGCTACCAATCCAAGTGTTAGTCCCTTCTGGAAACACCCTCACAGACACACCCAAAGGTATTGTACAGCCATGGGCATCCCTCAGCCCAGTCAAGGAGACAACCATCACCCAGTGTATTCTCCGTCACTGTGCTGCAGAGCCTTCTGGAAATCACTGAGGGGGCACCTGGGGGCTAAGGCCCAATTCAGGGGAGTCTTGAGGCCACAACCAACTTCCCGAGGCGACCAACCCACCCCTCAAACGGCGATATCTGAAAAGGAGGGAAACAGTCAGGGAAAGGGGTGTGGAGAGAAGAGGAGGAGAGAGATGGGGAGGGGAGAGGGGAAGAAGAACAAAATCACTTCTATTAACCTCCTAGCCACGTCCTGGGGGTTGGGAGGAGGGGGGAAGGGGGGGTCTGCAGGGTCAGAGGCTTTGGGCTGTCGGGCTGTCAGGAGGAGCCTCTGCTCCACTCCAAGCCTCTGCACCAGGAGGAGGGTGTGATGGGAACTGCTTGCTGTCACATTTCCTTTCTAACCGTGTCCAGAGCCCCTGAAGCATATTAATGATCCCAATTCCACAGGCTCGTTTGCAGGCACAAAGTTCAGCACAGCGGGACGGGGTGACGCACAGAACCCTGCCCGGGAAGCATAATGTGTGTGTTCTTTCAGCTAATGATCTCCGAGCAGCGAGGCTCCCTGCTCCTCTGGGGGAGACCCCAGCTGGAGCCAGGTCACGGGCTATCGGCCCGGCCAGGCTCTGGAATATAAATGTGTCGGAAAACTGCTGCTTTCAAAGTGGAAACCTGGATTTCAAAAGGATAATGCGAAGCACAACTCATATACGTCCAGGTTTACAAGGTAATTCAGAGATGCCCCACACCTGTCAGGTGATGCCCCATCAGGTGCCGTGACTTTTCTAGAACTTCTGGGAGGTGGTGGTGTGGGGCGAGGAGGGCTGCAGGACTGTGAGTGCCGCAGCGTGGTTCCACGCACCTGTTTCCTACGAGGGTTGGTGTCAAGCACTGCTCCTCGTGTCTGAAAGTCTCATCTCAAGCCAGGAAGTTCACCTCCATGTCTAACCACACCTTTCCCAGGGCGGAGCCCTTTGCCCCGAGAAGATATAAGGAGGGAAATTTGATCCGTAGGACAGAAAGCACCAGGCCTCATGGAGTGCTGCCTTTAGTGGACACGGGCATTTATTAGTATTGATTACTCGTCATTGAATCTGACATTTAATAGAGCTGCTTGTCTCCGAGGCGCTGAAGGCATACATATGCTTCCTTTTCACTCTGTCAACATTATGCCTCTCTTCTGAGACCGTCCTTCTTTTGTATTTTTAAAGGGAGTATCGTTCTTCATCTCCTTTACACTCTCCCTCAAAGCAAACAGCATCGTAGCCTTTCTGCCTGGAGTGTTTCCGAGAATGATCGCTGGTTGCTGAGCATTTGACCCTCCATCCTCAAGGACATTGGTCTTAGCGAACGTTCAGCTCTTGGGTCTGAGGCCTCATCTTTTCACACGTCTGGGAAGTTTTCCTGTGAACTTACAGCCTCCACCGCTTCCCACCCCACCACCCTCGGCTGAGGCCATCCATATTGTAGGGTCAGCTCTTCTATCTGGGTCCATAATTTCGCAGTAAGCATGCGGAGTGTACATAGCTCCTGTATCACATCATTTGCCAAATGGTTGTTTTTGCAAAGCACCACAGGGACTCAACTTGTCACATCCTTAAGAAAGGCTGGGCTCTGCTGCTGTTTTTATGCAGGATCTGGACAGCGCTCCTGTCAGACCGGCTGCCTCTTCTTGCTTCACCATCCTGCCCGCACCCTCTGCAGCCTGCCCAACCCCCAGTCGAGAACACAGCCTCAGAGACCACAATGCACACCCATCAGATAGCTGCCTGATCTAGAAGTAGCTTTTCAGTAAGTGTGTGGGGGCGAGGAAGAGCGGTGAGGTGAGGAGAGAGAGGGACGGAGGGAGGGAACAGAAGACAAGTGGATGCTGCCAAGAGGCCACCGAGAGATCAGGGCACAGCCGGTAGCTCCGCGGAGGGTAAAGCATTTTCCAGAAAGGGCAAGGCCAGGGAGAAAACAGCGCACAGCCTGGGGATCCCGGGACCTGGGCCAGGCCAATGGGTTGGGCTCTAGCGATAGGTCTCAGCCTTCCTAAGTCCCAAGTGGCCCAGGGTGGCCAAGAGGGCGCCAGCTCCTTAGGTCAGCAGTTGGACCCCTGTCCAGCACACACTGTCCAGCAGAAGGGCCCTTCCAGGAAAGGGGGGCAGGAGCTAGGACTGGGTGATGGTGAGACCCCTTTACCGAATTTATAGGCTTGACCTTCACCCCCCAGAGCTACACCTAGGTCTCCTTAGCTGGCCCTCTGACCAGAGACTCAATGTCACCCTGGCCATCCTGACCTCAGAAAATGCTATGGAAACATCTAGGCTGAGAAACCAAAATTCAGACAGATTTCCCAACAGTTCACACCAACCACAAGCAGTTCTGTAGTCGCCTCATTACACAGCGAGTCAGCATGCCAACTCCACGAGCGGCTCCAAATGGAAAAGGTGTTTTCTGCTGCCCAGCAGTAACTCGGCGTCTGGGCACCAGCACGGCCTTTAGAGGTTCATTCTGCATAACTTAGACTTCAGGTGGAGGGGCAGCCCCTGGGGGAAACGGAAATGCAGATGCCACATGTTACGCAGTGTGACAGCACAGGGCCTAGCTCATGGCCAGTGCTCCGTAAATAACAGCTGCAAATGAATGGGCACTACAAGCGGATGGGCTGTGAGATCTGGTGGGGCACCAAAAAAAGGCACATTCATACGGGAAAGGGAAACTGAGTCGCAGGAGATGGGTAGGACACACTCAGTTGTTATTATCTTGGGAATTTGGTAGAGGAGGGTCTAATTCTTAAAGTGCTTATTGAAAAAAACTTGGAGTGGAATTAAAATGATTAAGAATCAAAGGAAAGGTAATTAAAAAAAGAAAAAAACTTGAACAATACACAAAGCATAATGATCATTATCAGAAATACTCTAGGTAAACAAATTAAATTGAAGTAGAAAGGGAGGAAGTGGCTGAGCAGGGATGGAAATGAAATCAAGAAGTTGGCCAGCTGGGCTGGCGGGTGAATGGAGATGATGGGTGTTGTTCTTGGGGAGAATGAGAAATTCATGGGCTACATCTGGGAGCCTCCAGACAAAGATATGTTGTTGAGACTTGAAAATATGCAGGACCTCATATTGATTCTTCAGAGAGAAAGATGGGGTACAGGGATATTGATTGGCACAGCCCAACTCTAGCCTAGGAGGCAGGGAGTTTCTGTGTGGCCCAGACACCCACTATCTCCTATGCAGTGGCCAAAAGTCCTGACGGATCATCAGGCCTCTCTACCCAGAAAGACACAAGACTCCAGCCATCACCAGAAAGAAAAAAACGTCACTGACTCTTAGCCAATCAAGTCCAAACTCACTTGGGCACTGGTGGAGGGCGTGTGTGGGCGGCAGAATAATGCCCCTGCCCAAGATCTCTGATTCCTGGAACCTGTGACCATGTCCCTGATGTAGTAAGAGGGACTTGGTGGATGTGATTCCATTGAAAATCCTGAGATGGGAGATTATCCTGGATTATCTGGGCAGACCAATGTCTGGGTCCTTATAAGGCAGCGGTTCTCAAACTGTGGGTCGCGACGCCTTTGGCGGTCGAACGACCCTTTCACAGGGGTCGCCTAAATACATCCTGCATATCAGATATTTACATGACGATTCATAACAGTAGCAAAATTACAGTTATGAAGTAGCAACGAAAATAATTTTATGGTTGGGGGTCACCACAACATGAGGAACTGTATTAAAGGGTCACGGCATTAGGAAGGTGGAGAACCACTGAGGGGAAGAGAGGGGTGGGAGGGTCAGGAGGGTATGTGACAATAGAAGGAAGAACTCAGAGTCTGAGAGATTAGCTGTGCTGCTGGTTTAATGATGCTGAAGGGGCTGTGAGCCAAGGTATGCAGCAACCTCCAGAGGTTTGAGAAGGCAGAGGACAGAGAAACCAGAGCCTTGGAGAAAATCCAGCCCCGCAGACATCCCGACCTTAACCCAGTGAGACCCACGCTGAACTGAACATTGTAAGATAACTAGTGGCCCGGTGCATGAATTCGTGCACATTGAAAGGAAATTAATAAGAAATATTTTAATATCACTATTCGCCCTTTCTCTATAATAGGAGTGTCAACCAAATTGACGATCGACAATGACAGATGGAAACACACCCGTGCGATTGGCGCCAGTGAGAGCTGTATATAGAGATAAACTTGCTTAATCAGTCCTGCTTTCTGATGCAGCTAAACTTTTCCCAGCCCAGTGAAGCACCCCAACTTCTCTTTCAGGTAATTGTCAGCAACACAGCAGTAAATATCAACACGAAGCAGATTATTATTGTAGATCATGCAGGGAGAACAAAGGGTAAAATGTTTAACTGCAGCCGTGTTTGACTATATTCTGTGCAGTGAGAAAACCTGAAGTCATGTTTAAGGGCCACCATTTCTTACTTCTTTTCAGTCAGATCAAGTTTCCAAGCTTTCTAAATCTCTATTTTCCGGCTAATGAAAAGAAAATAGGATTCCACCGAGTCTCCTATCTACCTACTCCAGGACTTCTGTGAGGATCAAATGAGATGAGGCACGGGAAAACGCTTCACAGACATTTGGTTAAACTGTGAAATGTTTGCACCTCATGTTCCTGGGCTGAAGAAACTGCAAGGAGGCTAGTCGTCGCTAGGGAGAGGAAGCTGGGCGTTGCTATGTAACGTCATTACCTGGCACCCACAGTCACTGTTTCCTGGTGGGGGCTGGGCTGTGGGGCTGCATTTTGTGCCATGGGATCTTGGCATTGTTGGCTACAATTTGGTGGGGTGTCGCTTCAGGGAGGTGGCAGGGCCTGTGTCCCACTTGGGGGAAGCCGAGTATTGCTTTGTGGGTGCCAGGTCCACGGTGCCGTTTCTCTGTGCATGTCACACCAGATCCTGTGTTGAGCATCTGCCCCCTGGTGGTCAGTGCTTGTCATAGTGACCGGTCGGATGGTCAGATACTTAGCATATTAGCCATGTATATATATAGATAGATAAATTCATATTATTTTAAGCCAGTAAGTTGGTGGCAGTTTGCTACAGCACACATAGGAAACTAATACAGCATAGCTTGTTTTTAAAGCCTGTCCCCACATTACAGGACATACCGTAGCCATGGGTCCTGCCCAGGAGGGCTGGCAGTGCCCCCCAGTCATGTGACAATCAGAAGCACCCACTCACTTTCAACGCTGACTGGGAGGAAGGAAGCACCAGCCCATTGAGCACAGCTGCCCAGAGGATGGGCAAACCTTTCTTTCCTGCCTCAACCCCTCAAGCTTTCACCACTCCTGCCCTTTCCTCTGATCAATGCCAAGTCATCACATTAAAAGGCTCCTAAAATATTGCAGAGGTGAGAGAACGAGGCTTGGCAGCAAAGCTGGGAGCAATGGGTGGGCAGGCGGACAGATCATCCACTTGACTCAGACACATTCACTTCCTTTGTAGACATGTGTTTCTATGTGTATGTTCAGCAAAGTACAAGGAAACCACTCACAGGGGGGTTTGCACCAACTGGAGGTGGGGGCAGGCAAATCAAGAGCCCACAATTAACAGAGAAGGCGTCTGGCCTCTTGACTGATGACATGCAATCCCCAACCACCTTCCTCGGGGGAAGGGCTGGCTAACAGGCGCAGAACCCAGAGGCAGAAGGGGTTTCATTCTAGACCCGGAGAGACCAGAGAGCAGAGCAGCTGGAGAAGCACACACAGGTGGCTTATCTCCATCTTAAGTTTCCAAGAAAAGAGACTCACTGATCATGCCACTGCTTCCCATTAGCCTAAAACAGGGTCCATTCTTTCCTTGGAAAGGGCTTCCCATAGGTAGCGCCTGCTTCCATGGCCCATGAGAGGGGCAGGAATTCAAAGGCATTTTTCTGCCTCCAGCGAACATCCTCTGTATGGTTCTTTGAATTATTCATTATCAGAATTATGCCATCAGCTAAACCAACCCACAGAAGTTTTAGAAAGTGCAATATAAATTAGCATCGCCACTCCAGTTTTTACCTTATTCTTTTTCTTAAAATCCAAACATCACTACAATTAAAGATACAGAAAAACAAAATTGGATTATGTGTAGTCATTGATATATATTTAATGTTTCAAGGGTGAAATTTGTTATTAAATGTTAAATACTTTTTCTGAGCTGCAAGAGAATTTTCAGCTTTGTTATATTATTAATCTTCTTCAAGGGGAATACCATCACCCTAGAGATGTGAACAGAATTTTCTTAAATGTCAGAAGAGTCTTATTCTTATGTTTCCAGAAGGAGTCATTACCAAGCTGTCTTGTGAGGGATTGTGAGGTTGCTCTCCCTGGGTCTTCATACCTCTCTCCATCGTGCCCTCCTGGTGGGTGTGCATCGTATGCTCATGCATTCACATGCTGTTGCATTTCTTTGGGCCTCATCTTTTCTGCCTTCAGCTTAATTTAGAATCATGAGGTTAGGAAAAGTCTACAATAGAAAAAAATCTATGCTCCTCCAATTTTCCCCATATCCCACCGACCTGCCCTTTGAGAAAATGAATAAATGAGTGGGGCTGAGGCATAACTACCAGGTTATCCAAGCTCCACGATTCATGACCATGTGACCTCAGGCAAACTGCTTAACCTCTCTGTGTCTCAGTTTCATTATCTGAAAAATGCGGATTAATTATACTACCCACTTCATGGGGTTGCTGTGAGAACTGAATGCATGAATACATGAAAAGCACTTTTAACAGAGGCTGGGATGCAATAGATAGATGGACATATAGATGATATATAGATTTTTAAAAAATAGTTGAGAGAGCAGCATGCTTCCGAGATTAACCAGCCAATCACAATAAGGATTAATTCAGCACCTAGCAAGAGGCAAGCCCTCGGCTGGCTGCTGTGGGTCTGAGCATAAACAGTGAGGCTTGGTCCTTGCTCCCACAGAGCCTCAGTGTAGTCAGAGAGCACGGAGCCCCTATGGAACTGACATGCTCACATCATTACTGTATTGACGGGGATTGAGCCGTGGGCTCAATTATCTGCGGACAAATGACAATAATAACAAAATGATGGAGACATTACACAATTCTGCAGGCTAGCCTTGAAAGCACTGCAATTGGGGGCATTCCAGAATAACTTATAGACAACGTTACAATATCTGTCAGTCATTTAAAAAGAAAAATTTAACTTCTCTATAGCATCCATTTTTCTTTGGTCCCAGGATCGAAATTGAATCCCAGTGTGCTCAGATTCCATATTCTGAATGACTTATTACCATCCTCCCTGCAAACCCAGCACACCTGGTGCCCCACGCGAGGCACAGTATCCAGTGCTGCAGTGTTTAAAAGGCAAAAGCACAGGCAGCCTTCACGAGGCTGGGGGGGGCGGTGTCAGGCTCAGATTAACTGGCACCTCCTTTCAGCTGTCCGTTCAATGCTGCTCCAGCCAACCCCAAACCCACTCTCACAGGATAACTCTCTGACCAGGCAGGATGAGGGCAGCAGGCCCCAGAAGCCGGCCTCATTTCCAAGTGAACTAGGATCTCCACCAAGAGAGAAGCTTGTTTGTACTTCTTTTCCTGAGCTCCTGGGGACCACCAGCAGTGCAGAGATTCCAAAGGGAATGTACCAGAGTAACTCGTCCTATTTTCTGCAAACAAACCTTCAAGGCATATTTGCAGCCTTGTTTCTGAGCAGAAGAGTAAAGGCTTAATTTCAAAATTCAGTGTGATCACAAAGAAAGAAACCAACTTCCTGGGGCCTTTCACGCATGCGTAAGCACCACACCAATCTCCCTGAGCCCAAAGCATGTTTCATAATGTTCCTGATGTCTGCTAATCATAGTGAAAGGGCTAGTTATGGAGGAGTTACTATACTGCAGACGTTTTTAATTGAAATGTAACTACATAGAACATTGTGTAAATTCAAGGTGTACAACATGATTGCCACGGTAGTGTCAGCTAACGCATCTATCTCCTCACATGACTATCAATTCTTTTGTGTGAAGTGAGTAAGATCTAGTTCCTTGGCAAGTTTGATGTTTAAAATACCGTGTTGTTCCCTATAATCACTGTTCTCTACAGTGGGTGTCCAGGACTTACCTACTAGTTCATACCCTTAAAGATCTCTCTCCTATTCTTCCACCCCCAGACCCTGGTAACCACGATTCCACTCTGTCTTTACAGTTTGACATTTTTAGATCCCACATATAAGTGATACCACATGGTATCTGTGTCTGCCCCACTGTTTTCCAGAATGGACTGGGCTGGGGGGTTAAGTCTGCCTAATTTGGGGGCATACAATAGGAAGCTTCTAAGCCACATTTCCCAACTGCTTCTTTGAGTAATAAAGCTGACATTTTCCTCTTCGTCTGCCTGACTCAGAATTCATGTGGATAACTTTTTCCCCCAGAAATCTCACTTCTAGAATTTACCCTGAGAAGCCATCTCCACAAGTCAGAAACAGCATATGCACAAATTGTTCATGGCTGTGTTGTTTGAAATAGCAAAATACTGGAAATAGCCCAAATGCATACCCACAGAAGGCTAGCTGCATAAACCTACCGTACTTAATATTACCAAGTGGAGTAATATTACCCCCCCCTTTTTTTTAAGAATGAGGACGATCTCTATAAAGTGATATGAAATAACTTCCAGGATGTATTGGTAAATGGAAAAAAAAAGCAAGGTTCAAAAGAACTATTTAGCTAAGAGGCACATAACCTACAACCGATGATGGCTGATTCGGTTTCAGAGGGAATTATGTAATGAGGACTAGGAGAACCACCGGACAGAACCTGTCTGACCGAGGCTGCCCTGAAACATCTGAGACTATGGCTGTACTGCTTCCTGTCTATGCCACATCTGGTGAGACTAAGACCTCAAAAGCAAGGCAACCCAAAGCTTTGTTTATCTCCCAAAACACCCAGATCTTTCACTTCTGATTTGCAGGCAACTTTGTCAAGGTTCTTCAGTGCAGATGGGGAAACCTTTTCCCAAAGATGCAGTATATTATAGCTATTATGGAAGGGCCCTCGTAGCACAGAAATGACACTGTTTATCATCGTCTCTGTACTGGCAAAATCACTGCACATTGTACAGGCTTGTTATTAAGAACTGGGCATCACGATGGACAGCATGTTGCTGAAAAACACCTGCACTGGCAAAGAGCAGCCGTGCAGCTATTTGCTCCATCTCTAGTTCCGGGGGGATATTAAGAGTAACTGAAAAGAACACATTGGCAAGAAATGGAGATAATTCTGCTTGGGGGGGGGGGGGATGCCCACAGCTCTCTATTAGGCAAAACTCTGAAGTATCATCTAATGACACTATTACACACCCTCCCCTCCCCCACATAAAATGGTAGGGGTGAGCACATGTCATCTAGACCTTCCACTCAAAAATTTCTCCCTCACATCCCATTTGAAGAAGCTTAAATTCCAATCCAGAGCTCTCTGAACAACACTGATGGCAAGGAGACCCTGCCAAGCACGCAGGACGGGATGCGGTGCACCATGACTGGACCAGATGGCTCAGCCAGAAGCCACCAATTCAACATGAAGCCCAAGACTAAACTGCCCCTTTACGTCCTCAGCAGTTCTGTGCGGCCCAATCCTTATTAGCTTCTCCAGAGACACCAAGAAACGTGGGTCTACATAAGTGCCAGCAAAGCACTTTTCAAAGAATATATGGATTCCAACTAGAAGGGGCCACAGGGTCATCTGCTCTACTCATTCCCAAACCTGGATGCATAAAAGAATCAAGAGAGATTATTATATGGCTTCAGGTCACATGGTTATGGGGCTGGGAATTCCCGAGATCTGTTGTTGATGAGCTGAAAACATGAGACAAAGCTGCAAATTCTGGTCCAAGTCCAAAAGCAGATCAATGTCCTAACTCATCCACAATCAGGCAGAAGAGCCTGTTCTCCCTTATTCAGCCTTTTGTTCTTCTATCCAGGTCTTCGACTGGGTGAGGCCCACCCACATTGGGGAGAGCAATCTGCTTTAGTCAGTCCACTGATTTGAACACTAATCTCACCCAGAAATACCCTCACAGATGCACTCAGAATAACGTTTAACCAAATAACTAGGAATCCTACGGCCCAGTCAACTTGACACAAAATATAACCATCACACTAGGCAAGAAGATAGGGAATAGCACTCAATGGAAGGAGGAACCTACTCAAAGGCCTCAAGGCAAGAAGAAGCATTTAAGGAGAAGAGTGGGAGCCAGTGTGACTGGAGTCCCAGAGCGACCGGCAGGGCGACCACAGATGAGGTTGGAGGGGCAAAGGCAGGTCTGGCAGGAGGTTTAGGACTACAGCCAGTCAGAGGGGTCAGGGGGAGGGGGGGGGGAGGGCATGTTGACATGTAATCCAGCCCTTAGCATGGTGCCTGAGAAGTGTCTCAATAAATGTTTGAGAAAGAATAATCCATGAATAAACATAAAATTGATCTTGCATTCAAAGCCATGCAAGGCTGAATGATTTTAGTTTGAGAAAAATCAATTCTCAAAAACAAATAATACAGGAACATATTCATCTATTCATCCAACACATATTTTTTTTTAAAATATATTTTATTGATTTTTTACAGAGAGGAAGGAAGAGAGATAGAGAGTTAGAAACATCGATGAGAGAGAAACATCGATCAGCTGCCTCCTGCACATCTCCCACTGGGGATGTGCCCGCAACCCAGGTACATGCCCTTGACCGGAATCGAACCTGGGACCCTCCAGTCCGCAGGCTGACGCTCTATCCACTGAGCCAAACCGGTTTCGGCTCCAACACATATTTTTAAGGCCACAGCTTTAGACAAGATATCGCAGGGACCTACAGAGAGCTCTCAGAATCTCATCAACAGTAGCATGGGGACATTCTTCTGAAATCCAGCAATTCCATCCATTTTCTTTCACTTTTTTTAGTTACATTCAAGCTAAATGAAATTTAATATTTTATTAATAAAAAGCAAATATACTATAACCCCCCTGGAGACTCAGCCAAAGGAGAGCCCAGAGGGAGTCCACATCTGTGGGGGGCAGTGTGAGGTGCAGCCGCTCAGGCACACGGGCTGTGATTCCCTTAGAGATTCCAGGCTTGCTGCCCTGCTGCCTCCAGAAACCATCATGGATCTGATGATGCATCTGCTAACACTGGCCTCTCACTTGCTCAGAAACACACATCTGATGCGCACGCCTAGCGGCGGGAGCCGGTTCTGCCCTTGTAAACTGGGTCCCCTGACCACGGCGGGCTCCCACAGGGTCGCTGCCTCATCTCCCAGAGGCACCTGTCCATGCTCCAGGCAATACCTTCCCTGGGTGGAGTTGATGGTTTTGTTCTGTGGCCTGCCTGTCCGTGTGATTCCCTATTCAGACTCACAGGCGATTCTTGTTGTTCACAGCAGTGATGGTCCACAGTGTGGCCGTGGAAACTGAATGAGCAATTCCTGAGCCATCGCTCCCAGAAGTACCGGGTTAGGTTTCTATGAGTCGCTGGTTACAAAAATTTTCTCAACCAACTAAGCCAAACACGTGTTCTACATATGTTTCTGTTAAAGACACTTATTCCATATACAGAGTGGGGCAAAAGTAGGGCTACAGTTGTTCGTATGACAAATACCATAATAGTTAATAATAATATAAGAATAAGCTCTGTGGCCCTAACTGGTTTGGCTCAGTGGACAGAGCGTCGGCCTGCAGACCGAGGGGTCCGGGTTCGATTCCGGTCAAGGGCATGTACCTTGGTTGCGGGCACATCCCCAGTGGGAGGTGTGCAGGAGGCAGCTGATCAATGTTTCTCTCTCATCGATGTTTCTAACTCTCTATCCCTCTCCCTTCCTCTCTGTAAAAAACCAATAAAATATATTTTTTAAAAAAGAATAAGCTCTGTGTTTTGCATACAACTGTAACCCTACTTTTGCCCCCTGTATACTGTTAATGAAATAACATTAAACTCACAGGGAACAGCACTGTAACTCAGCCCGACGGGAACTTATCTAACACAAATCTTTCCTCTGTAAGTCACATGACAACCTCCTTGCTTTTAGGAATGCTAGACCGTGCTTCAGCACTAAGCCATTTTAAACAGTGAAGTCACCAACAAAAAGCACTAAGAAAGTAAAAAGGTGGCATTAAGTAGGCCCCACAAAGAGCACTTGCTTACAGTATGAGCTGCAACAAGAACACAGAGGTGGCCTCGTGCTACTTGGCTGGGAAGGTGCATGTCAGGTGCCTGAAATTTTGGGGGGCTCTGTGCATGACCGTGAATGATTGTGAAAGCCCACGAGTATTGATTTTGAGGTTGCAAGTAAATTTTAGCAAGCAGGTGAGTGTGCAAGTATGGAATCTGCAAATAAGGAGTGTTTCATTGTATTTCCAGCTCGGGGAAGGGGAGAGCTTTGAGAGAGCAGTAAGTGGGCACAAAGATCACTGGACCCAGAGCCAGGCGATGGCCTGGGATATAGACTGGCTCTGTTCCCAGTTAGCTGTGTGATGATGGGCAAAAGCCATGTCCACTATGAGCCTTTGTCTCCTCATTTACAAGCAAGGGGTTTGACTTAAGTTACATCTCAGATTCCTTTTGCTTCCAAAGTTTGGTGGTTCTGAGTTCTGTTCTCAGGTAGAAGCCAAATGGGTCTCATGTGAATCACTATATTGACCTGCTGCTTTGTGTTAAAGAGATAATCCCTCTCTCTCCATGCCAGCCCTGTGGTTCTCACGTCAAGATCCTAGGCCTCATAATAAAGCGTTTCATATGTCGACTTGTAAAGAAATATCCCAGATTGCAATTGTGTGAAGAGCAAGTGACAAACGAGGCTTTGTCATGTGGAGAGAATGTGCAATTCCAGAGCAGAGGGAGCCTCTTCCAAGAGAAGGAGGAATTGAGGGCCTTTTAGCAGGACATGAGGTTAATATACGAATGGAGGTCAGTGGCATCATTAACTCCTCATAGTGGACTCTGTAATTTTGCTCAGCAGGTGAAATGGCAAGAATAACCTGGCAATGTTTTCAGAGGGGTAATATCCAAGAGTAGGACCACAATGCCATGTTTATTGTGAAGTGAAATTATTTGTTAGATTAACAAATATCCCAGCATGTGGATATTCTAACCATAATTTTTTTTATATATTTTATTGATTTTTTACAGAGAGGAAGGGGGAGAGATAGAGAGTTAGAAACATCGATGAGAGAGAAACATCAATCAGCCGCCTTCTGCACATCTCTTACTGGGGATGTGCCCGCAACCCAGGTACATGCCCTTGACCGGAATCGAACCTGGGACCTTTCAGTCCGCAGGCCGACGCTCTATCCACTGAGCCAAACCGGTTTCGGCCCAACCATAATTTTTAATAAGAGTGGGAAACATCATAGCAAGCTTATTAACGTTACTTAAATCAAGTATAATGCAGTAGGAATTCCCATCTGTCCTTCTCATAACTATGAGAACAGGTGCCAAGGATGGGCTGGAGAGAAAGGTGACACTTCCAGGTGGACAGGTGAGAAAGCCACCAAGGAATATTCTGAAATTCATGCTTCCTACCATAGTTTTAATTACCTTGGCCCAGTTCCCATTGGAAGGTGAAGAAAATCCATAATGTGTTAGAGTGCTTTAATTTCTTCTCAAATCAGAGCGCAATTTGTCACTGCCAGATAAGAAGTGAAAAGGTCATCTTCTCACTATGAAATTCTGAATCATTTAATAGCTAATTTGTCCTGCTAATTACTGCCCTCCACTTCTGTAATTATTATGAATTACTGTCCTCCTCCTATTAGTAATGAGTAAGGCAGGGACAACCTAACATGGCTCTCCTTCCCATTGGTCAGCCTGGCAATTGAGCCACTCCGATGTGGCTGGCGGAGAGGGACTTTCTATGTCACTCAGCTTCGCTGGGTTGGTGACAAACGTTAACAGCTGAACAGTATTTGCATTTCCATCCGGAACTACTCTTCGGGAATGTTTGTATGTGACTCTCCTTTTTGGCTGAGCAGCAGCAATAATGAAGTGAAGAACATTCCACTGCTGTTCTAATTGTTTCTGGGTCCCCAGTTACACCTGAAATACCTGTAGCTCCATCACTATCCAAAGACCTTTTGGAAACAGCCCACTAGTCACATAGCCAGAGAGCTCAGGAGAAATCCTGGCCAAAAGCTGAGGACTAATTAGATGACATCCTAGGAATATTTTTAATGTTATGATTTTTGAGTAATATTTCTGAGAACTTAGCATGTTATTCCTTCTTTTAAGGTATTTCTGGCAACATTATACAGATTGACCTTGGACATACAATTGTGTTGGTTGGATGTAAAGGAAACCAGAAAGGTGTTCCTGACCCAGATTTCTCCCAAGCAGTAGCTGGAGGGTCCACATTTACTTCTTTAAATCCACAGGCTCTTTTGGTTTTTAAGAGTGCCCTATTTATGAGCAGATATTCCCAGGAGGCCCAGCGTCTCAAACATTTATCGACTACCACCTCACTGGGCCTCCAGCTTGGATGGGGCTCCGGTGAGAGTCACCCCTGGAAAATGGGAAAAGTTGAGAGCAAACTCCCATGCTCTGTAATTTTGCCAGGGTTAACCCTTCTCATAACATTTGAGGTTACTGTAATGTCTTCTGTTGGTATACTTTCTATAATATACAAATTCATTGATTTTACTCAAATGGATTGAATTGGCTACTATTAGGCATAAGTAGAAAGAACACTTTGGTGTAAATATGCCAGGTGGAGGTTTGAAAGTGTAGAATTTGGTAAGTACAGTTCAGGGTACCTTACAAGTGATGGGCTGAAGGGTTAACTTTGTATACGATCCACGTGCTATGGGTAGAAGTGATGGCATCAGAGAATAGAATGTCTGTCTTTCAGCATTAGTCGTTACCATCTGTCAGCTGCAGAGGGTCCTGGGGCATGTGGAGTAAGTGTAGGGTTTGGAATAATAAACACAATAGCTACCACTTATTGTGCTATCGCTTCCAAGCTGTTGCTGTGCCCAGTTCCTTACAAGCATTCTCTCATCCCCTCATCTGATGGAGGTGCCGTCATTACTCCATCGTACAGACAGGTAGTCAAGTCCATTCCACATTCCACACATGGTCACAGATAGGAAATGGCAGTCACTGGACTCAGGGTTTTTTTCCCCTCAAAAAACAACCTTAGATTGTTACATTTCTGTATTTCTGCTCTTATTTTTGTCTTGGTTGTTAAATAAATTCTTTTTCTAGCTTCTCAAGATGAAACTTTGATCACTGATTTTAAGTCTCTTTGTTTTCTGGTATAAGCACTTAAAGCAATAGCTTTCCCCTCTGAGCCAGCTTTATATGCACCCCACAAATTTTTATATTTTGTATTTTTATTATTATTCAGTTGAAATATTTTCTAATTCCCTTGTGCCTTCATTAACCCATAGGTTATATAGGAATATGTTATTTAATTTTTAAATAACTGGAGTTTCTCTATAAATCTTATCGATTCTATTAATTTATATTTGTTAATTTTTAATTTCATTTCATTATGGGTGGAAAACTGACTCTGTAAGGTTTCGGAGTCTTGCAATTTATTGAAGCTCACTTTATGGCCTAGCACAGTGGTCGGCAAACCACGGCTCGCGAGCCACATGCGGCTCTTTGGACCCTTCAGTGTGGCTCTTCCACAAAATACCGGCTCTTCCACAAAATACCGACTTCTGCGCAAGGGCCACGAAGTTTCAATCGCACCATACATGCGTGCCCGCACATGGTATTTTGTGGAAGAGCCACACTGAAGGGGCCAAAGAGCCGCATGTGGCTCGCAAGCCGCGGTTTGCTGACCACGGGCCTAGCATATAGTCTATCTTGGTGGGTACATTCTGTGTGCACTTTTAAAGAATATTTTGACATTTTTGGGTTTAGCGTTCTGGAAATATTAAGTCACATTGGTTTACAGTATTCTTCCAATATCTCTCCTTAATGAATTTTTGTTTACTTGTTTTATCAATTACTGAGACCTGGATGGCAAATCTCCCATAATAACTGTAGATTTGTCTTCTCTCTTTTTAGTTCTGTCAGTTTCTGCCGCATATATTTTGAAACTCTGTTACTGGGTGCATAAATATTTAGAATTGTAGGTCTTCCTCGTGAAATAATTATTTTATCATTATGAAATATCTCTACGTCCTACAATATTTCATTTATTAGCAGTTAAATTACTTGATAATTAGCTTGGGCTAGTGTGGCTCAGTTGGTGAGACGTTGTCCTATACCCCAAAAGATTGCTAGTTTAATTCCTGGTCAGGGCACAAGCTCAGGTTGCAGGCTCATCCCCAGTCAGGGTGTGCAGGAGGCAGCCGATCGATGCTTTTCTCTCACATCCACATTCCTCTCTCTCTCTCCCTCTTTCTTCCCCCCTCTAAAATAAATTAAAACATGTTTTAAAAAGGGCAGCATCGAGATAGGGAATGTTTGGATAATTTTTACAAATGGAAATAACAACTCAAGGTGACTGTCTATAGTACTTTGTATGGAGTTGACACTCAGCACACATTAATGTGAAGATGCTGGTGATGGATTCAGGAAAGGATGCCATCTTTCTTCTGTTATCCTTGGGGTCCTCACTCACCATTCGTACTTGGGTGCTAATTTAACTTGGTTTTATTTTGAAATAACTCCTAAATGTTGAACTCTTTAGAAATAACAATCACACTGCCCTAAAACCTCTAACACAGTTGGTTGCATTCCTGTGAACGGAGGGGCACCATCTGTAGTTGACGACAGTGGTGCTATGGAGCTGGTGCAGGAAAGCTTCGAAGCAGACACTGGGGGATCACGTCAGTGTGTGCTTATAAGCACCTGACATTCTGCATTAGTGAGCGGGCAGTGGGGGGATTCCTTCTCAGACAGTTTGTCTTCTGTTTGCATCTTCTATTTATTTTCACTACTTTCTTCTGGATACTTTCCACATGTCTCTTCAACATTCTGCTCCAAACTTTTTTGGTATTCCACTGATAATCGTCTGAATTTAATTAGAATTCAAGAGAAACATATACTCCACGTTCGGGGGGGAAATAAGAAGAACTGAGCTCGCTCTGGCAGCACACACTTAAAAAAATGATCAGTTTCTTAGGATGCAATTGGCTCTTAAGCAAAATACTGATTTGTTTCCCCAAAAGTGTGAAGGTAAACAAGTCACTCAGCCCCTTTAAATGGATAGCTCAGCTTGCCATTAAGCAGGCTCTGCAGGCGAAGTGTGAGATAAGAGGACCCGGAGCGGGAAATCTTGAGATGTGTGGCTGATTCAATCCAGTGGAGTGGAGAGAGGCTATTTATCCTCACACTGAAGTAGGGACACAGAGTGCGGGACTGTTTAGAGCTCTTGATCGGTTTATGAGTTTTCCTTTACCGGGAGGTAAGGCTGGTGCTTAAAATTACTGAGGCATATCCTACCCGATTACAGAAACCAAAAGTGAGAAACTCTGATCAACTGCACTTGGAGGAAGAGCTGACAATTAGACTGTCAGGCCAGGCAAACGACAGACTCAAACTTCATCAGTCAAAAGCATAATATTTAGCCCTGATCGGTTTGGCTCAGTGGATAGAGCGTCGGCCTGCAGACTCAAGGGTACCAGGTTCGATTTCAGTCAAGGGCATGTACCTTGGTTGAGGACACATACCCAGTGGGGAGTGTGTGGGAGGCAGCTGATTGATGTTTCTCTCTCATCGATGTTTCTAACTTTCTATCCCTCTCCCTTCCTCTCTGTAAAAAAATCAATAAAATATATATTTTTTAAAAAACACTTAATATTTATTTGATTTGCTACTAAAAAATAAAAAGATTTAAAAAAATAAAAATAAAAAACACTTAATATTTATATCAACCAAATTTGAGAGAACATTGTTATGCCTAAAAATCTGTGCATATAATATCTCTCTCAGCACATAGAACCAACCCGATAGATTCTCCTCTTTAGACAGCTAATGAGTATTTTTTAAAAATATAGAGTATGGTCAGCTTTCATTTAAACAGTTATAAAATGGAAAGGAGAATTTGGGTGCTCACATAAGCCAGCAGTTGTATATGTTAAGATGGCCAGTGACACTTTCCTGAAGTGTCACAAGGAGTCCTCTCCAAGCTACTTACTGCACGACTTCATCCAGAATCTGGAGGGTCATTTGTCCCTGGACTCTGAGTGCCATGAGGAACGTGTGGACCAACCTCTCTCCGTGCATGCCGCTTCTTCCTGTTGGCCTCCCGGAGCTGCCAGCTGTGATTTCTCTGTTTCTGATTGCATTGAGAACCTCCTCGAGTTATAATGGCAAAGACACTCGAATCCTGAACCGATGTCATCTGAACATGCGAGGCAGCTCTTCTGTGGATTATCTGTAGTAACTGAACTTTCAGAACGAGTGCTGCAAGCTTGCGGAGGTGCTTGCTGCTCTTGGCCTCTGAAGAGCTCTCGTTGGGTGTGGTCTCCAGGTCCCTGAGATGCCTGGACATGGCACAGTATTTGCAGTTACAGGAAAAGAGGCTTATCACTCAGCCTGGAGAGGTTTAAGTTTTGGATCTCAGAGCTGAACTGTAGAAAGCTCTTTTCATCCTTATTTTCTCCACCTCCAGGAAGGACGCTTGGAACTCAGTCTTGAGGTAGGACTTCCTGCACTAGAAACTAGCAATGGTCTTGGCTCTGGCCCTTTTTTCCTAGTGCATGTCAAGGAAGCTGAGGGCAGATGGCCAAGGAGTCAGAAGCTGGGGCAGAAACGGGGGTGTGGAGACAAACAAATACATTCTTTAAAAAAGCACCAGTAACAAGCAGTCATTTTGCTTCCTGGTGTTTAAGATGTCATTACTGTGTTAAACTTGAAATTTAACACATTGGTGGCTTTACATTCGCTCAGAAAATTACTGTCGTCTTGCAATTAAATAGTATTTTTACTATATTCCTCTAACGTGTTTCTTAGTAGGTACTCTAGCAATGGAAATTTTATTTGAAAAATAATTTCAATTCAATCTGGAGGTTAATGTGCATTGGAATTATCTATTGATTTTGCTATACCTTGGCCATCTTTTCCCTACTTCCTGTAACGAAGTTAAACGCATTGTTTAGTTCAAGTTCTTCCTCCCACACTAGGTATATATTTTTATTTGTTTCCCAATACTTGCATCTATAAAATGAGTCATTTTTATTATTTTTTCAGTTTACCTAGCTGCTGACGATCCATCTGTGTGTGTGCTGCATGAAGGCTTCAGGCCTGGTGTCTGGTTTGGGGCTGACAGAGAACTCTGGCCTTGGCAGCTACACCAGAGTGTAAGTTTTGACAGTTTTCGAAGGTATAAGTGCTCTGGGGGTTTAGCATGTTCCTACACACCATTCTTAGGCATAATTTTTGTTATTGACAGTATTACAGGTATCTCACATTTTCTCCATTCTCCGCCCCCCCCCCCCCCACCTCCACCCCACTCCACGGCTTCCCCATGCTACTGTCTGTGTCCATAGGTTAAATTTTGTTGGAAATTTTTTAGTGATTAGAAGATTAGGTCTGATTAGACTAATTATCAAAAAAGACTATACTATAGGGTAGAGGTTAAGATGGAGAGTAGAGGAGTCAGAATTACTAGGGCCTGAATCTCAACCCTACCATGTTGGGTATGTGACTTTAAGCCGTGGCTTCCTCTTCTGTAATGTTTGGTTAATAACAGAAACTTCCTCCGCTGCTGCCATGGCGATTAAGAGAGACAGTGCACCGTCCCACAATGACTGAAATGGCCAGATGAGGTATAACCTCCAAACCTGGGTGATTCTGGTCAGTCTAAACATTACTTTAGGAAAATAAATCAGAAACCTCTGCATTGAACATTTAAACCTGGGGGACTCTGCAAACAATGTTAAAGTCCCAAAAAAGTCTAATTCAGTTCAAGGTGATAACATTTATATTCAATGAGTTCTTCAGACTGCAGACTCGGCTGTTTCTGATCACATTCGCATTCCCAGCACCTAGTACGTGTTAGCAGAGTCAGCCCGGTGTGTTGGGGGGAGAGGGGGAGGGGGGGGAGGGGGGCGTGGGGGCTGGGGAGGGAGTCCCAGACTCAGCAGGGAAAGGTATGAGGAAAAACAAGTCTCTCTGCCTCCAGTTTGCCTTCTTCCTAATCGTCTTTTACTCTCTTGCAGAGGTTTCTTTGCAAACGCAGGTCTACACCTCACTTGGCTGCAGCACTAAGAGGGAGGCTCTCTTTTCGCTGGGAGCACCAGCGGTTTGGTGATCTCAGTCTAGAACTGCCAGGGCCCAGCCCCTGGGTGGAGCTGGAGGTAGAGGATCTAGGACATTAGCCAGGGTCCCTGCAGGAAATCAATGGGCAACTTGAGAAGAACATAATAAATGGGTTATTTGCAAAGTTGTAGGAAGGACTTAGGGAAGCCAGGAGAGAGAATACATGCCCAGGCTGTGGTCACCCTTCCTAAGCCTGGAGGGGCAGGGGGGCAGTTCCTGGAACCAAGGGCACCTTTGGACAGAATCGGTGACGCCAGATGGGAAAGGAGCTGGGGAATAAGCTCCCGACCTCACTTTCCTCCTACCCTTCCTTCTCTCTAGTGACTCATGGAAGCCAGGGTGCCAGGGAGCTGCTGACACAGGCCAGCTGATTGGTCTTTCAGGACCCAGAGCTGGGTAGAGAAGGGTAGGTTGGGTTTAGGGAGCCAATATGAGATTCCCAGCATCTTATGTAGGTAAGAGGGGGTTCACCTTACTTGAACCCTCGGAATGGGCTCCTCCCAAGGAGGAGGGGTCAGAAAGGCATGCTGGGCAACAGAGAGGGTGGGAGCCTCTCCTCCCCACACTGAGGAGACAAAGGAGCCCATGTCTCCGGACTTCAAGTCCAATGTTCTTCTACTACAGTTTCCTGAGGTTAGAACTTGTCCCGTGACCACGGATGTCATACTTTATCAGAGACTCTTCCAAACTGACACCTGAAACTTTGCTTAACCTGGCTTTGAAATGGCTATAAATAATTTAGCTTCTTTAATTTGGGCATTTCTTATAAATCTTATGATACATTTTTAGCAATTTTTCACAACTTCCATTTCCTATAGGCAATTTATACTACTTACTATTTTAAAAATTACCTGTTGAATACTATGGTTCTTAGATCAATCTTAGAGAAACTTCTGGTAAAATCTTTTCTTTTTTTTTTGGCCAGGAAATATTTTATTGACAACCAGGGACATAGCCAAAAGACAGGGACGTACACAGGACTGCAAACTAAAACCCAATAGCCAGCAGGGGCCATTTGGGACAGGAACACTGCATCCTGGGGCCCTCACAGTCTCCTACCCGTACACACAAGCCTGGGCATCCAGGAGAGGAGGCAGTGACTCTGGAGCCCCAGAGAGTGACAGGATCTATGATGCCTCATCACGAGAGACAGGGCAAGGAGGTAAAATGGAGAGAGGGTCCATCACTGCCTAAAGCCACCTCCTCCTCTTAGAGCCAACACCAGGTGGAGGACTGAACCACCTAGGATTTTATAATCAGCTGCTGTCTTCTCATCATTCATCTGTTTACCACTGCAGATGAGCCGCTGCTGCTGTGGGGGATTCCCTCTTTCTCTTCCACACGTTCCTTGATTCGTTCCACTTTATCTGTGGGTTCAATGTCAATCTCAATCTCCTTTCTGGTCAGCATCTTCACTTTAATTAGCATCTTCTTCCAATATTGGGTCTGCACACAGATAAACTGCTGCTTCTACCGCTGTGGTGGCTGCTGCTGCTCCCCAGCACTCTGTCGGTGGGAGTCACTCCTGGTAAAATCTTATATGCCTGATGCTAGACTTAGATTTCTGGGTCCTTGGGTGCTCTCTTCTATGAAGTTCTCAGGTCACAGTGGCTGGGCTTTTATAATGTCCAATTCACTCAATCAGTTTCATCTTGTACAGAGAGAATTAACCTGCTGAGTTTTCTAGACATTAGCAATATATAAAAATCCTATAATGAAGTATGTCATCTCTCTTTGAATATGAGTAATGAGGCATGACAATTTCTTTTTAAAGCAATAATCAAGAAAGAAAGCTGTGCATTCCATTCATTATGTGAGTCCACAGAAAGAGCAAGGAAAAATACTAGTAAACATTTTTCACTCATTTATGTCCATTTCAAGCCTAAAATGAGAGGTTCTTGCTACTTGACTTAATTGCTATCACAAAGAAACACAAGTTGCTGTGATCAGATATTTCACAGAATACAAAAGTCTGAATCCTTGACATTTTGGAAAGTAATATAATTATCTTTGACCCAACGTGAACTGATATTCTCTCACAGTGAATTTATTTTTTTTTTAAATATCAGAAATGAAGACAAACTCAAACCTCAGAAAATTTAAATGAAAGTCTGTAATAGATTAGAACTTAGGTCCTGCCCTTTCCCAGTGCCCACATTTTTAACGGGTAATGAATGTTATTAACATCAGGACTTGGCTAATAAAATCACTTTCTTATTATAAAAAATTGAAACTTCAGTCATGATAGCCTGTTATCAGTCAGTACAGTGGGCCAGGTGGATCCCAGAATCAGCCCCAGACTCTGCAGGGAAAGCCTCACAAGGTCCTGAGTAACCCTGGTTACACATCGAGGGAGTGGGTTGGAGTGGGGGCCCGGTCTTGTCCCCTCCAAGTCTGTGTTTCAAGGAAATTGCTTCTGCATCTTGGGGTCCTCTTCTGACTCTGTCTACCCTCATTTCTAGTGTCAGACTTTCATTTGCTTTTCATCATTTATGAGCTTTATAAAAATTGTGAAATATTTTAATCATGCAGAAAATAACATTCTGTGCCTACCACACAAGTTTCTCCGATGCCATTGACCATGGCTGCTTCAGATTTTTAACACTTTTTAAAGAGAGAAAAACCTCACTGTATTCCTGGAGGGTTGTCCAGAGGGGGAGCAGGGCAGGGCCTCCCATCCCCAACCCCTGAGGTTAATCATAACCTTGTGAGGGACCTTTCTCCTGCTCTGTTGTTATTGTCATTTCTGGGGCTCAGCCAACACTGGATGCAATTTGCTGACCCCTCATTAATAGTGACATTGAGCATCATTTCATATGCTTTTTGGCAATTCAGGCTTCCCTTTTTGTCTAAAGAATCCTTTATTCTTACATGTGATAGGTGCTATTGATCCTTTGTCAGTGAAATAAGTTGCAAATATCTCCAACTTGCATTCTTTTTTTAAAAAATTAATCTTCAACCGAGGATACGTTATTATTGTTTTTTAGAGAGAGAAGAAGATAGAGAAAGAGATAAAAAGTCAATGTGAGAGACAAACATCGACTGCTTGTCTCCTGCATGCACCCTGACCGGGGATCGAACCTGCAACCTGGGCATGTGCCCTGACCAAGAATTGAACCAGAAATGGCACAGGAAGATGCTCAACCCATTGATAACACCATCCAGGGCTTCAGGCTTGCATTCTGACTTTCTTTTTTTTAAAATATATTTTATTGATTTTTTACAGAGAGGAAGGGAGAGGGATAGAGAGCTAGAAACATCGGTGAGAGAGAAACATCGATCAGTTGCCTCCTGCACACCCCCCACCGGGGATATGCCTGCAACTAAGGTACATGCCCTTGACCGGAATCGAACCTGGGACCCTTCAGTCTGCAGGCCGACGCTCAATCACTGAGCCAAACCAGTCAGGGCCTGACGTTCTTTACTATATTTTTTTTATAAAGACCACAAGTGTTAAAGTATATAACTACATCTTTCATTTCCTGGTTTATGGCCTCTGCCCCTTTAAGTGCAGGCTGCTGTGAGTGGGAGTGCCTCACTCCTGTCCTGGCCTGTTCCCCCACAGCGGGAGCAAGGACAGGCCAACATGGTTTGAAGCAAAGGACACCAGACGATGGGGCTGTGCTCTCTGCTGTAGCCGAGACCTCTGATGGGGAAGGGGATGCCCCTCGTCCACTGCCCCTGTCTCCACGCCCCTCGTGTCCCCAGTGCCGGAGCTGGAGTTCAGACCCACATCTGACTCACCCAGACCCCAAGCAATGACCAGTGACCTAACTTTTAGCTAGAAGAGCTCAGGACCGTGATCTGCATACTTAGAAAATGCACACCAATGGGGTGTGCATGTAGTCTGTATTCTAGTAAGCACCACACATTTCTTGGGAAAAAATACTTAACAATAAGAACTGAAGAAACTATTTCATGACAAAAGTAAGAGCCACCCAACCCCCACTATGCAGCCTAAATATTTTACTTGGACACTGTATATTTTAGGATTTGGAGATACAAAAAAGGAAGGAAACATTATTTTACTGGGGATATTCTCAGGAGGTAAAGTTAAGGGAGTTTGTAGCTTAAAAAATGAATGCATACACAGTACGTGGTATATCGTAGTAAGTACGGGAGGGCTTGGAGTTAATTTACTATCTAAAGACGCCTAGGAAAGGTCAACACTTCACACATTCACTTGATGTTAGAGGCTGCAATCAAGGAAAACTCCAGGGCAGTTTGCTTAAAAAAGAGTTTTCATGTAACTAAGCTATGCTGCTTTCCTCCTGAATTGGTTGAAAGCATCAAACCATTTCTACTTTGGAAATTGAGTCATCTTTTCATCAGGAGAACAAAGTGGTCAGACAGGGACCAACCTAAGGTATAAACTCAAAAAGGGCACCCATTGTTCCTGCCAGCAGCTCACTGCTCAGCCCAATAACGCTCGAATGATGTCCATTAAAGAGAAGTTGAAGGATGAAAGAAGAACTCTTTATTGCCTTTGAGGAACTGTTGAAAGTCTTTCCAATGTCAATCAAAAGCCTACAATATACAGCATTGTTCATCGCCATTAAACACCCTTTGGCTGCACCCTCTAACCATTCTTAGAGTGGGAACCTCCTTGGGAATAGAAAATGTACCAGAAAGTCTAACAGATCAGTGACTGATTTGTATAAGGTGGCAGGTACATCTTTCCTGAGATCTTATTGGTTTTCTACAAGTTAAGGAATTAGTGTCAGTTTTCTATGTTCAGATTTGGCTTTGGGGTGCCAATAAATTGTTTCTGCAGCAACCCGATAAGATAAAAGCGCTCCTTTATGTTTATGCCACAAATGTCACTGGTCACCACTGGCTGGGCACCAGGCACTGTGTTGGAACTTTATAAGCATTTTCCCTGGGAGACACAGAACATATTTCACATAGGAGGTCACTGAAGCTCGGAGAGTCGGGTAATGCTCAAAGTCAAGAAGTGAGGGCTTCAGTGGAAGCTCTACAACTGGAAGGAGAGAAAGAACATTGAGACTGAGTAGGATGTGACACCAAGTACAGAGCCCAACCCAACAAACTGCAGATTTCAACTCCTCGCATAGAAAGAAGCGCATTGAGACTGAGTAGGATGTGCAGAGGCACCAAGTACAGAGCCCATCCCAGCAGGCTGCAGATTTCAGCTCCTTGCATCTGGGAGGGACGCAATCGGGGGGCAGAGTCGGGTCCGGGGCCGGCCAGGGCTGGGCCTGACTCGGCCGGCACTGTGGAACTGCTGTACCAGCAAGCGCACAAACATGCCCACTGGTCCCAGTCTCTTGTGGGGTGCTGGGGGACAGCAGACAGGCAGTCTGTGCACTTGGTGGAGGGCAGGAGTGCTGGATGTTCAACCACCAGGAACGCCTGGAGATTTTGTCAGGTGGGGAGCCGCCGGCAGGGGACAGAGGGCCAAACTTCCTGTTTCCCCGGTAAGGCTGGGATGGCCCCGGTGAGGTTGAAACGGTCCCGGTGTGGTAGGGACGACCCTGGTCGGGTCGAAACGGCCCCGGTGTGGTAGGGACAACCCCGGTCAGGTTGAAACAGCCCCCGTGAGGTAGGGACGACCCCAGTCAGGTCGAAACGACCCCGGTGTGGTAGGGACGACCCCGGTGAGGTTGAAACAGCCCCCGTGAGGTAGGGACGACCCCAGTCAGGTCGAAACGGCCCCGGTGTGGTAGGGACAACCGCAGTGAGGTTGAAACAGCCCCGGTGTGGTAGGGACAACCGCAGTGAGGTTGAAACGGCCCCCGTGAGGTAGGGACGACCCCGGTGAGGTTGAAACGGCCCCCGTGAGGTAGGGACGACCCTGGTCAGGTCGAAACGGCCCCGGTGTGGTAGGGACAACCCCGGTGAGGTTGAAACGGCCCCCGTGAGGTAGGGATGACCCCGGTGAGGTTGAAACGGCCCCCGTGAGGTAGGGACGACCCGGGTCAGGTCGAAACGGCCCCGGTGTGGTAGGGACGACCCCGGTGAGGTTGAAACAGCCCCGGTGTGGTAGGGACAACCCCGGTCAGGTTGAAACAGCCCCGGTGTGGTAGGGACAACCCCGGTGAGGTTGAAAAGGCCCCCGTGAGGTAGAGACGACCCCAGTCAGGTCGAAACGGCCCCGGTGTGGTAGGGACGACCCCAGTCAGGTCGAAACAGCCCCGGTGTGGTAGGGACAACCCCGGTCAGGTTGAAACGGCCCCGGTGTGGTAGGGACAACCCCGGTGAGGTTGAAACGGCCCTGGTGAAGTCGGGACGGCCCCGGTGAGGTTGAAACGGCCCCCGTGAGGTAGGAACGACCCCGGTGAGGTTGAAACGGCCCTGGTGAGGCTCAGACGGCCCTGGTGAGGTTGAGACTACTCCAGTGAGGTTGGGACAAATAAAGGGGACCAGTATGGACTGATGAACAGGGGTAGATACAGAAGCAGAGCAACATTGAACAGAATGTTAAACTACAGTGGGAAGCCTGGGGAGGGTTCGGGGGGGGGGGGGGATTAAGAGACCAACTGAAGGACTTATATGCATGCGTATAAGATTAACCAATGGACACAAGACACGGGGCGGGGGGGGGCGGGGGGGTAGGGGCCGGGGGAATGTCAAGGGGGGGGAAAAAAGGAGACATATGTAATACTCTTTGTAATACTTTAAGAAATAAAAATTATTAAAATATTAAAAAATAAAATAAAAATAAATTAAAAATAAATTAAAAAAAAAAAAAAAAGAAGTGAGGGCTTTAGGATATGAAAGCAACCTAAGTGTCCATCTAGCCATCTGGGTGAAAAAGATGTGGTACATATACACAATGATGTATTGCTCAGCCCCATAAAATAATGAAATCTTACCATTTCTGACAACATGGATGGACCTAGAGGGTATTATGCTAAATGAAATGTCAGAGAAAGAAAAAAACTACAAGATTTCAATTATATGTGGAATCTAAAAAACAAAATAAACAAACAAAAGAGAAACAGACTCACAGATACAGAGAACAAACCAATGGGTGCCAGTTGAGAGGGGGCTGGGGACTGGGTGACTAAGGTGAAGGGATTAAGAAGTACAAATCGGCTGTGTCCTCCTGTCCATCTCGCTCCTCCAGCCACACTGGCCCTATTTCAGTCCCTATGCCAGGGCCTCAGGGGAAGAGACCAAAAACCAGCAGAGGGAAGAGAAAAAGCTAGGCTCTGGGGATAACTCTTTAATGTACAGCTTTTGTGCAAAACCAGTGAATTTTATACCCGTGGAGATTGGAATTATGAATGTGATGGGCAAGATTTTTAGGAAAAGTCTTTCTGAAACTTCAGTGGCCAAGGAGAAAAGGTATCTTTAGGAGGCATTTGGATTTTTGAAGTATGGAGACACTGATCACAATTATGAAATTCAAGCATGTAAGTTGTCAAGATGGCTTTTGAATTATATATACTTTCTGTTGTTCCAGAAGCTCCCAATTGAGGTCTTTTGTACTGAAAGATGCTGGCTGTTTCTTCCTGTGCATCTGTCTTTCTTCTTGAAATAGAATGACTCATCTGCCATATGCCCGGTGCTCAGTAGGTCACTGTGTCCCTTGAGCAATGATTAGGAACAATCTCCATGTTGTCCTTCAGGCCGAACTTCTGGAGGACAGTGGGGATTGGAGAGGTCTTGACCTTGGCTACAAGACAGTTTCTAAGGGCCCTGTTAGGTCTACAGGCCAGTGTGCTGGCTGCAGCTGCCTGCACATTTGTGCAGTGTATCTGGTGAGGTTAGAGGGTGGGCAGAGAGGACTAGCTGTCAGCAGTGTGTAGACAGCCTCCTGGGAGCACCTCCATCTCCAGGAATGTTCCATCGGCAATGCTGCACCTGTCCAGGAGTCAGCCCCGCCTGGAGAAGGCAGATGCTGAGCCCAAAGGGCCCACTGACTTAGTTGCTAAAACAGTTAGTGAAGTATCACACACATTGTAGGTGAACAGCTCAAGTTTTTCCTCAGTGTGCTCACCCTGCGTGAGCACCACCTCAAGCACAAGAACGTGACCATCACCCAGAGATGCTTTTGGTCTCTTCTAGTCACTGTCCTTATTTCTGACAGTGGGAATTAGAAGAGCGTGGCCTGTGCCTAGTGCATTATGTAAGTGGAATAATGCCCTACACACTCTCAGTGGCCTGGCTTTCCTTGTCAATGTCATGCCTGGGAGAGTCACTCAGCTGCTGTAGCTGCGCATTCTCATCGCAGGTGGTAGCCCACTGGTGAGTGCACCACAGCTGATCTGTTCTGCTATTGCTGACATAGTCAATTTTTAAAATTTATTATTGATGGCTAGGTACTGTCCATTCTACTTTGTGGGTAGTTTCCAGTTTAAAGATATTACAAAGGATGCTACTTTGAACATTCTTGTGCAGGCCTTTTGGTGAACATCTGTACACATTTCTGTTGGGTCTATGCCCAGGCGTGAACTTGCTGCCATCGTGAATAACTATGGTCACCTTTGTAGACGCCTGGGCCTAAAGTCCATGGGGCAATAATGAGGCCCCTCAGCAGCTCTAGTGTAAAGGGGGTGAAGACAAAAAACAAGACTGAAGAACTAATTGAATTCTTTCCTCCCCCTTTCTTATCACAGAGCTTTCCATCTCTTCGGCTAATAATTTCTGAGCACTTATCATGTGCCAGGGTCTGGATGTGCCATTATCTCGTTCAGTCTTCACCATAACTGTGACTCTGGCACTATTTCCAGTCTCCACTTTACGGAGGAGAGAGCCAAGGCTGCTAATGACAGAGCTCGATCCAGTTTGACTATCAACTCTCATGTATACAAGACTGTCCCTCGTTCCATTAATGCTTCTTAAAACAACCCGTACATCTAATTCCTGGAAAGGGGGCAGTAAAGGAGCCAGTGATCTTCCTCATTTTGCTCCCCACCCCATCCTTAAATGTGTCCAAGTGAAGATGAAACGGACCTTGGGGTAGGTTTACTTTAATTCAGTAATTTATTCCACATATGTCCATTAAAACTTTTTAAAAATGTTTTTATTGATTTCAGAGAGGAAGGGAGGATAGCGAGATAGAAACATGGATGAGAGAGAAACACCAATTGGCTGCCTCCTGCACGCCCCCTACTGGGGATTGAGCTTGAAACCTGGGCATGCACCCTGGCCGGGAATTGAACCAGTGACCTCTAGGTGCATGGACGATGCTCAACCAACTGAGCCACACTGGCTAGGGCCCACATACATAAATTTTAAAAAATAGAGAATTAATACTTCATGAACCCTTGGGACTTCCCTTTTCATGTCTATATTCCTATAGCCACCATTCAGTTTTTCTGCACATACAGATAGGATGATGGACACCGAATTATTGTGCCAATTTTATCTCTCAACAGTACTTGGGTGAGAAAGGAAACCTTCACCCGCCATCTGCACCTTCTGGGATATTTGTCTTGTGGTGTTTTGAGCTGGGAAGTAAAAAGATAATTAGCTATCTAGGAGAGTTTATAAGGACGAGTACAGATATTTCAGTGGTGCCTGTTTAATAAACAGGCCACTGAGGAGATTCAGGAATTGGGCAAAAGTCACACTTTCCTTGATGCAATTAAAGTAGAATTAGGCTTTAGGCTTGTGTTCTATTGAAAGTTGGTGGGATTTAACAGGTTGTAGTATTCTGCAATACATCACACTGCACAATGGCTTCTAGATGTTCCTTGGAGATGAATCTGATGTAGCCAGCATTTAAAAGAGGCAGCTGCTCCACAGGAGAACCCTATGATAATAGAGCCCAGTTAGGGGACTCCCTGGGTGTGGAACCTCCAGTAAGAGGAGGGTCTTGTTTGGCAGATTCAGTCCCATTTTCCGATCAAGAAACAGTTGAGTGGCTCTTGGTTTAACTTTAAGAATGTTGATTTCTGGTCACCAACTGATCGCTCTTATTGGTTGCAAACAAAACCAGAGAGATTAGTTTCATCAAGGGCATGGACACTGAGCACTGAAGAAGTGCCTCACGTCCATCTTGAAGTGGAAACTGCAAACACGTGAGAGATGAGGCGTTCGTGTGCTTGCAGTACCCAGCGTTCGTGGGCTTGGCGTCCATCGGCAGGCCGGCACAGGCCCTGGCTAGGCCTCTTGGGCTCCCTTGCTTGCTCCTGTCAGGATTTTGCCCACATTCTTGGAAAGGCCCAGGCTTCCCAAAGATGAGCAGGCAGAGACCAAATCCTCCAGGGGCCCATCCTACAGCGAGCTACTCCTTCCATGTGAGTAGAGCCTTTATGTGGACTTTGAAAACTGTTTCGGTGATTAATGTATTCTCATAAATCCTTACCTGGCACCTAAATAGTCTGCAAAAGAGACTCTGCTTCCCAAAGACCAGGGAATAATTTATTTTCAGTGGTTGAAGCCCAAGGACATTGGACTCACATCATGTGGCGCAAAGTGGACCCTAGTTCATATCCCTGAATGACTTCTGGCCCTGGTTTTACCCCTGGCTTGCCTTCCTGGTTTGAGCAAGACCCCAAGCTCCCTGCGTCCCGCTTTTCCACAGGCAAAACAGCAGCAATGAACTCTATTAGGAGTGTCCTTTCCAGTGCTCAGGCGTGATGCTCCCATAACTAATGCCTTACTGAGCTGCAAAAGCCGCACCTGGGGAGGAACTGAGTGCTGGATAATGTAAGGTATAAGCTGTTTGACACACACACGCCAGAAAGAGAACAAAAAGGGCAACATGGAAAGACATGGCCCCGACGTTTCTGGGTGAGTTAATAGTGCAGCAAAATCACCATGTCTAGCCGAAACCGGTTTGGCTCAGTGGATAGAGCGTCGGCCTGCGGACTGAAAGGTCCCAGGTTCGATTCCGGTCAAGGGCATGTACCTTGGTTGCGGGGACATTCTCAGTGGGAGATGTGCAGGAGGCAGCTGATCGATGTTTCTAACTCTCTATCCCTCTCCCTTCCTCTCTGTAAAAAAATCAATAAAATATATTTAAAAAAAAGAAAAATCACCATGTCTATCTCTATCTAGACACAAATATGTCCACTGGTCTGGGAGCTAATGGATCTGAAACAGATTTTCAAAACTGCGAACATGAGAAGCATGCTACTTATTCCAGAGGTGACCCTGCCTCTTTAGCCCCTTATTATAGGGCTGGGCCCCTTCCTGCATCCCATGATCAGAGTCCCAGATGCTGTTACCAAGATCTGCTCGTTCCCCCTGACAGTACGGAGGTCCGTCTATATGACCGAAAACCCTAATGTAACAATGATTAGATAGAAGCTATCAGATGCAATGTATGCCCACTTTCGACCTAGCAAATGCCAAGTTTGCTATATACATTCAATGGGACATTATTCAGCCTTCGAAAGGAAGGAAATACTGTCCCGTGCTACAACCTGGATGAACCCTGAGGATGTGACGCTGAGTGAACTAATGAGCCAGTCACACACTCTGCCTGATTCCATTTGTATGGAGCTGTGTTACTTAGAGTGAGAATCGCAGACAGAAAGCAGATGGTGGTTGTCATGGGAGGGTAGGGGGAGTTCTTGTTAGTGGGTACAATGCCAGTGCCAGTCTTGCAAGATGAAAACAGTTACGGAGACAGAGGGTGGTAATGGCTGCACAGCATCATGGATGTTTTATACTCGGAAATGTACACTTAAAATGGTTAAGATGGTACATTTTAAGTTAAGAGTATTTTCCACATAAAATAATTAGGAAAAAGAGACAAATTTCACATTGATCATGTTTCTAAGTAGATTCATACTTAATATTTCTAAGCACAAGGAACAACTTAAACTAGGATAGCCATTTTCCCAAGGAATAGACGAGCTACTTTACCTAGTAAACAGCAGGTTGAGTTTAGTGATAAAGAAGACTGTGTTGCCACACTCATTTTCTGGAGGTCAGTGATAATTCTGGACTGGTAGACAGGAGTAGAAATAATTGGCACCTGAGCATTCTTTCTGTAATCGTGACCTCTGTAGAGGGCAGCCGGCTTAGTCACCATCAGTACAATGAGAATGACGGCACCTACCTTGTAGTATAAGAATGTGTGCTCAGCATCCGACAAGCGCAATGTTATTAATACATCAGTGATTAATAACACGGTTCACAACTGAATTGCCAGTTAAAGAAACTCTGCCTCACAGGAAGTCCTTTAAATCAAACTCCCTCAACAGATGACAGTAATACAAGAGAATCAGAGAAAACCCTTTGAGCAGATGATGTGCTTGGAAGATGATAGAAGTGCACTACACATATTATTCACTTACTTTCCTAGAGACTTAATTTAAAATGTTTCAGATGATATTAATGTTGAAGCCTGAAATTGCATGAGAAGTAAGGGGAGGTGATGGATGCAGAAATGAGGCCTATTTGTGTCTCAGGACACAGTTGTGTGCTAATGGAGTCTCCCAGGGAGTCTGAGAAAATCTACCTGCTGTGCTTTTTTCTTCCTTCAGGTTCTGGGTTTCTAAGAGCTGTTTTTCTTCTTCTCTAGACCCATCCAATCTCCGGCTCAGTTCTCGGGAGTAGAATCATTTCTCTGCCTCTGTCTCTTTCCTTCCCTTTCAATCTATTTTCAGTCAGAATGACTGTAAAGAACACAATTCTGATCACATTACTCCCTGATAATTAGCCACCTTGTTATCAGCCTTTGAGCTCCTGAAGGCCAGACTGCAGACCCAACCCTCCCCTTTCCCTGTTACACATTTGTTCACAGCTGCACAGAGTTATCTTCTCCCTTATCGATAATAATAAAAGTGTAATATGCTAATTAGACCAGACAGCCAAACAACCTTCCGGACGACCTTCCAGACGAAGCCAGGGCTGCGAGGGCCGAGGCAAGTCGCCACGGCTGGGAGGGCCGAACTCCTTGCACGAATGTCGTGCATCGGGCCTCTAGTGTGTATATAACCATCCAACTGGCAAGGGGGCTTGGAGCAGAATTTCCAGGGTGACTGACAGCTCTCCCCATGCTGCCAGCACTGTTGGAATAAATGCTCATATAAGATGTAATCCTTTCTCTGCTTAATTTGGCTCAAGCAGTGACAGGCGGCCTCAGACCCATTGTGTCCGGTTTCACTTTACTGGTGACAGCATCTCTCAAGGTTCAGCAAGGTGGGCCGAGCACCTGAGAGCTGAGGGGACAATAGGTACTATGATGTGTGTGCTGACACACCAGGTGTTTTAGATCCCGCACTGGCCTTCCAATAAAGGTGCTTTTCCTCAGAACAAGACCATACAATTCTAAAGCAGTGGTTCTCAACCTTGGCTGCACATTAGGTGATTCTAATGTGCAGCCAAGGTTGAGAACCACTGTTCTAAAGAGAAGATGCTATTCTGACATTGATCAGCTTATAAGCAATTCTCTGTTGCCTTGAATTTAATAAGAATAAAGTCTTACACCCAGTATAAGATTTTTGTGTTTGTATTTCCTTGGGTTCTTTTTAAAATGTCCTTCATTTACACTAGTAATAAGAACATATGTTCTAAGTAATTTCCATTTGGCAACTGATCAGAAACAGCTAACCAGCATAACAGCATGACAGTGGCTTCAAAACACATTGACTTAGGAAAAAGATTTCACGGGGGAAAATAATTTTCAAAGGAAGTTCTCTTACATGCAAGCAATAGGAAAGATTTATGAACCCAAGCCTTCTGCATGTGTGCCTTCAAAGCAAACTAGCTTGTCGCTACCTCATTTTAGACTAAATTAAGTGAAAGGAGGGATGGAGTGAAACAAATGTGCAGGGAAGAGAAGGGAGAGAAGGTCAGAGCCTTCTCTAGGGACAACTGACACATGTGAGAAGCAGACCATTGCCAGCGGACTGCTCTCCAGGCCAACCCAACCTTAGGGTGTCCCAGGTACCGCCTGGGAAACAGAGACCTGGCCTCCTGCTCAGCTGTGCCATCACTTCCCCGAGCTGTTCCAGGACCACACAGGGCAAGAAACCCACGGTCCCATTTATAATCATGACCCCTCCCAAGTTCGGGCTCCTCACCTGTGTTATGGTGTTCACAGCACTTGCCACCACCCAACATGACATAGCCATTTGCAGTCCCCCGCTACTCCCCCCGCCCCCCGTCTCGCCCAGGGCATCGTTAGTCCCCAGGAAAGTAAAAGCTTTGTTCCATTTGCTTTTAGGATAGCCAACTGCTAGCAACTAGTAGGTTCCAAGGCTTTAGGAACAGTTGGTCTAACCTTACCAGTCAGCAGGAGTAACTGATGTGCTTTGCAGAGGTACGCGAACTCAATGCAGACGCCATACAGTACCTGAAAAAATAGTCCTCCACCACAGTACTGTTTCACGTGACCAAATAGTCATGCATTTACTGTCTTCTGATGTGAGCAGAATTTATCATTTATAAGCTACATTTCCCTGTTTTCATCATGTTATTTCTTTATGGACATATAACATATATGTGCAAGAGAGTAAGAAAGAGAAAATCTGAAAGGAAGTAAAGCACAGGATCTCTTCCAGAAATTATAGGCGTTTAAAGGCTGTAACACAAGTTCTCTTCTCAGTAAGGAACAGGAAAAGAAAAAGGAAACCTTGACAAGAAACCTTTTTATGAGAATAAAGAATGACAAAGGCTTCATCTGAATTTTAGTCGATTTCAGTCATGATTACAACTCTTCACTTGTATCTTCTACTCATGCTCATATGTTCAAAAGACGGGTTAGATGGCTGAGAACTGTCCAGTTTACTCTGAGCCCTAAAAGCTCTGGCATCTCATTTGTTAAGGTCCAGTGTTGACAAGCCCTACCGAGCGATGAGGCTACTCAGGCCCGGGTAGGAGTGGTATCACTAGACCTACCGGATGGAAATACGCTCCCTTACGTAAATGTATTTTAATCAGTGGGGAAACCAGCACGATGCAGGTTTCTGTACTGCAGGACTTCTCAGGTCCTTCAAAATGCTGATGTGCAGTGTGAATCTCAGGACTCGGACTGTGTGCAGCATATTCTCAAACTCGTTGCACTTGTCTCCACGAGCACCTGAGGGCAGAGCTTTGCCTCTACCCTTGGGAAGTCTGGTCACAATCTCTGCAATGTCCGAACCTGGAGTCCCACCCACAGCCTGGAGAGAATGTTCTGGAGTCCTGGAGAACTATCCGTCATCTTCCAGGCTTGGGTCACACCCGAAGTATTGTAAAGCGGTACAGGCACAGAACCCAGCTCCATCAGAAGGTATGGCCCATAAAATAAGACAAAGGTCCTATTTAAAAGAGGACCTTTTACCCAAGAAGGAAAGAGTTAACAGACAGAAAATGGATAAGCTAGAAAGGCCTATGGCAATGGAGGTAGAGGATAAACAGGAGGGAAAGGGGGAGACACAGAAAGCAATTGAGAAGGTGAGAGTCCCTCCCCGCCCCTCTCCCAGCCCTAGAGACCCTGTATGGAGAGGCTCTGGCAGCTCTCAACAAAAACCAGCCCTGAGGCAAACCAGTCAGGTAAACACTGATGGTTGTGTATACAGTACTGTGAGAATCTCAGAACCCAGAGCCATGTCAAGTAGGAGGGGGATACATTAAAAATATTCCCACCACGAATATGTGACCTCACTCGCTGGGAAAATGAAAGGTGCTATCTCTGCCCTCAATGAGGTTAAAGACTAATTTGGGCAGAACAGTGCATAAGTCTCAAGTGAAGGAGCCTCAAAGGTAAAAATTTTTAAAAAGAAAAAAATGTGGACATTCTTGGGAAAAACTCAAATCATCACAAGAACAAATAAGTAAAATTCTCCTCTACAATTCATAGATTCTACTCCTGGTTTTACAATGCTCTGGAGTGTTTAAAATCATATAAAAGGGGATAAAACTTATAAACTAGCAACACCAATTTAATTTCGTTTAATTTGGAGGTTTAAAAACAAGTCGATCACATAAGGCAATTTTTTGGGTAGGCTCAGAAGGTGGCAGAACAGGACACAGCCAAGAAATCAAACCCACCACAATGATGTCAGCTCCCAACCACTGCAAACCTGCCTTATTCTATGACAAATGGCCTTTTCCACGATGAGACCTGGCTGGTGGGCACTTTCCAAAGGCTGCCAAAATCCAAGCATCTGGGGAAACCTCACCAGTGGTGAGCTGGGTCATAAAAGGAGCTTTGCTGAGCTTCCAAAGGGAGAGCTGAGCACGAACGTGCGCATGGCGACGACAGCGTCATGTGTCAGGGAGAGCAGTCACGCAAAATTGCCACTTTTCTGCATATGGAAACCCAAATATCTCTGACACATTCACTCTTCAGACTTACAGTTTTACATCTAAGAGCTTCTTGATTAAGCATTAATCACACACTTGAACTGATAATCACAATTCTGCAATGTGTGCATTGGTTTCCAGCCCAGGGGTCTCAGAAAGTGTCCTGAACTGGACACTAAGGGACATGGCGTCCCCAGGCCTTTGTCTAAAAGCCTTTCTGCACTCTGGCTCAGAATTAGGGTCTCAAGGCCACTCAAAATATAAACCCCACTTCACTTCCCTTTCCTCAGGATCACATTGCAATTCCAAAAGCCAATTAATCAAGCACAGAATTGCAAATTGCTTTGGCTTTTCCTACTTTTAAATTCATGTTCTATATAATCGTATGTATAGAATGTTGAAACCAAGGATAATGCCTGTAATGATCATAATTTCATTACCTGGGACCAGTTAAAGAGATTCAAGGAAAATATGCAAACACACGTAAGCAAATATGCACATGTGCATGTGGACACACACACACACATACTTCAATGTCTGGGCTGCAGGTAGAACAGAAATTGGCAGCATGAAAGTGAACCAGTTTTCATCTCCCATGACTCTCTGCGCCCAACATCCACTGAGTTACAGGGACAAGAACTTGGCTGCTTCTTCAAGACATATCTAGGCACTTTTGTCTTAGAATGTAAAGCAATTTGATCACATTAACTAGGCTTCACAGCATTGCTGAAATATCTCCTGAATTCTCTGAAGCTAGAACAAAAAAAAAGTTGTATCCCAAGATCCTTCTTGGAATCCCCTGAGCAAACTGATTTCATCTAAAATTTAAACTAAGTTAGAAAAATATTTTAAAAGAATCTCAGACCCCAAACAAATAAAAAGACAAAAAAAAAGAGAGAGAGAGAGAGAGAGAAGCAAAGTAAAATAACAAAAATAAAATTTGCCCTTAAAAGTCCTATCTCCAGCCCTAGCTGGTTTGGCTCAGTGGATAGAGCGTCTGCCTGCGGACTGAAGAGTCCTGGGTTCGATTCCTAGTCAAGGGCACATGTCTGGGTTGTCAACTCATCCCCAGTAGGGGGTGTGCAAGAGGCAGCTGATCAATGATTCTCTCTCATCTTGATGTTTCTATCTCTCTTTCCCTTCCTCTCTGAAATCAATAAAAAATATATTTTAAAATGTCATATCTCCAAATAGGTGGCATTTTTGATAACACTGCTTACTTTTGGGGAAACATTCCTTAAAATAGTTATCTGAATTCCTAGATGGTAGCAGGTGCTCTTGAGGCTGACGGTAGGAGTTCTGCTTATGAATCTAACACACAACCAGGGCCAGTCCTCTTTTATGTTTCAGGCATGAAAGTATTTTACTATCTGCTCAGAATGCATTATCAATGAAACAGTGGAGAGGAATACTTCTAGACTCAAAGGCTTCCCAATAAATACAATCCCATCTATGTTAGCCTAAAAATCACGGAGAGTTTTTGTTTCATCTCAGGCACAGGCGACACCTAAACAAGAATGTAGGCTTGAAAAATGGATTCGCAGGGTGTCTTTCTCCTGTTAGGAAAAGTTGGGGTGTTTTTCTCTTTAAAAACATGACACACTAACTCTTGGTTTCAAGCACATTTAATTGCAACATCTTTAATCAAGGGGGATACGTCTGTGAACGTGAAAGGGACCCCAGCTCCCCCTGGGAGCTACTGAAAGGAGAGCCATTTCCCAGCTTCTGTGGAGGCCTGTCTGCCTCCCTGCAGGCTCCGCTCAGCGGGTCTGCTAGCCTGGGTTTGGATCTACACGGGCTGTTTCATCTGTGTGCATCCCACATGGTACCTACAGGGAAAGAACTTTCCCACTCTCACGCTCCTGTTCTGGAACTTGGCCCACTTATAATTTTCCTTCCTGATCCTTCCAATGAGCCAAACCCCAGCGGCACTTAACAATTAAAAGAAGAGCCAGAGGCACAGGGCTGGACCGAGCACATCGGGTATGAAATCTAATTGTTCTTCATGGTCTCCATTTCGTTAACACTGCCCAGCTAGAAATGGAAACTGCCACATGATGTAATCTTACCTTCATGCGACTAGATAAATTTAGAAGTTTTTATTCTGTTCTTACCCTCCCCTAAAAGAAGTTAAAACTTTAAAGCCTCTAATAGATTTCAAGTTCACATGGAATTCCTCTGGGCTGGGAGATACAGGAGGTTATGAGCATTCGTCACAGAAACATAGGAGCAACAAATTAGGTTGTTTGGCTTTCACGGCCCCCATGGGGCTTAGTTCTGTTTAGCATCATCGGGCAAGGAACTTATAACTCAGTAAGTTCAGTCTATTTCCAAAACATTATCCCTCTAAGGTCTAAATCAGAGGTGGGGGAACCCTTTTTCTGCCAAGGGCCATTTGGATATTTATAACATCACTGGAGGGCCATACAAAATTATCAACTTGAAAATTAGACTGCTATATTTGGTCAAACATGTAACTAACTCACCCCTAATGCCTTGGCAGAACCTGACCAAATAAATTTTGCAGCTTTATACAGCCCACAGGCCACATGTTCCCCACCCCTGGTAAATACTGGCCAAGTAGCCTCCCCATTGCACTAGCCAAGCAGCAGGCTGGTTGCCCACCTATGAGGAAGCACGGGACTTGGTTGGAAGGTCTGTAAGGAGGGTCCTCTGAAAGGTCGGGGTCCTCTGGGGGGACCTTGCTGAAGGCGGCAGCCCCTACCTTGACTTTTCCAAAGAAGTCCGAGCCCCTGGGGTGTTTTGCTAGAATCTCTATGTTTAGTCTTTAAAGACCTGACCTTGTAGAAGCATGTGCTTTCTCAAGGATACTTGCCCTGTCGATTGTATCTAGAGGTTAACCTGAGTTCAAGCTGTTGTTACAGTAAAAAGCCAACGAGGCAAGTGAACAGGACTGCTTTTACGACTGAAGTAAAAGAGTCCCTCAGCCCTCTCTTTCACAGAAACCTGTGGCAGAGTCATCTGTCCATCCGTCGCTCAGGGTCTGCTGGTCAGCCCCGGCACTCACCCCACTCCACCTCCCTCCCAATACGGTCCTTTTAAGAAACCTCAGCTGCGTGTACGAGGTGGCTATGTACTAGGTCCATGGTCGGCAAACCGCGGCTCGCGAGCCAAATGTGGCTCTTTGGTCCCTTGAGTGTGGCTCTTCCACAAAATATCACGTGCGGGTGCGCACATAAAGTGCGATTGAAACTTCGTGGCCCATGCGCAGAAGTCGGTATTTTGTGGAAGAGCCATAGTCAAGGGGCCAAAGAGCCGCATGTGGCTTGCGAGCCGCAGTCTGCCAACCACTGTGTGGATACCACTTGAACTGGGCATGCCTGCATATCTCCCAAATTTGTAAATTAACTCCAATAATAAAGTAAGAATAGCACCTAATAATTAAATACTTAACAAATGAACTTTACAGATATTCTATCATTTTCTCTTTGCAATAACCCTGCAAGGTTGATATTGTCATCATCCCTATATCACGGATGAGGAAACTAAGGCTCAAAGAGGTTAAACACATTGCTCATGGTCACACAGCAAGTAAGAGCAGACCTGGGATTCGGACACAGGACTCTTTAACTCCCAGGCCCTACTCTGGCCTTGACTCTGCCTCTCATGGTTCCTGACATGCTAACCAGAGTTCCCCAACTGTCCTTACTCCGCCTGCACTGCCCTCAATCCCTTCAGAATCCTTGCACACCTTCCAAGCCTCTCCTGGAAGTAACCTAGGCTCTCCCCAACAACTCAGATTGCGTGGCTCACTGGGCTGTTGTGTGCCCAGTTTGGTCCAGGCTCCAGAATGTTCCATCCGTTCTGCCTTGCAGGTAACAGTCCCGCCAGTTCATCCAAGAATCTGTATACTTCATCATCATATCACCTCACTGACTGCCTCACGGCATCCTAAAGAGGATAAATAGGAACACTCCTGTCCTACTAGAAATTGAGGATCACAGGAATGAAGTCACTTCCACAGATCATGCAGCTTATTTAGTGCCCACTCCTGGATTCGACCCCAGAAGGTGCACTGTTTTTCCCAGTAATCCCTGTCTCACAGTAGGTCTTCCTCCGGTGGATAACTAATGCCTTTCTCTCCACCACCACATTTCCCATTTGTGGTAATTTCTAGTTCAGAAAAATAAAATTATCCAAAAATTATTTATTCAACTCTGATAACCAGCATGCCCCCCAAATTCCAGTGGCTTAGCCCAACAAAAGTTAAGTTCTCATTCATGCAAAGTCCACTGTGGATCCAGATGACTCCTCATGGAAACTGTCCACTGCATAGTGGGCTCAGCTTGGACCCCCACATCAACCCATTCTGTGCTCACCTGCACAGGCTGTAAAATTCTACGATTTTACTTGAACAAGAGTTGCCATGCCAAAGACACTAATCAATAGCAATATAATCTTAGCTTCATCAAAGTCAAATAGATTTTTCCATCCATTCAAGCAGGAAGTCAGCCAGATATATAAGGATAAAACAAACACAAACTGACACTCTATTGACAAATGGGTAACACAGCTCTGCTGATTCCAAAAATCTATAATAATAAAAGCATAATATGCTAATTAGACCAGACAGACGAACGACCTGCCGGGCGTCATTCTGGACTTCCTTCCAGACAAAGCCGCGGCAGCGGGGGCAGAGGCAGAGGCGGTTAGGGGCGATCAGGCAGGCAGGCAGGTGAGCAGTTAGGGGCGATCAGGCAGGCAGGCAGAGTGGTTAGGGGCAATCAGGCAGGCAGGCAGGTGAGCAGTTAGGAGCCAGTGGTCCCAGATTTCGAGAGGGATGTCCAACTGCCAGTTTAGGCCTGATCCCACAGGGATACATCCTCCAAGGGGTCCCATTTTGAAAGAGGGTACAGGCCGGGCTGAGGGACCTCCCCCCCCCCCCCCGCCCTGACCGTGCACAAATGTCACGCACCAGGCATCTAGTGAAAAATGAAATACTAGGGAGTTGACACTGGTTGATACCGACAAAGGTTAAAAAGAAACATACAATTAACTGATCCACAAGGATGGCTCTAGTGAGGGACACCATAAAACAGGAAGTAGACGTCCTCAGGGAACACGGCATTTAATTGAAGGCTGTGCCATTTACCGTCTCCTTTATTGGTACTACAACAGTAAGCAGTCCACTGCACTGCAATCTCACAGGACGATGTTTGCTTTCCCTCCATTAATCTTCCCTGCCAGGCTGTGGCCAAAATTACAAATAAAAATATTTATGTTAATAGCTGCTGCAAAGAGAAAGTACATGTGAAATGCTCCATAATCATCCATAAAATCAGGGTGATGTGCCGAGTCTGCAGACATTGAATACACTGAAGCTTTATCATCATTGGTTCTCAATGGAGACGTAGGATGCAAATTTGCCCCAAGGGGACATTCTGCAATGTTTGGTGATATTCTGATTAACCCATTTGGGAGAGTGGCACTGGCACCTAGTGGGAAAAGCCAAGGATGATGCTAAACATCCCACAATTAACAGGACAGACACACAGAAAAATAAGTATCTGGTCTGAAGTGTCAACAGTGTCAAGGCTAAGAAATCTGCTTATCATGGATTAAACAAAAATCAGCTGAGATTGACAGCAACATTTCAATCACTGGGAACTCCAGATCATGATCACACATCACATATTTTAGGCCACCCAAGCAATTATTTTGTAGCCTCGCAACATTTCAAGCCAGGTATGACTGTCAAAAGATAATGCATAAATGCTAGAGAAAACACCACTCTGAAAGGAGCCAGAAATTCCAAAACCTGTCCCAGGGATGACAAATGGCTCAAAATACTGGAAACCCCAGTGAGATTAACATAGCATTTCAAAAAAAAAATTTTTTAACTTACAATATCAAAAGCATTTTGTTTATTTTCTAACCAAAGAACAACATTTGAGTTATGTCTCCACGATCACATCAGCTTTTTCTATAACTTGTCATGATGTATCTCCAACAGGATGTAATTTATCAGCTGGTCAAAGAGCTGGAAAATTAATATCTGCTTAACTAAACACATCACATCTGTTAGCAAACTTGTCCAAATAATTTGGCATCATTGCTTACAATATATGTAGACAGAGATCATTTATCACCTGGATTATTTCTATAACCTCCAGACTTATTTTCTATGCGTTGCACGGAAACCTGGGTGCCCTTGCACATGGGCGCACACTTTATATGAGGTCTTTAGAATGCTTTTGCACAACTCATTTGTTTATTTGTTCTACAGTACAGGGAGCACAGAATCACTCCTGCAACGGACTTTCAGTTCTGTTTCTCCATTGCATTGTCCTTCAACCTTGTCAGCGATTGGCATCATTTCCATCTCCATGATGTCTTTAAATCCATTCAGATTGTTTCTGGATTATGTATAATCTCACAGATATGTTGGCTTTTTGATGTTTTATCCTGTCATTTGTTTCTGGTTTGACTTGTTTTATTTAAACAAAAACCTTACCACTAAAGAAATGAAGCTGCCCTAGACATTAGGACTTCCTTATTAAATTCAGAAAGTGTCAATAGTCACCCAAGTGATTCAAGTTGCACCGAAAATGTTTCCAAGGTCATCTGTCCTCTCCTATCGACATTGCCAGTTGCCAAGAAGGCAATGCAAAATCAGCCCGGGTTCCGTCTTTGGCCTGGGATTCTGGAAGGAAAGTGTATTAGATCTGGAAGTGAACTGGGATAGAGCTGACTTCCACGCAGTCAGAGATGTGAGAGGAGGAGAGGGGCTCTGCTGGATTGCCTGCCACGCACTAGATGAAGCCTTGCAGATGAATGATGACCAACGTGTACTGACCCTGTGTGAGTGCCAAGTCTTGGCCATATGCTTTTACAACTTGGTTCAAGCCAAAAATAAAAATGAGAACTGAATCCAGTCTGCTGAGCCCCAAGGCCATGAGTCACCCCACTTAATCCTCCTGGAGAGGGAAGTCGGGCGACACCATGAAGTCCTTCCCGCCTCGATGGGACCACACTGTCTGACCATTGAACTGATTCCAGGTCCATTAGGATATTTCTGCTCTTGAGAAAGAACATGTCAGAGGCTCAAACTGCTCCTCAGATAAAGAAGGAGCTGTAGAGATCGTGAGTGCTAGGAGCAGGGACCCGCCCAGGGAATGGAGAACAGCTCCTCACCAGCCACATCACTGCCCACCACTAATTACGAATGCTGAACTGGCAGCGTGTATCTCAGGGGCCACTATAGGCAAGAACCGGGGCGTCCACCAGGCCTGGAAACAAGTACTTTGTCATTAATCTGATGTATGATTTATGTGGGCAGAAGTGTGTCTTCTCTCTTCCAAAACAGACAAGTGCCAGCATGGGCCCAGCTGTGCACCCCAGCCCTCCGCGGAGAAATATTATTCCCAAAACGGTCTAACTCTGTTTTGACCTGGGGCCCATTTACCACATTGCCCCTGCGTTGGATGAACTCTTCAGACCTCCTGTCAAAGGGGAGCAGATGTGCTCTTGGGGGAGCCTCAGAGAAGGGTATTATTTCTACAGTCACTCAGCCTGATGCATTTTAACTGGCTGCATAAATCCAGGGAGTCCAGACAGAACCCTGCCCTAGGGTTTGCCAACCTGGAGAAGCAGCCAGACCAGGCCTGTAACCCAGGACTCTTCCTCCACACACAGCTCACAGTCTTCTCACCTCCTATGCATCACTGGTGTTGCTGCTGTCTTGGGATCACCTGGAATGTGAGTCTTTGGAGCCTCTCGCACTACCAGTTCTGCAGCTAGATGACAGTGAAGGGGGCACCATGAGGCAGCCTCTCCTTTGCAGTAGCTTACGTCACTGCCGTGGCCAAGAACAGGAGGCCCGAGAACGCCCCGACAGCCCAGGCATCATGTCACCTCCGCAGGAGCAGGCGCTGCTCTCCTTCCCAGCTCCTCCACGCTTAGTTCTCACCCCAAGGCTGCCTCCATTTGTGCCCTCCCCATGTCTCACGTTTACAAACTTCCCTGGAGAAAGGACTCGATGTGTCAGCTCATCCTCTTCCAATATGAGTGTCCTGTTGGCCAAAGTTCTTGACTCTAGTCACTTGAAAGGCCACTAGTTCTGGCCGCAGTCTTTGTCCACCTTTCAGGGAGATGATGACTTTATGTAATTTTCCACAGAGAGAACAGGGAGTTCAGTAGTTCCTCTGGCATCATTGGCACACACTGCTTTTTATTACACACATATCCCAGTTTCCCCTCCTCAAGACGCATTTCCTGCCTTCCCAGGACGCTCCTGGGAGATGGAGGACAGTTCCTTCCCTTTGAGCATGATTTTACAGCCTGCATTTCAACTTTTCCACAACAACCAGCCTAGGCTGCTGACAATGTGGCAAAACCCACTCAACTTTTTATGGAAAACTATCTGGTAAGAGATGTCAGAGACCCTTCTAAATGCCAATTCTGGGAATTTCTCCCAAGGAAATAATTCTGAAAGCACAGGAACTATCTAAATGTCCAATATAGGTGAATAATAAGATAATTATCCTTAACCAAATGTTGGCATTATTTGAAATGGTCATAAAAATAATATAATAACATGAGGAACTCATAATACATACCATTGTGTAATTATAAGAAATTGGACGAGAGAAAACTGTGTACACGGCATGTCTGAACTAGACTCTCTTTAATCCTATGTATAAAGAAAAAAAACTGAAAGGAAATGAACCAAAATGCTTAACCGATTGTATTAGAATAGGCACATGTAAGTTTTTCTTATCTTATATAAATTTCATAATGAGAATAAGGTTGCCTCACGATCCTGTCGACTCCCTGCGTCAGCTCGGAGAACTCCTGGTCCTAAATGCCAAGAAAGCAGCTGGCTCCTTAGGGAGGGGCACTATGATGTATAAACATGAAATATCACAGTGAGTTTCTTTTGGAAGCTCTTTTAGCAAAATCATCTTGTTTACAAATAACAATATTCTGGGGGGGGGGGGGGGTGGCAACGTCAATCCAGTTAAACATTGTCACCTCCCAAATCACACTGCGCATTCTATCTAGCTTTGCTCTGTGACTGGCCTCCGTTCAGTGATTCCTGATCACGCAATCACAGAGTCAGCATCCTCGTGGCCATCTGCTGCCTGCTCTCCCAGAGGTGGGAATCAAAGTGACTCAATAAGATGAACATAAAGCTGCCAGGAATTGCCAGGGGTGCACACTACTGTGATAACAATCTGGTGGCAGCCGCTGAGCCGAGGAACCAGGAGTTTGTTCCTAGTCAGGGTGTGCCAGCTGCTGGACCAGAACTGATGGGTCAAGGACAAAGGAGAGGATGAAAGTGTAATTAACAGTCATCGATGGGCACCTTGCACTTGGAAAATATTTACAGTTGAGGTGTGGTCTAGTCATAGGTTAAACACCTAAAGGTCACTGCAGAGAAAGAATTCTGTTTAAGTCCAGTTCCTGTTGGACTTTACACCATGGGCTCTAGCCAAACAGCTGTATGATTTAAGGAAGGGAGGAGCCGTGTACAGAAAGGTAACTCCACAAGCTCCTGGTAGCCTTCCTACATCGAATGCTCTAGACCAGAAACAGAGCTAACCCTGGGCTGCTGAGCACGGTAGTATAAAGAGTCCCAGCTGTAGAAAGATTTGAGTTCAAACCCATACTCAGCAAATCCTAGCTGTCTCACTGGTAAGATGCCTAACCTCTTAGACCCAGTTTTATCACCATTAAAATGGAAATAATAATCCCTGCATTACAGGATTCTTAGGAGGATTAGGAATGATGTGTTTAAGGATAACAGTTACCACACAATCCAGCAATCCACTCCTAGGCATCTGCCTAAAAGAAATCAAAACATAGGTCCACACAGAGACCTATGTGAATGTTTCTAGCAGCATTATTTGTAATAGACAAAAAGTAGAAACAATCCAAATGCCCATCAACTGATGAATGGATAAACAAAATGTGGTATTTAAACACCATTACATATTATTTGGCAATAAAAAGGAATAAAACACGGGTACAAGCTACAACATGGACAGACCTTGAAAACATTTGCTAAGTAAAGAAAGACACAAAAGGCCATATATATAATGTTTCTATTTATATGAAAAGCCCAGAATAGGCGTTCTATAGAGAGAGAAAAGATGTGGTTGCTTAGGATGGAAAGAATAAGAGCTGGGGAGATGGTAGCTTCAGGGTATGAGGTGATGGAAATATGCAAAGCTGGCCATGGTGATGGCTGCACATATGTGTGAATCTACTGAAAACCGTGGACTCATACACTCTAATGGATGAATTGTGTGCCGTATCAGCACTGAGACTTCCCACCCGAGAGCTCCGAGACGGGCAAGACTCACCCCTAGAGAACTCCAGCGCAGCAGGAGAGAGAGCCAAGTGCAGGAGCTGGCCGAGCACCAGGACCAGGGAGGTTTATTAAAACGCTGCATCAGATCACAGCTAGTCAGCACTTGCCTGGAGCTGCAGAGGGAGGTGGCACAGGGGAACTTCTGGGATGCTTAAATATTCCATGTCTTGATTGGAATGGTGGTTACCTGGCTAAACAGACTTAAAATGGGTGCTTTTTATTATATGCAGACTATACCTTGTGTGTAAATAAACAAAAACCAACCAAATGAGAAAAGCAAGGGCTACTTAATCAGAGCTTGCTGCAGCAAAGGAGTCAGCCACCTCACTTGCATTTGGCAGTCTCAAAGATGGGCAAACGCATGGGAACGCTTTATCATCCTATATAAAAAGATGTAATATGCAAATGGTCGTTGCACTGTGAAGTGTAACAACCAGCTCAGGGATCAGCAGGAGGGTGGGGCAGCAAGCTACAAGTGGGCAGCGGAGAGCTACAGGAGGGGGCAGGGCAGCAAGCTATGGGGCGGGGGGGGGGGGGGGGGGGGGGAGGGGGGGCGGGCAGGGGGAACTACAGGAGGGCGGGGCAGTGGGCGGACAGCTACTGGGGAGCTACTGGCACATGGATTTGTGCACAGGGCTACTAGTGGGGAAATAAAAAGAGAAGGCCACATTCACCTATGAGACTGGTTAGGGGAGCATATTTGGCTTTCTCTGGTTGGTCCTAAGTTAGAAACAGGGACAAAATTAAGGAAGCTGTACGTTAATAATCTAGTCCTGGCCATTTGGAGCCAAGTATTGTAGAAGTTATTGTTCGGCTTCCTGGATTGTCACTAGCGACAGCAATCTGGCTTCCTGCAAGTCCGACGGAGAGCAGGTTGACTTCCTGGGCTGGTTACAGTAGGTGAGGGGTTGGTTTCCCGGGCAGATTGCTGCAGATTGTGGATCAAAGTTCTACTTTCATCTGTATGGTCTGCTATTGTCTATTTGTATATTCATTCTCTCACTTAGTAAAGTTGATTTTTTAAAAGAGATTTAAGAGACCTATTAACTCCATGAAAGGTATGGATCTTGTCTGGGTCCAATTCAAACAGTTTAGGGGAAAAACAGAATTTATAGGACAAGTTGGAAAATATGAACATTATCTGGGTATTTTATGCTGTAAGCCATTCTTCCTAATTTGGGGTGCGGGTGATGAAGGTATTGTACATTTATAAGGAGAGTCCTCCTCTCAGATTTAGATTTATACTAAAATGTCTAAAAACAAAATTATATAATGTCTAAAGGTCGATTCAAAATAATTTAGGCGATAGGTATAATGAAAGGGGATATGAAGGAAATAAGATTGGCCACAACAATTGGGCAGAGATATAGGGGTTCATGAAGGACTAACTCCACCCTCTCTCCTCCAGGAACCTCCCTGCCTCTTCCTGCCAAAGGTTTGCTTCCCCCACCCAGCACCTGTGAAATTACCACTTTTTCTCATTAGCCGTTGGCACATGTTATCTTTGGTGATTTATTTTATATATATTTATTGCATTTGAGAGGTCCCCAAGACCATACTTAGGTTTAATTTTTCATTAGAAGGATAGAATTCAGAAAAGTCATTACAGTTACAGTTTATTACCGTGAAAGGGTTCGGATGACAATCAGTGAGTGAAAAAGCCTCACGGAGAATCCAGGACAGACAGCACGAGCCTCCAGTTCTCCTCCCCCAGGGGACCCACGTGGACAGAGTTTCCGTCTCCCAGCAGCCGTGGACGGCAGCACACTGTCGGCCGCTGGGGAAGCTCACTCCAGCCTTGGTGCCCAGGGTGCTTACTGGGACCTGGTCAGGTCGGCATGACCGACCACCTGTGTGCCTGGCCTCAGTCTCAGTCCTCCAGGCGTCAAGGCCCCCACCGTAACCATACTATTAGCAGAGACTATCTGGTGTGACCCAAGGCCCCCAAGTAAACAAGACCCTGTTACCTGGCAAGAAATTCCCAGCCTAAGGGTTACCTCCCAGCTGCCCGGTCAGAGCAGAGCCTTTCTTTGGGCAAGGTTAACGCTTTACTGGAAATTTTTATTCCTGTCTAGATCTTCAAGCGTCTGAGAGCAGAAATACAATAAACTTCCCCATATTACTCTTTTGGGGCATATGCCTTGCACAGAGAAAAAAATACCTGCCGTTGAGGCCCCTGCCCCAGACACCTGCTGGGAGAGGACCGAGTAAGAGTGCAGTGGAATTAAAGGACCGTGGAGTTAGAGCTTCCTCAGTGGGGAACGGTTTGGCGATGACAGAACCTGTGAGGATGAGAAGGAAACGCTCAGGGCACTGAATGAAAGGGATTTGGGATAAGAATTCAATAAGGCAGGGAGGGCAGTGCTATTTAGTGTGAGGTCTTGGGAGGCGGTGGGAGCAGGCTGGTGGGGTCGGAGGGGTGGGGAGGGACATCTGTAGTACTTTCAACAATGAAAATAAATTTAAAAAGAAAGAAAATAAATAAATAAATATTTTGTGTCCTGGTTTGTGTCCTGTAGCTGGTTATGAGATCAGAACCAGCATCACCTGGGAGCTCACTAGAAACACAAATTCTAGGGCTCCGGCCCAGACCTACTGACCAGAGTCTGTGGGTAAGGCCAGGTGTGTGTGATGTAGCATGCTCTGGTGTTTCTTATTCACTGAAATTGGAGAAGTTCTGGTGCAGAGAACAGTCCTGTTTGTCTCACATACTCCATGGGAGGGAGCAGGGCACGCTTATGGGACGGGATGGAGGAAGGTCCACGAGGAGCCCATGAAGGAGATATTGTGTGGTTGGACACTTGGACACTGAAGGAAAGGGAAGTCCACGAGGTCACGGCTCCAATGGCTCATCGTCACTGAGATCCTTGGACCCCACAGAGTCAACCCAGATGATGACAATCAAGAACGTTCCACTCCCATGAAAGACCAGGGTGTTGAGACTTGTTAGTAAGAAGAGAGGATGTATCAAGGTCGTTTAGCTTCCAGAATGAAGGCTCTCTGATCTCAAAAACCAACTACCGATACACACCAAGGACCTAGGGTGATACATCAATGTAATAGTATTTACGAAATATTAAGATACAATGTTTTATAAATGCTAAACCACTATTTAGTCTGAACCAGTATTTGGTTTAACAGCTCACTTTTCTCTCTCAAGTTCAGGTTCTGATTTCCGCCCAGTTTATTAGGAAAAAATAGATAGGGGCAGGGAAATTTGCATAACAATGATCTCTCCAGCTGAAGACACTTAATCAATGAACTGACAACTTAATGGACTGCTCAGCAGATTCCCTGGAGAATAGTAAGTCCCAGCGAAGTGAGGGGCTAGGCCTGAGCCTGAAATCAGGAAACCACAGGTGAAGATGTGAACAAGCCCAGGCTGCAGCGGATCCGTGTATAAAGGAATCGTCTGGGTGATGTACTCGGCATTTTGCAGATTACCATCAATTTTGCAAGCATGATAAGTTTCCTTTAGGATTCTTTTACACAAAGAAAAATGAATAATGAATTTGGTATTTTGATTTGGTAGCCTAAAAAAACATTAATTCAAATCATATATGTGTTTTAAAGAGGAGGCATCAGTATATTATTGCTGAGTAAACAAACCATCCCAACATTCTGTGGCTTAAACAGCAATCAGTTCCTACCTGCTCCTGTGTCTGAGGGCTGGGGGGTGATGACTCTAGGCTGCACTGGTTCTCATGTTCCTGGACTAGTGTGCAGCCCAGGCATGTTTTCTCAGGGTGGTGGCCAAGGCATAATACATCAAGTGGAAGCTCATAAGGTCACTTGGCCTAGGCTCAGACCTGGCTCTTCCACCTCATTCCATTGGCCAAACCAAAGTGTACAGCTAAAGTCAAGGGGCAGGGAAATGTGTTCTGCCTCTACCGAAGAATCCAAGGTCACATGACAGAGAGAGTGGGTACCAGGTGGGGCAAGCGTTGGGGTCAATGCAATCTGATCCTACAATCCAATAATACAATGTTCCTAGGGCAAACACATTTTTCCCATAATGCATATTAACAGAAATTTCCCGTTATGATTGGAAGCAGTACTTCTATTTTTTTTCAATTATGAAACTTTATTTCAAGGTGAGAGGAATGCATGTGGCTCTAAACTACCCTTTCAGCCTCATCTCCACAAATGCCCTGATTTACACAAACCTTCCACTGGAACCCAAATAGCCAAATTACTGGTTTCCCAATATAGCCCATACGTCTACACCTTCCTGCCTCTGCTAAGAGCAGTGGTCCTCAAAGTGTGCTCCCCGGACCAGCAGCATCAGCACCACCTGGGAAGGGTTAAGAACTGCAGTTTCTAAGTTCTTGTACGTACAAGCCTTCCTGGATGAGAGCCTCCAGGATTGGGGGCCAGCGACCTGCACTCCAATGAGCCTTCCAGGAGATTCTGATGCATATTTAAGTATGAGAGCACTGGCTTAGAGTATCCATCCCGACCTCTAGCCCTTGAAGAGGATACTCGACTCACCCCCATGATTAGGCCTAGTGCAGATACCCCCTGTAGAATGCTCTCTGCACCCCCGCCTCCAGCCAAGACTACCCATCCACTTATGAATTCTCATGGCATTTATCAAATATTCTGCACATTGTCACTTTTCCATGTTACTGTATCTTAACTCCCCAGCCCACTTAGATACTGATTAGCAAGCCATTTACCATGAAAATTAGACTCAGATGGACCTGGGTTCCAATCCCAGTTATGCCTCTTAGTCAGTGCATGCCCTTCAATATGTGACTTAGGTTAAGTCTTGTCATAACAGTGCCCAGAAATTTGACCCCATAGTCCTACATGTAAAGCCTTCCTGTGACTTCCCTTCACCTGTGGATGGAGCCCACGACCAGCACAGCAGCCCCTCTCACTTTGCCCATTTCCTCTGTTGCCACCCCAGCCTTCCCCTCTATGCACCAGCAATACCAAACGCTCGAGGTTCTCCACCTCAAACAATGGCCCCCGCCTCTGTTCCTGCAGTGAGCTTCCAGGCCATCTCCCTCCTCTGTGATAAAGATTTGGTTTTCTTGCCTCTTTCTTTTTTTGAAATAACTCTGTTCTTTTTCCTTCATGTTTCTGTCAATCAACCTTCCTCCTTAGACCTCTCTTTTATTAATGCTCTTTTGGCTGCAACTAACAAAAACTGCTTGAGCTCTCTTCAGCAGAGAATTCAGTGGAAGGATACCAACCCCACTGGCTCGTTTACCAGCTTCACTCCTTCAATGTTCAGCTCATGGATCCCCCACCCCAGGAAGCCTTTGGGGCCTGTTGGGTGCTCTGTGCTCCCACTGTGTTCTGCACAGAGTTAGATTACCAGCTTCTGGAAGGCAGGGCTCTGTCCCTGGAGTTAGTACTGTGTGTGGCTGGTCCTGGAAATTCTGTAACTGTCTGTTGTACACATATATGAATTATCAAGAAGGTAAATTCTTGCTCTTGACCTATGTGATGGATATTAATCATTGTCAACCCCAATGTTTTAATTCCTGAGCAGTTGTTTTTGCCCATGGAATCCCATTTCTCAGCAGCCAATTTCAGTTCATTTCACACACATTTATCCTGGTTAGTGCTTCATGTATCAATATTATGGTGCTCTGGAATATAAGGCGCTCTCATTTGTGTGGACTCGATGTTATCTGGTGCGATGAACACTTAATTAGAAACAATTTCATGTGTTTCAGATCTCAGGATGTTTATCTCAAAGGACCGAAGCTGAATGACATGCCTGGCATTTACTTAAATAACAAGCACCTTTTAGTGCACCCTTCCCTAAGGAGCTGGGCCTGGGCCAAGCATTTTACATGTATGATCTTAGTTGATCCTCACATTACCCCAAGGAATTAGAGAAGACTGAGATTTACAGACATAAAGCAACTTGCTCTGTATGCTGCTGATGGTAAATGGCAGAGCCCAGAACCAAGGATCAGCTTCTAAACCACCTGTAGCTCCTATTTCTGGGGCCTAAGAAAAAGATGAACTGAGAATCAGTGTGAGGGGAACCCAAAGGGATCGTGAGAAGACTGGCTGAACACAAGTGACCCCATTTCACTACGTTCCCCTGGGATGTTTTTATTGCTCCAAGAACCTTGGTTTCCTTCATTAGTCTCTTGTTACCTGTCACAAACCAGAAACTGGCACCTGAGGGCTGAGGGGAGAATAATATTCCTCACTTCTCCACTAGAATTGGACATGAGGCCATATTCTGAGACCACGTTAGGAATCTCTTGAAAGCAGTAAGCTTGCAGACTAGATTACCAGCAGAAGCTAGTAACGAGGTCTGCATTCTCTGAGCCTGTAAATCACCAAGATTATGGAGACAAGGAAGGCTCCTTGAGGGCTCCCTCTGGACCAGGAGACGGAGACACTGTGCTATCAACCCCACCGGGACTTCCTATGGATACATCCCTAAAAACTACAGCGACGCTCTAACAAATGGCCAGGGGACAGTTCATTCAGACTGAGAGAGATTGGTCCAAAAGCCACGCCTGAGTCTGAGTCTGTGACTGGCTCTCCTCAGGTAGCATTCTCCTTTGGGTCAGAAAAATGAAAGTGTTCTAAAAGCACAGAGTCCAGGTACGAATGCAAAGAACATGTCAAAATTTAATGGGGGAAAATAGGTCAGCTCCTATTTTTCCCCCCCAAAAAAGGCGGGGGGCGGCCTTGGAATACAACACACAGAAAATATTGCCGTCAGAGGAGCGAAAAGTGAGGACTCAGGCTCCTCCGTCTGACTTTGTCTCCATAAGTGACAAGAAATGTGGTTTATTGTAGAATTTCACTGTGGATTGCTTGAGGAAAGTTGATTTGAACAAAATCTATTGAAATAAAGACAATGTTTCGTGGCAGGAAAGTGCACACAGGAAAGGAAACGTCTAGTCAGTTCTGCTGAAATACTGACGATTCTTTTAAAGTGACAACTAGGAAGCAAGGCGGGGTTGGAAATATTGCTCCTCAGTGTCTTCTGTGCCTTCTCTAGTCCATCTTGAGAGCAGGGGAGGCAACAGGCGGTCAAGCACAGCCACTCACTGACTCGCCCGCTGGCAGAACGCTCTTCGCTGTCTCCTGAACCAGCAGGACGCCCTCGCTATGTGCACCATGAAGTGATGCTCACTTCTGGACCCATATACAGGAAGAGATCCTTGAAAAGTTGCTTTTGTCTAACTTTTCTGTGCAACTTGATTATGATTCTATATACATGGTAAAAGGTGTTCTCAATCATCAGGCAGCTGAATTATATTTCCTTAACAAAGATCATGAATTATGTTTTACACTAGCGGCCCCATGCACAAAATTCATGCAAGGGGCTCGGGCCCCCACCGCCACAGCGGCTGCCTCTGCCTCGGCCCCCGGTCTCTGGGATTTTGTCCGGAAGGACGTCCAGTCTAATTAGCATATTATGCTTTTATTATTATAGATAGGGTGGGATAAAAGTAGGTTTACAGTTGTGAGTACAGGAAACAAGAGTTCATCCTTGCATTATTATTTGTTAACGACTGTACAATTTTCCATAAACCTACTTTTGTCCCACCCTGTATACATAAAATTCTATGTAACTATTAGAGTGCAGCAGATGTGTACATATTAAGAGAAAATATATCTATAGTATGTCAAATGAAACTAAGTAAGGATGAGACAGATATATATAACATGTACCTCTTTTATTTTTATATAAAAAGGCACAAGACTCCCATAATCACTCAACAGTGGAAATTGGGAAAGGAGCCCCAAAAGGTAGGAGGGAACGCCCTTAGAAATTGGTTCTTAGCCAATGGGCTGGCCAGGCTGCAGTGCCAGGCTTAGTTCACTAAGAGTTTGTATCATGAATAGTACTGAATCTCATCAAATGGTTTTCTGGCATGAGTTAAGATGACTCTAGTACATAAACAAATTTAATGTATATTATATTTTTAAAATATTTAACACTATCAATTGCCTTCTGAGAAACACCCATAAGTTTTTCTATTTTACCAATTCCCCATGGGCCATGGACCCAAGGAGTTGTGAGCAGCCTGCTGGGTAAGGCTGACACCAGGACTTTCTGAGTTTCCATCAGTGGCCCCAAGTGCCATGGCAGGTCCTGCTGCCTGCTTCCTGCTTCCCTGTTAACAGACCCCCAGTTTGTTCAGGTGTTGAGGGTCCTTGGCTTCACAGGCTGCCCTATCATGAATCTCTCAAGCAGAAAATCAAGACCATCCCCCAAAACTCTGAACAGAAACTCAGTAGGGACTCTGACTGGCCCAGCTGGGTAACATGATTATCAATGGACAAATCACTATGGGAAATAAAGTCTTGTGGGTATAAGTGTGTACCCTACAAAGACATGTGCAAGTCCTAACACCCGTGAATATGACCTTGTTTAGAAACAGGACCTTTGCAGGTATAATCAAGTTAAGATGAGGCCGTAATCCAATGACTAGTGTCCTTAGAAGATGAGGGAAATTTGGCTGCAGACACACACAGGGTGTACACCATGTGACAATAGAGGCCGAGATGGGAGTGATGCATTTGCAAACCAAGGGACGCAAAGGATGGCCAGCAACTACCAGACGCTGGGTGAGAGGCAGAGACAGACCATGTCCAAGAGGAACTGAAGGAGCCAATCTTGCCAGCACCTTGATTTGGGATTTCCAGTCTCCAGAACTGTGGGAGGTCAGCCATCTGGTTGATGCAGCCACAGAAACTTGGACAGAGAGTAGGATCCAGGTTGGTCAGGTGCCACTACACTGGTCAGGGAGGTGGGATACTATGCACAGCAGTCCCCAGTACATGGCTGGAGGGGAAAAGAAGGAGGGACCCCCCCAAATGAGGAGGGGATCCATTAACAGAGGAAGGGGATAAAGTGTGCTGGGCAGCCCAGTACTGCAGCCACAACACTGACATGCGCTGTCATCATGGTTAGTTGGATTTCTTGTAGGAGAGAAGATATGGCTTTGCGCTACAGAAAATGTTTATTCCATCTTCCAAGACATGTAGAGTCCATAACCCACAGTCAGGAATTTATAAGCCACAACAATTTGAACAGTTTTATTGTTTAAATAAGATTTGAAGTAGCTTGATTTGCTTTGACTTTCAGGGAGCTCATGGATTCACTCAGTTGTGCAACTCTGCTACAAGAAATGTTTTATTACTTACACCAAGGTTTATAAAAAATTAAAAGTTCCTCTGAAGCACATATTCTATTTCAGTTACCTATCAGTTAACTTTTACATCTCCGTCATAAAATTCAAATTATGCATCAAATATAATAAAGACCTATCCCAATGAATTGAAATGAGTTGTCATTTTAACGTGCCTTTAAAGTATCTTTAATCGATAACATGCTTGTCTTAATGGTCAAAGACGTTACTGCGTAACTTACGAAGAGTAACCTTCAAGCGGCACTAGCGGGTGGCCCTTTATTCAAGGCGAGCCCACTGCAGTCAGAACTCCAATGAACCTCACGGACAGAAACCTGGGGCAGCCTGGGCTGCAGGGCATGCTCTTCACAACCATATCCCCTTTAAAGCGCAGAGCTTACCAGCGAGCTAAGGTAAAGGTGGGGAATGAGCCCATGAATATGCACTCGAATCAGTCAACAAACAACCAGGGAGACGGACTCTTCACAGCTCATGTGTCACCTGCAGGTGCTGCTGTCCCTCCCGGTGATCAGCTACGTTCATTCTCCCAACAGCCCTGCGGGCGGGGCTGTCACCCGCCGTTTCACAGACGTCAACACAGAAGCAGCGGCTCATGAGACCTGCCCAGAGCGCAGAGCACCAGGGCTGCATCCGACCCGACCGACCATGGTGCGGCCGGGGCAGGACAGACATACATTCAGCCAAGGCTGCTGGGGCCATAAGCCAAGAGCCCAGGAGCCTCACCTGCCTGGGACACAGAGATCTGACCTCCTGCCTCCCGGTTCCACGAGACATCAGTCAACAGTGCTTGAAAGCGCAGGGCAGGGGTGGGGTACAGAGTCGGTCCTACCCACCACGGACACAGCGCCCAGGGCGGCTGGGAGGACAGAGGGTTGGATCTAAAACCTGCTCACAACACAGGGAGAACCTCTTCTTGGCCGTAAAACAGTCACCTGCTGCCTGTCATGGCGCCTGGCCAGAGGCCGCAAGTCACCAAGAACATCCGACAATCCTGCAAACCCCTGAGCCTGGGTCGCCAGTGACCCGGCTCCCCGGACCTCCCTGTGCGTCCCCAGCAAACCAGCGCGGCTGGTCCCCTGCTCGCGACGTCCTCCAGGAGAAAGACAGCTTTTGAGAGCCAACAGCGGAAAACCACACGGACGCCATGCACACCCTGTGCACGGGCTAAGGTGACACCTCGGAAGACGGAGCCTTGGACCCGGTCTCCTCTGGCCGCTGCCGCGCGGAGGCAGCGGGGCCGCGGGAGGCGCCCGTTTCCCTTCCTCACGATCAGGGTCCGAACTCCCGTGACCTCAGGGCGAGGTCAGCGCTGGTGACCGACCCCTGTTCCACCCACCGCTGCCTCAGCTCGGCTGCAAGTTCAGTGCAAGCTGTTCCAGCGCCTTCCGCACACTCACAGCCCGTGCTGCGCCTGTGCCGGACGCCGCGAGCTTTTCACACCCGTCACGCTTTGTGACCTCACAACCACGTCCCGACACAGTTCCTTCACTCGGACACGCACAGACGGCCTCTGGCACCGAGTGTGCAAACATAAAGGGCCTCACGAGCAGGGCGTCCTCCTCACACTTACAGTCGCCACGTGAGGACGTTTCGGTCGACGACGGGCTGCACACACCACGGTGGTTCCATAATATCGACAAGGAGCTGAGACGTTTCTTATCGCTAATGCGTAGCCTCCGGTGTGACGACATAGCCGCCAGCGTGAGGACGTAGCCGCCAGCGTGACGAGGTAGCCGCCAGCGTGATGACATAGCCACCAGTGTGAGGACGTAGCCGCCAGCGTGAGGACGTAGCCGCCAGCGTGAGGACGTAGCCAGCGTGAGGACGTAGCGCCAGCGTGAGGATGTAGCCGCCAGCGTGAGGACGTAGCTGCCAGCGTGATGACGTAGCTGCCAGCGTGAGGACGTAGCGCCAGCGTGACGGCGTAGCTGCCGGTGTGACGAGGTAGCCCCCTGAGTTAAGTCGTCGCCATGGTAACATCATAGGGCAAGGCGTTACTCCCGTGTTTGTGGTGATGCTGGTGTAAACAAACCTAGTGCGCTGCCAGTTGTATAAAAGTTGAGTCCCTACAATTAGGTACAATACATACTGTTTGATAATGATAATGAGAGTGTTACTGGTTTATGAAATTACTATACTATACTTGTTATTTTAGAGTGTCCTCTCTTATAAAAAATGTTTGCTGTCCGCAGCCTCGTCCATCTGTGTTCACAGCGTCTGGTGATTGCATCCTTTTCTAGTCTAGTGCTTGATTGTATCCCATGTTTGCTTATACAACTGACATGCTGCACAGGCTTGTAGCCTAGAAGCAATAGCCTCCACCACATAGCCTCCGTGCGCAAAGGCGACGCCACCTGTGCTGGTGTAAATGCACTTCATGATGCTCACACGACAAAACCACCTCGCAGCGCATTTCTCAGAACGTATCTCCATAGTTCAATGTGACTGTATCTGTGCTCTTAATATATCTTGGAGACCTACTGGTGTTAGGACATTTAGATCATACTTTCCTTCATAATAGCAAGAGGTGCACATAAGCAAACTTGGCTTTTAGAGGGAAACAAAAGTTTCCTACTAAAGACCCTGAGAATGTCCTATTTACTGAGATTTCAAATTTCTTGATGTCTAATTAGTTTCAGCTTCTGAGATTCACAATTAGCCACCAGGTGAAAGGCTGCCAAGGCAAAAGCTTCCCTGAGCAAAAACCCCCAATTCGTTTTTCTCCCTCTGGGCAGCACTAAGGACAAGAGTCCCACCAGGTGAGTTCAGCATGATTTTCTAATAAATATATAGGAAAGAGCAGATATTATAAGCTCCTCCAACTTGGACTAAATCTCTGAAGAGCCGGAGTTAACCTTGCCTCCTCCCCTCCCAGTACCCAGCAAGCCTCCCTTGCCTTCTGAATTGTCAAAAGTGCCTCCCTGCACCATGATTCCTTCCTCTCCCCCACCTCCTCTTCCTCCTTCACCTCTAAATAGATAAACCTGTTCCTTAATGTAGATTTCAACTTGGTGTTGGAGGAAAAATGAGCTAAGCATTCCCCATGAATAAATGAGTGGCTGATACTTCCCCTTTTAGAACTGTTCCAACGGGTGGCTAGTTTAACCACGTCTCTATTTGGTGAACTCTGCGGGGGAGAAATGCCGGGACAGAGAGTACACCCAAATACTTAATCTTCCTTATCATTGTTAGTTGGAGACAGATTAGCTCATCAGTTTTTATTTTGCATCTGACAAGTTGGAACCAGTATGGTGCAGCATGGGGCAGAACATAAATAAATTACTGGCTCAGCACCTCGTCTACTTTCCAACCAGTAAGGGGGATGCAGTTAAGAGAGGGCAAGTCCCTGCCTTCTTCTGGGCTGTAGGAAGAGAGGCAGTCACTATTCACCAGAAAATAGTGTCTGATATATAGTAAATACTTAACAAAAACCACCTATTATTGTTTTTACTATTAAAGAAAAGGAGAACATATAGTGAAAGAAAATTAGCCATCCCAAGTGATGACATCCTAGGAAATCCATTCTCAATGATGTTCTGTGCATGCAGACATTTCTTTATTCAGTACATGTGCATGAAATGCCACTATATGTCACTGAGCTAATCATTGGGAAGCCAATGCAAGGCCTTTACAAACAATGGGTGAATGAATGAATGAGCTCTTTTATGGAATAGCAGTCTGGGTAAGGTCATGAAAATTTCATGAAAGCAAATAATTTAAAATATGGACACAAGTAATTCTTTCCATAGAAGGTCTTAGGTAAAACACAGACATGTTTAAAGCTGAATTTTTGGTAGCTTGCTGAAAAATATGGGAAATAAATTATAAGGAAAGTTAACAAACCAACCTGATTTATTGGGTTACACAGTCACTAGCAAAATATGTTACAGTCCCAATCCTGAATTGTTACTTTAATGACTTTTTCTGTATTTTACTCTGAAACACATTTTTACTTCTTCTATATACAAAAAAAAATTGTCAATGCATTTAGATAAATATACAGGTCTACAATTGAATTCTTTCTGACTCTTGTGTCAGATAAACATTCAAGAGACTTAATCTGGGAGAGGAGCCAAGAGTCCAACTCCAATTTATTATTATTTCTAAGTTACATATAAAGCACCCCATGAAGCCGGTAATAACAAGCCAGCGGAGCTGCCACTGGAACGCATTATTGTTGCGACCACAGATGTCACCAGCTCAGCTTTCCTCATGTCCCAACTCCATTACCATGGGACTTCCCAAATGGTGCCATCACAACTGCTTCAACCTTTCCCACCATAAAAAGTGAAACAAATGATTTGCACTCAGCATCTTAACTAAAATACCAATAATTATCCAGAATAAAAATATCGTATTATAAACATAAATATAAAATACCAACATTTATATAACACAAAGTGGATTATTAAAGAGTGACTATTTTAAAATCAAATGTTGAGATGTATGAGAGCTTTGCCCTGACTTACAATGAAATTGCATTCAAGTAGAGCATTTTTCTGAACTTAGGCTTCAGATTTCTGAGAGGCAGGTGAGCCCTAGGAACCCACATTTCCGCCCCTCGTGCTGTTAGCCTGTGAAGCTTCTCTGCAAGGCCTGCTCCTGAGGACCTGACAGTTCTCTCCTTGTCCTTGGCCCATACCTGGTGCCTGCTTCTGGGAGGGCAGTGCTGTGCCCATCGGCAGCTTCCCCCTACCAACTGTATCAGGCTGGACTTGAGGAACAATTCCCAGGTACCAAACAAGACTTCCTCACTAAGGGAGGCAAAGCATTGTCTGTGGAATTTTGCAATTCCCGTTTTATGTAACTGAATCACATGCTCGTTTACCCAGCTAGTGTAGTAAAGTACTGCAGTGTGTCTGGCAAATAGTCACGATTTGTTTAGGACTTACTGTACTGTAGACACAATTCTCAGGCCTCAGAGGAATACTGAGGCTCCTTTATTCAATAAAAGTACTATGGATCATTAACTACATGTGTGCGCCCATACTAGTATGTATGAATGAATGTATGTATTCAGCATATACTGATGAGAAACTACTATGTTGCAGACATCATGCTAGGTCCACAAAAGCAGGCACAGTCCCTACCTTGATGGACTTTAGAGGCTAGTAGGGACGGCAGACAACCATATAATTGTACAAATAAACACAAAACCAATTATCAAACAGGTAAGTGTTGCAACCCTTGTAAAGCTTGGGTACTAGTGGTTCAGTTTCCTAGCATTGTCACAGTCAAAGAAAACCCACCAAACAGGAGTAATTTTGACATAGCCCACACCGCTGTCCAGGGGATGAAAGACGAAGACAGGCTGAGCCACCGGAGATCTGATAACTAAATGCAATGTGGGTCCCTGGGGGGACGCTGGAACAGAGAGAGGCTCATCATGGAAAACCAGAGTTTGGTTAACACAATGTACCAACATCAGTTTCGTAGTTTTGACAAACGTACGATGTTGATAAAAGACATAACAATGGTGGAAACTGCGTGAGAGCTGCTTGGAAACCCTCTCCACTGCCTTTGCAACTTGTATGTAAATCTAAAATGATTCAAAAAGAAAAAGCTTATTAAAAAAATAGCTCATATCTGTACTTGAATTCTCAAAAACTTGTGATGATATCTAAATGCAGTGATTGCTAACACTTATGAAAGTCTCCATTTGTGATTTTCCTCTTATATTAGTTATCTGTTGCTGCACAGAAAGTCAACCCCAAACTAAGCAGCTTAAAACAACAAACAGTATTATCTGACACACAGAGTTCAGAGCAGCGGAGCTGAGTGAATCTGTCTCAGGGTCTCTGACGAGGCTGCCGTCAAGCTGTGGGCTGAGGCGATAGTGATCACAAGGCTTGATCAGGGCTGGAGAATCCAATCCAAGCTCACCGAGCGGTTGCTTTTAAGCGTCAGTTTCTTGCTGACTGTTGGCTGAGGAGTCAGTTCTGGTCTAGCCATTTGCTGGAGAGTGCCAGCAACCACCTTGGGTCACCCAGGGCAACATGAGGGAGAGAAAAGCCCCAGGGAAAACCCAGTCCTGGTCCATCCTGGCTTTGGTTTCCTGCCCTGCCCAGCTGCAGTCCCCAGCCCTCGGACCCAGAGCTCTCCTTTCTCCAGAGTTCAGGACCAGTTGCAGAGGGAGGCTCTGAGCACCGTCCCCGCCCCTCTCTTCTCAGGCGTCTCCAGAATTGGAATTAGAACAAGTTGTAGGCTTCCTTGACCACAGATAAATTCTAAATGGCCTGCAACAAATTTGTTTTCCTCACAACAAACTGTACAATTGTTTATTGCCTATAAATCAACTTAATTTAGATGTCAAGCCTCTCCGCCGGTCAAGCTGGTGGGAAAATATAAGCCCTTTCGCTTTATTACAGTAGGTGATATAGTCACATGGCTCAAAAATAAAATGTATATATAAAGTCATACTGTGACAATCTCCTTCCCACCCCTAGATGCAACCACTGACACTGGTTTGTTATGCATCTTTCCAGAGTTTCATTATATTTACACAAGCATGAGAGTGTATTGTATGTTCGTTCTCTCTCGTTCTCTCTCTCTCTCTCTCTCTCTCTGTCTCTCTCGTTTGCTCCCTTGTCCCACAAAGGACATTATACTCTCCAATCTATGCAGCAATTTGCCTTTTGTATTTCACTTAAAATGTCTGGTAGCTCTTTCTCTGCAGAGAGGTTGACTGTTCCTTTTTACAGCTACACAGTGTCCCATGGTGTCGGAGTGTGATTTATTGAACCACCTCCCACTGGCAGACCAGGCTGTCAGCAGTCTTCCAACACCAACAGCAACACTGCAGTGAATTCACAGAGTTTAAACAATCGGGGGAAATGTAAAAAACAGCCAAGGCATTTCCTTCTGAATGTTTCCCAGTAATTTCTTTCTCCTGCCGCTGTTTCTTCCTTCTGATTTTTATTTTCCTAGGAGCCAAGTCTTGATGCTTTATTGCAGTCTGTGCACTGTTCAGGGTCATTCTGGCAGTTGGAATTACACAATAAAATAGACAAATGTACATTTGTGGAAGTCCTGAACGCAGCAGCAGAAGCAGCAGCAAACCTCTCGTTCATCTCCCCGCTCCTGCAGCCCCGAGTGCTGCGACAGCAGGCTGGTAGGACCTTGCAAGCTCAACATGCAGTGACACAATCAGAGGCAGGAGGCTAAGAAGCAGAGGCTGCGACAGTGAGGCCAGTCTAGCCAGGGCTACTGACACCATGGAAGGCACACTTCCTCAATGCTCTACAGCTTTCAAATATCCACTGGCATATATACTGTAAGGGATTGAAAGCAAGGACTCCACGTGACATAGGTACACCCATGTTCGAGGCAGCATTATTCACAATAGCCAAAGGAGCAAGCACCCCGGTGCTCACAAACAAACTGTGGTCTATAAATACAATGGAATGTTATTCACCCTTAAAAAGAAAGGAAGTTCTGGTAAATTCTACACTATGGATGAGCCCTGAGGGCATGGTGCTAAATGAAAGAAGCCAGCCACGGGACAAATACCCCACAACCTGCAAACACCTAGGCCGCTGAAGCAAACACTCAACCTCTCTTTTTTGTCTCAGCTACAGAACACCTGGCCAAAGCCCAAGCCAGGAGGACAGGAAGTGGCAGCGACCGGCCAGGAAGGCCTGGGTCTTCCCGAACCCAAGTGCTCAGGGTGAAGGAAGAGCAACAACGCTGGTGACCAGCTGACGTTTGGAGCCCCTATTATGCGCCCAGCACTGTCACATGCACTGTGAGATGGAGGAATTTCATGACAGGAAACTGACCAACAACAAACACTTTCCTGAGACTTGGGGAGTGCGGGGGCGGGGGGGCGGGCGGGCGATCTTCGCAAGGACTCACAGCTGAGAGCTGGGCCACAAACGCAACGAGATGTGCAGCAGGGCTCGTGACTATGCGACCCGGTTTTGGTAGGCTCAGGGCAGTGCAGAGCCTGCAGAGGTGAAATGCCAAAATAAGACTGATGACCTGCTGAGAGTACACAAATACCAAGGAGACGAGCAGCTGACAGTCGCCAATGCTTCACAGGGAAACGGGCAACAGTGGGATCACCGTGACGGCACCTCTGCTCGCAAAGGAGCCAAGTCCTCTTCGCTCCCTTCGAGGACCCCGTCTTGGGGCCCCGACTCACACTCAGCCCGAATGCCAGCTACTAGGTTACAATGAGAACTGCAACTTGAAAGAAAACCAACATTCAGTACCTGCAGTTCAATCACCCTCTTCTCAGGTGGCAAAATCTGCCTGGGAAACCACCGGAATGTTGCTGGGTAAACACTATGGTACAGCGCTAAGGTATCAAGTCGTCAACACCTAAAACAGTGCTAATCTAAAGACCAATCACCCTGGGGTTCTGGGACAGGGCTGACCGGCAGTACATACTCTACCGATAGTCAGAACACGGGCCCTGAGGTACTACTGCGAATAAGTGATCTTCTTGCCAGCAGAGGTAGCGACTCTCGGCTTCCTCATTTTCAAGGCTCAAATGCAGACCAACCTTTCCAATAACATACCTACCTCAAAACTCAATAAAATGTGTTAGTTTCCACTTATTGTAATCACACTCTGGTTTTGAGATCAAGAAATGCACAGTGTGGGGGAGGTAGCAGAGGGCATGGGGGGGGGGGGATAAATGGTAATGGGAAAAAATTTAGTGTTTTTTTAAAAAGAAAGAAAAAGAGACATACACAGAGGTCGGTCATGCTTGGAAAGCAGTTTCCTCTCGTTCCATACCATGTTAAAAACGCGACCCAGGTCACCATCCTCATCTGCTTTAGGATGACTTTCTGACAAGTTTAGTGTTTGTCCCAAACCGTTCCTATGAAATCAGAATAACTGCAGACTTGATTTCCTCCTGAGAAAAAGAAGGGCACTGATCTAGATCAGGGACTGGTTCCTGGGGAAAAAGGGGGAGGGTGTCAAGCTTTACTCAGCAGCTATACTCTCATCTAGTTTATATGATAAATTTGATGAGTTTTCATTTGAAAAAAGGTTTTCCTGCCTTTTAAAAGTTGGCAAACCACTGATCTATATCATCTTCCAAGGTCTTGTTCAAGTGTTAAAATTATGTTTTTTATTTTTTAAATTCCTTTATTCAACAAATATTTGGAAAGTGAGTTACTAGGTGACAATAGGCATGGTAGGCATGGTGATGACAATAGTGAACCATATGCTAATAAGTGGAGACTGCTCTCTGGGAACGCACTGTTTATTTGGTTTTTGTAAGAGGTTGAAGAGTGGTAAGAATAGCACAGGCATTCAGCCAGCGTGGCTCAGTGGTTGGACATCAACCTAAGAACCAGGAGGTCACAGTTCGTTTCCAGTCAGGGCACATACCGGGATTGGGGACCTGATCCACAGCAGGGGGTGTGCAGGAGGCAAGCTGATCAGTTTCTCATCATTGATGTTTCTCTCTCTCCCTCACCCTTCCTCTCTGAAATCACTAATAATATATTAAATATCACAGGAGGAGCACGTTTCTTGGAGTTAAAATAAAATCACAGGGTTTCCTGAACCTGGGCGGGAACACATTTCTTCCAGAATTGTGCCCAGTACTCCTCCTCTGCCCAATATTTAGAAGACACAAGCTGAATAACGCAGACAAAACCGGTTGTAAATTGCAAAATCACATTAGAATTTATTACAATATACATAAATAATCCTCATCTTTCTGAATTTCATCAGCCTTGGGAAATCAAGGGAAAACAAGTTAAAAGTAGCAGCACTGGCCTGGAGAAGTGAAGACAGAGGAGCCAGGGAAGCTGGGCTCCGGCCCAGGCCTGTACTCGCCGTCTGCAGACGGCACTGAGTGCCAAGTCCTCAGCTACACACAAGATGCTTGGAATAGACGTTGTCTGGGGTCCACTGCAGCTCTACAATTCTACTGTCCTAATTCTATTATTAGGAGCAAATGCTATGCATTAATAATATATAGCACGTACTCACAACGAAAAGTAAATAAATGCCAAATTTTTAAGGAAGGTAAGAGAAATACAGAAGTTTGATACTTTAAAAAGATGCATTGATGTCACTGTTTTATTCACACTAATTGGAATATATACACAAAAATGTGTATCACATGTTGCTTCTAAAAAATTCTATGTTCCATGAGAACGATGTAAACAGTGTAAAATGTTTCTACTACATAACAAAAGGAGAAAAATCAGTATCTCCATGTAGTATTAGGAAAAGAGTTAAGATAATCTAAAGTTATTGTAAAACAAAACGAAATATTACAAAACAGTCTTTTCATGAAGTTGATTTATGGTCTAGAAACAATACATTTCATACTTTCAAACACTTTGGTATAAATGAAATTAATTAATACAAAGCAAATAAAATAAAAAATCAAAAATCCTCTGGTCTGGTTCTCACATTACCTGGAGCTTCAGGACAGGGTGACTGCACAGCACCCTGTACACACCCCCCCCCCCCCCACTCCACCCCCCCCCCACCCCACCCCCCCCCCCCCAGGAAACGACATGCTGGGCTGGGAGAGCCTCAGAGGATGGCCGCGCAGTCAGTCAGGCGCTGCCCTTCCTCCCACAGCCATCCCTCCGCAGCTTTATCAAAACCTCAGATTCTACTTGGAATATAAGTGGCTGTGGTTAGTGCCTCTTAACAAATACAGTGACGCTGCATTAAAGCAGTTCAGAACAATTCACATTTAAAGTAGAACACAAGGTTTTTTAACTCATACTACTATAGTCTCAAGCAGTCCATACTTGAATAAGAGAACATACTACATTTAAAAAACACAACTCTAACAGCCCGCTGCAACAGGTTTTTAAGAAACAGAAACAACCGTCTGCGTGCTGTATTTCTTCATTGACATCACACACTACTTTGACAACTGAACTGAGGCATTTTTAACTGCATCATTTCAATGATTTCATTTTTCATCTATACTGTCCAAATGTGGTACTATTTCCATTGTCTTTTTGTTCTGTATGTTTTCTTCTAAATGAATCCTTACATCTGAGAATTGTATCTGAGCAACTGTCAACTCATCACTTTGTCTGTCAATCCATCCCAGGAATAAATGGGAATGTCCTCTGAGAATTTTCTCAGCAATGTAATTTACATGGTGGCTTTCTGGAAAGACAAGAGTCTTTAAAAGAAAAAGGAACCTTGGTGACCCTCACAAGCTTACAGTAACAACAGAGTCAAGCACTGTTGCTCCTTTCGGGACCCAAAGAACAACGGTGAGGGGCCTGCAAAAAGCAAGCCTGTGAGCACATCCTCAGACAGACAGGCCACCAGAGGGAGGGACAGGAGTCAGCCAGGGACATTCTGTGAGGGTCAGAGCAGGTGACCTTCACATCATGGTGAGGATAGAGAGTAAAAGGAAGTTTCTGACAGGTTAATCTGGGGCTTAAGAATAATTCTAGAAAGGAAAAAATGAGGTAAACATAAAAGAATTCAGCAAAATTGATCTCTCCTTGAATGAACCATGTATGTTGAATTGTTAATACTTTAAATTAATTACTTCATAGTATTAGTTCAGTATTAGGAACTTAAGCTCTTGCCTCAATTTTACAACCAAGTAGAAGAAGAAATAAAACAATGAACAATGAACAAATTAAGTGTGAAATGAAAGGGTCTTACTTTTTCATATTAGGTGATATTAAAATCCTAGGGCTATATTGTTTGAGTTTGGTTCGTTTAGTGAAGAGAGACTAATGGGGAACTTAAATAATTTCAAAATTTATTTGGAATCATTGCCAAGACTATGGCATACTAATAACTTGCACTGCCAGACAGTAAAAACTATAAAGTTATAATAAAACACCATATTTCAATGAATCTAATACATCATTATTTTATGCACCATGCAAATAAAAGATGCCCAGGATACGAACTTAAAAGGAGACAGAGACCTGCACAAAAAGTGAGTACGCCAAATGGCTACAGCCTCAGGGAAGGGTGAAAAAATAACTATTCCCGCAGAAGGGATGGCAGAGAAGTCTGCACACCTCCTCCTTGACAATGGGGAGGGAGGGAGGGGATACCTTGGTGGCTGAACTAGTCCACCCACCCTGTCCTGCCTGCAAATGTTGTGTCTGAATTCACAGTCCCAGCGCAGCCCAAGAAACTCTTAGAGAAATTCGCTTCAGAAGGCGCAGGGTGGTAGTGTCCCCAATGATCGGCCAAAACATGCAAACCACGTCCAGAAGAACTCAACTTCCCTCCAGGCAACAGCTGTTTGTAAGATGCATTCCAAATTTAAAGACGCTGAAATGTGAAAAATATAAAATTTGAAGTCAGTGAAATATGGTAAACAGATAAATAAGTCAATAGAAGAGATGCAGAAAGCCTAGAAAACAAATGTTGGGCATATAAAATTATATATATATATATATATATATATATATATATATATATATATATGAATCTTAAAAGATTGGCCTACGTATTTTAAAACCATACTCTCCATCCACAACCCCCCAAAATACCCAAAGCATAAGCAAAAATAAATTACAAATGTGCAATGGCAAAAGGTTATTACTGTTAAATATCATAATTATTAATCAATAAGAAATAAAAATACCCTACCCCGCACCTCCAGAACAACAAATAAAGGTCAAGAATAGGCAATTAACAAAAGAATAAATACAAGCAGCCAAATAAATACAAAAAATTTCAATTTCACTAGTAATAAAAATGTAAGGTAAAGCAATAACATAACAATTTCTGACTATCAAATTGGCAAAAAACATTTTTAAAAATATTTTTTATTGATTTTTTACAGAGAGGAGGGGAGAAGGATAGAGAGTTAAAAACATCAATGAGAGAGAAACACTGATCAGCTGCCTCCTGCACACCCCCTACTGGGGATGTGCCTGCAACTAAGGTACATGCCTTTGACCGGAATCAAACCTGGGACCCTTCAGTCTGCAGGCCGACGCTCTATCCCAGTGATGGCGAACCTATGACACGCGTCGTGTCAGAGGTGACACGTGAACTCATTGTTTTGGTTGATTTTTCTTTGTTAAATGGCATTTAAATATATAAAATAAGTATCAAAAATATAAATCTTTGTTTTACTATGGTTGCAAATATAAAAAAATTTCTATATGTGACACGGCACCAGAGTTAAGTTAGGGTTTTTCAAAATGCTGACACGCCGAGCTCAAAAGGTTCGCCATCACTGCTCTATCCACTGAGCCACGCCGGTTAGGGCAAATTGGCAAAATTTTTAAAAACAATTCTACCCAGTGTTAGCAAGGGTGCAGGAAAACCAGCACATGTATTGGTGGTAGATATGAAAATTAAGGCAACCTTTCTGAAATGTAATTTAGCAATAATTATAGATCCAAAACCTTTTAAAATGTGCAACATACTTAGATCTAACAATGCTGTTTCTATGGAATTTATCTCAAGCAAACAGTCAGAAATGTGCAAAAAGGATGTACAACTACATGTCAGAATTATTTATAATAGTGAAAACAGAAAAATCACCTAAACACCCAACAATGCATTTTAATAAAGAAAACTATAAAATGGAATACAATGCAGCTCTTAAATATTATGTACCACTGAAGCACTATTTATACTAGTAAAGATTAGGATAATAAATACCTATCAGCAAGGAACATGTTATACAAATCATGGTGCAAGTTGATGGAGTACTATACTATCATGAAAAAGAATGAGGCGACTCTTTTTTAAAAAAATATATTTTATTGATTTTTTACAGAGAGGAAGGGAGAGGGATAAAGAGTTAGAAACATCGATGAGAGAGAAACATCGATCAGCTGCCTCCTGCACACTCCTCATGGGGGATGTGCCCGCAACTAAGGGACATGCCCTTGACCGGAATCGAACCTGGGACCCTTGAGTCCACAGGCTGACGCTCTATCCACTGAGCCAAACCGGTCAGGGCTGAGGCGACTCTTAATTTCTGATACATTCCTTCTCTGCCTGAAATACCTTATTCCCACCGATATCCACCTGGCAGTTGCTTAAATGACACTTTATCATTTAGAGTCTCCCTTGCCATCTTACACACAAACACAAAGGCACTGCCTCTTGCCTTCATCCTACTGCTCTAGTCCAGCCCATCTGACACACTCCCACTGTGTGTTCGCTGTCTATCCCCGCAGCGGGCATAGACTCTGTGTGGTCCACTGCTGCGAGCCCCAGTGCCTACAACAGCACTGGGCACTTGATAGAGCATTCATCAAATCCAGGATTAATGGATGGCAAGTGGATGGATGGATATGAAAACATATCAAAGATACAAACGAGGGCAGGAGGGAGGGGAGTAAGAGATCAACCGAAGGACTTGTATGCATGCATATAAGCATAACTAATGGACATAAGACACTGGGGGGTAAGGGAGGGTAGGGGTTTGTCAAGGGCGGGGGGGAAAAAAAAGGACACTTATGTAATACCCTTTGTAATACTTTAAGCGAAAAATAAAAAAAAATAAAAAAAAGATACAAACGTAATAACAGTTTATCTATGTACCTGTCATATGTCTTTTAAAAAGGAAAAGAAATCACATGTAACACATACTTAGGACACAGATTCTGGGAAGGGAACTGGGGAAGAGACAGGGAGGGAAATACTTCACTTCTGTCACTTAAAAGCTGAACTTGCCCCAGCTGGTTCTTTTCAGTGGTTAGAGTGTCAGTCCGTGGACCGAAGGGCCGCAGGTTCGATTCCAGGTTAAGGGCAGGCTCGATCCCTGGCCCAGGTCATGGCACCTGCAGGAGGCAACCAATTCATCCATCTCTCTCTCTCTCTCCCATCGAAGTTTCTCTCTCTCTTTCCCCCTCCTCCCTCCCTCCCTTCCACTCTCTCTAAAAGTCAGTGGAAAAATATCCTTGGGTCAGGATTAAAAAAAATAATAATTAAAAATAAGTAAATAAAAGCTGAACCTACTCTAAGCATAACCCATTCAGAAAAACCAATAAAAATTATAAATACACTCGCACATACACATCGTAGGCTGATGTGGGAAAATGACACAATATATTTTTAAGTGGGAATAAAAACAGGCAACAAAATAACAAATAATATGAAATACATGAGACTCAGGAAAGCTTAGGAGGATTAACTTCTAACATTTGTAACTGGCAAGATTATAGGTGATTTCTGCTGCTGCTTATTTTTTTTCTGTATTTTCGAAGGTTTCTTTATGAGGTACTATTATTTAGTACTTTTTTAAACTGCTTCTAAGTACACAGCATTTGCTTAGCAGAGTGTAACAGCACCCACACTGGATCCTATGGTCTGGTGATGCACCACCCTGTCTTGGCGATCCCCACTTTGAACCTAGGATACTCCTCTCTCCTCTGATTCTGTGATTTCTTCCTGACACTGGCCTCTCACTTTTTTCATTTTCCATCACCTCCTTCAGCTCCCCGTCTTTCTCTTCCTGTAGTACTTACCCAGCAAAACTCTAATCCTAGTAAAACCAAACATCTGCTTACCCAAGTGGTGGTCAGAAAAAAGTCAGGCAATGGTGTTCACTGTACTCACTTCAAATTTTTGACCAAAATATCAAATGAGCATTCAATTCACGCCTGCAATACAATCGTACCACACTTTGCTAGTAAATTCCTTTTCCCCACACTCTGAAATGAGTATCTTTCTGCTCTTCTCTCCCCAGGTCTCCCATAAGCCCTGGACTGATGACCTTCCTCTCCCACCCTTCCAAAATGAAGCTCAAGTAACCAGGGAACCTCCTCTTCCCACCACCAATGTCACTTCCCCATCCCTATCTGTGCCCGTGGACTGGCTTCCACCGTCACCACATAAAGATGTAACCCTGCTCCTTTTCTAAGGTTAAACCCTGCAGGTTGCCCTGGCCCCACCCCCCATGCCTTTTCAAGTACTTTCTCCATCCCTGCTTGCCCTTGCATTATCAACCTCATCCTCAACACCCAATCACTACGACTAGTAAACAAACACACCTTAACATCATAAAACTTCCCCATCGTACTTCTGTCACCCTTCACAGCACAGCTCTGTCCTCCCTGACCTTTCACCTCTCCACAATCCACCTCCTTCTGCCATGACACGAGGATGGACGTCCAAGCCCTCCTCAAGGCAGCGGCAAATTCCTGGCCCTCCTCTTCCTTGACCTCTCAACAGCATCTGACATGACCAACCACTCCCTCTTTTTATTTATTTTTTATTTTTTTATTGCTTAAAGTATTACAAAGGGTATTACATGTGTCCTCCCCCCGCCCCCCCCCCCCCCCCCCCCCCGCCCTTGACAATCCCCTGGCCTCCCAACCACTCCCTCTTGGAAGCAATCTCCTCTCAGCGGCCCCGAGATCACAAACCCCTGGATTTTCTGTCACTTCATTGGCTCCTCCTTCTCCACAGACTCCCCTTCTCTTCTCTGCCTACACTCTTCTCTATTCTTTCGGGGTGATCTCACCCAGTCTGTGGCTTTAAAACGCAAGTATATTCTGAGGATTCTAAAGTTATTCTTTTTTAGCTCTGTGCTTCAGACCAACTACTGACTTGATAAAGCAGAACTACTGATTTCTCATCCCCCACACACACCCCAAAAGCCTACTCACTCCATAAGCTCCCCCAGGAAAAGTAGCACCATCACCCAGTTGATCACATCAAAATCCCGAAAAGTCATCCTTAGCTCCTCCTTCCCTCATACTCCACAATGAATTCGTCAGCAAGTCCTAAACAACTCACCTCCAAACCAGACTGGAGTTCAATCATCTTTGACCATCCCCACCACTAGACTCCTAGTCAGAGTCTCCCTTCCTTTGCTCAACAGCCTACCCTTCAACCAGTACCCACAGCATCTCTCTAAAGGATAAACCAAATCATGTCCCTCAATGACTCATCACACTTAGAGTGAAAGCAAGTCCTTACAGGTCCCTCATCGTTAGGCCCACGACTTCTCTGACGCACCTGCCTCCACTCTCCCCTTAACTTCTCACCCTCTGGCTAGTCTGGCCGCTTTCTGTCCCTCAAACGTGACATGTCTGTTCCCATCTCGTGACCTTTGCAGCTGCCTTTCTTTCTGCTTCAAGTGTCTTCCCTTATCTTCATGTGTCCACCTCCTTCTCATCATTCGATTTTCAACTCAAATGTCATCGGGTCAGCAAAGCCTTCCCCAGAAGTAACCTGGTCACTCTCCACATCTTCTTATTTTATCTTTTCCACAGAAGCTGTCAATGTCTGAAATGCACTTATGGGTTAGAATATAGGGTTATTGTCAACCTCCTCCCAGTGGAAGATACAGTAAGTCCTCATTTAACCTTCATGGATAGGTTCTTGGAAGTGTCAAAGCAACATATAACAAAACCTATTTTTATCACAAGCTTGTTAAATGTAAACCAGAGTAAAGTTCCTACGGCATCTCATCAATGTTGTAATGAAAGACCTGCTGTAATTTCTTAAAGATGAAAATGCAGTCTTGTTTACCACTTATCCCCAGCATGAAAACTGGTGCCTGGCACATAGTAGGTACTAAATAAATATTTGTTGAGCACCTGAAAGACTATTTCATAATTGAAAATCTGGACTGTGATAACCTTGACATTACAATTAGTTTATTTTATCATTATACTATCAGAAATGGAAAGAACTGCTAAAACTATCAAGAGTCTGATTATAGAATGGCTTTTTAGATCTCTTTCCTACTCTATTGACTAAGACTTCTTAATACTAATATATATTAGAAAATGATTTAAATGTCTACTAACAGGTAACTGGCTAAATAGGATGAGATAGAGCCATCCAATGGACTACCATGTAACTAGTAAAGAGAATGAAAAAGATGTACACAAGCTAATGTGGAAAGCTGTGCAAGCAATATGGCTGATGGAAAACCTCAAGGTACAGAGCACTATCCTATATAATAAAAGGCTAATATGCAAATTGTCCTCTCGACCAGGAGTTGGACTGGAGTTCACCTGGGAGTTCTACCAGGGGGCAGGGCCGGCTGGCCAACCACCGTCAGTGGCTCCCCCTGGCCGGCCCCGCCGCCTATCCTCCCCTCCGACCCCTATCAGGGGTGGGGCCAGCCCACAAACTGCCTGTGGCCGGATCCCACCCGTGCATGAATTTGTGCATCGGGCCTCTAGTATTCAATGAGGTTCCTGTTGGCTGGATATGCACAGGAACATTTCTAAGTAAATTCTACTAAAAGTATACCCCTTTCCAAAATAAGGCAGAAGCTGAACTTATAATTTATTATTAGAAAATCAAAAATTGCCAGGGACTACTTTTGACTTCAGTAATTCAGAGCTCAACAGTTTGTGTTTTTCTCTTTCAAAGGCTTTAAAACTTCTAACTTGTAAAAAACACATTACCTATTTTTTAAAGTGATGCATAATCTAGTAAGGAAAAAGAGGTATGTGTCAGGTGTCTCAGGAGGACAGTCAGGAATATAGTATGGCTGACTTGTAGGTTGGCTCGTCATGTTTAATCCCCTTCTCTAGTCCTATCCTCTATAAGACTAGAAATGCTTCAAACATCACTTGTACAATCTTCCGTGCAGTTTGGGATTGTGGGGAGACATGGGACATGTGACACAGTTTGTCAATACACATGAGTAAATCTTGGACATGATTTTGCTTTCCTAATTAAAAGGGACAGATACAATCAATACTGCCCTTCACCCTTAGTCATGCCTTGAGTATAGATGTGATGTTTGCAACTACAGCAGCCACCTCCTAACTATGAGGCAGCAGAAGCCAACATGCAGGTGATAAGATGCAAACAATCTGGGCATCTGTTGGCATCACTCAACAAACGAACCCTCCCTGTTACATAATAAAATTAAACCTCCATTTGTTTGAGTAAACCTCTTAGGTTCTGTTAACCTACAACCAAAGAAATTCCTAGCTGCTGTTCCTGAGAATCTATTTTTAAAAGACACTTAAAAGAACTCAAATTCTATGCAGAATAAGAAGGTTGTTACAAGTCAGAAGTGTAAACTGTACACTAGTTCCCTTCCTTTACTGTCTCTAATCTTAACTTTTACATAAAAATAAAAAACACTCAAAGAAAACAAAAATGGGAAAATTGTTGGTCAACATCCATGCCATAAAAAACACTTCAGAATGGAACATTCAGAATTTATGCACAGAATAAAGATAAACTCACAGAGTGAAGCTCAGGTCCAATCAATGCTGGGGCTGTTCTGGACTAATGTTCATTGTTCGATAAATTTCTTTAAGTAATAACAGGGCAGTATCTTCAGATTCCCTATAAAAAATAAGCGCACATTTTCTTATGAGACAATTAGAAGTAATCTCTATGCGTAAAGGTGGGAAATGCAGCTTTTATTCTATTCAACTCTACCTAGAAGGGCAAATGAGAACAAGCAGTGCACTCCCAAAGCTGTCCTTAGAAACTGGATGGAGACCACTCAGCTGCAAAACCACCCACTGCAGTTCTCCTGGTTGAGAGGGGATATGGAAAGGGATGGCTCTTCTCCGTCCCTCCTACCACTCCCATCCTGGGAGAGGCATCTCTGCAAAACAGTCCTTGCTAGCACCAAGGCCTCTGGTCAAAGGCAGATGACCTACTGCCATCTTGTGGGTAACTAAACTAAAGGGGGAAAATATTTTGAATATACAGGTGTTCAAATGAATGTTCCTTAACAAATGATAAATCAGTAAGAGTCTCACTAAAACTACAACTGCTTCCTGTGCTAGCACCTAAAGGCCACCTGAATGTTATCAAAGAAGAAAATACTTACCAATAGCACAAATGACTCTGAAGAGCGAAAAGATATTCATTAAAACTCTCTATTGGCTTTTCTTGAAGAACGTAGTCAATTCGACGGCCTCCGTTCAGCATTCCAACCTTTCCTAAGTAGTCCTCCTCCTTGGAAAAATCTGGACTTTCAACAACCTTTTCTGTTAGAATTTAAACCATTTCAATATCAAAGTCAATCACTTAATCATTATCCTTTGACTTTAGCTGACTTTCTGGGCTCAGTGAGAATATTGCTTGACACACGTAGCAACCTGGGGAGCTACCAGGCTCATTTCCCATTCCTCCAAAGAGCCCGGGGAAGCGGGGCTGGTTACCAGAGAGAGGAGAAAGAGCCCACGAGCTGACAGAACTTTTGAAGAAAAGGGGTGAGAGAGCATTGCAGAAAGAAAGGAAATAGAATTAGAATCTGAAAAATTCAAAAACATCACGGCACAATGACCTGACATTGCAGTCAAGTCCATAACAACACAGTCAAACAGCAGCATCAGAAAAGATCGTTTCTCCGAGCGAGTCTTTCAAGTGCCTGAACATAAACTTGGTTCTCAACTCTGACCTTCCGCTCTGGCCTTTGGAATCTCAATGAAACTTTAACATTGCAGAGTAAAAAGTTCAGCAACTATCAGGCAAAACCTCGTTAGAAAGGAAGACATGCATTTTCAAGTATATAGTTTAGCATAAAATATTTTCTTTTATAGGAGGCGTCTCTACATTTTAACTAAGAAGGCTAGAACGAAAAAGCATCATTAAATGATTTATGGGTTACATTGAAAAAAAAACATTCTGAAGAACTGGAAAGGTCTTAAATATTATCAAATTTACCTTCAACTTCTTGCTTTTCTTCTTCTTCTTTGATTTGATTGGCTACCTTCTCCAATTCTTCTTGCAGCTGAGTTGAAGAGGTATGAGCACGGGCAAACTCATTTAATGTCTGCCAGGCACTTTTCAGAGAGCTAATAAAACCCTGCTTCAAATCAGATCCCATGCGAGAGAGACTCTCTTTCAACTCTAAAGAGATGAAGACAACACATCAGGTTATTAGTCAGTGGGTAAAATTCTGCACCACAGAAATTAAAACTAAAGTTAACATTATTCACTGCCTAGTCCTCTCTTAAATGTCATATAGATGGAGTATCTCAACCAAAAACCTTCAACATGTTAAAATGTGTTGAGGAATCTTATCCCTGTCATTTCTGTAATGACTAAACCTGATCCAGCCAAAATCTATAAATTTCCTCACTCCGAAAAAAAGGAGCTCAATACCATAAAAATGTAATTAAACATAGGCATGTGCTTTTTCTTACTGTAAAAAGATGACTTTTTCTAATCTTTAACAGTGAAACAATTTTAAAATGTGAGGTTGTGATAAAACCTAATTTAAAAGTGAAGAAACTCTTACCCCTTCATCTTTTCTACTGTAGTCTAATAATTCCTATTTGAAATCAAGGTCTTTGAATATTAAATTTCTCATTTTGACTCAAAGAGAGTTAAATTTAAAGCATGATGAAAGAAAAAAAAACCAAAAAACTTTCAAATAAGAGGGCGTGATCACTTTTCCTTCTTTTAAACCATTAGCAGACATACGAGATACTTAAACCCCACTTAGAATCAATGGATGTTTTCAACATGAAAAGTCAGTCTTGTTAGTAAGGAAATAAACACCCACTTGACTTGAGAACATCAACCTTATTTCCTGATGGTTTGGTCATTAGTTCAAATGCTACTCTGCTTCTCAATTTCAAAGATTATAACCAAATTCTATCAAAGTGTATGCATCATGTCACTTTATTACCACCTTCCCTGATTCCTACATGTCTCAGCAGTTAGAATGCTGTCAGGGATAAAGTCATCAGGAGAAGAAACTCATCATAACATTCCTTATAGCACCATCAATTATGTAGTAAACAAGTTCTCAACATAGTAGGCACTGAACATTAATTCTGTAAGGAAGGACTTAGTGTTAATATTTTAAAATCGGGAAGGAAGGAAGTTTTACCAGCATAATATTTACTTTTTACCTAAATGAAGTCTTTTTCTGCCTTTGTGATGTGGAATGAGAACTGCTTTGAGGTCCAAATCAGGAACAATCATAGGTTCCAGTCTATATGCCACTGGATCAAGCTGTAAATAGAAAAATGGAAATTTATAAAAAATCTATTTTATTTTGAGTTATATACCTTAGTTGGGTTAAAAAAAAACACATACACAAAACTGGCAAACCTGACATATTTACTTTTTCTCACACCTATTCAAAATACTGGTAATTGTAAGAAGACTTCCAAGTTTGGAGATAAAATTACTTTGCCACAAAGCAACAGAATTATCTATACTTATAAAAGGGTGATATGCTAATTAGACTGGATAGACTAGACATCTTCCGGACGTCCTTCCAGACAAAGCCACGGTGGCGGGGGCCAAGGCAGAGGCAGTTAGGGGTGATCAGGCTGGCAGGGGAGAGCAGCTAGGGGCGATCAGGCAGGCAGGCAGGCAGAGGGGGTTAGGGACGATCAGGTAGGGAGGCAGAGAGGTTAGGGGTGATCAGGCAGGCAGGGGAGCAGTTAGGGAAATCAGGCAGGCAGGCAGAGGGGTTAGGGGCAATCAGGCAGGCAGGCAGGTGAGCGGTTAGGAGCCAGTGGTCCCGGATTGTGAGAGGGATCCCAGATTGGAGAGGGTGCAGGCCAGGCTGAGGGACACCCCCTTCCCGTGCACAAATTTCGTGCACCAGGCCTCTAGTTTCTTTGAATAAAGGCTTTTTGGTTGAAAAGTTTATTGGAGAGTACTGGACTGTATCTATAAGAATAGAGTACTGAGTTGTACAAAATCCAAATCAGTATTAATTCCTAAGAAATAAGACTCTGAGAATCTATTAGGATAAAGAGCATAGCTTCTTCAGCTTCAAAACAGAAGTTAATTCAATTCACTCACTGGATGATAAATATTGAAGAATCCTTTACAGGTAGGAAGTCTGTAGTTCTCATCTATCCGATCCACTCCTCGAACAGTGAGAAACATACCAACTGGAGATCCCAAGGCAAAGAAAATCTCTGGCTCAAAGTCTAATGAGCTATAAACAACAGAAACCTAGAAAGAAACAAAGAGCAATAAAAAATGATCATAAGTTGACAATATATTAAGTGAAAACTGCATGTAATATAGAACATCGTAGCTGAGCCTAGGCTACTTTAAACAGGTTCAGAAAACTTAGATTAGCCAACAGCTAAGCAAAATCATATCCTACAAAGCCTATTTTATAGTAAAGTGTTGACTAATTTATGTGACAACACAAAACCCAACATCCAGCACACACTGACTGTGGGCCCTTGTGGCAGCCTGGCTGCCTGGCAGCTGTGCTCCCCGCCACTGCCCAGCATCGCAGGACAGTGTGCTACCACATACACTAGCCCGAGAAGAGACCAAACTTCTAAATTCAAAATACAGTTCCTACTAAATGTGTATCACTCCTGAACCAGCATAAAGTTGAAAAATGGTACGTGGAACCATCGTAAGTTGGGGACGGTCTGTATTAATGAGGGCGATGGGGAGAGGGGCAATCCCCTGTATTCTTAAAGTAAGCTAGAGAAAAGAGAATGTTTTCCTTAAGGAAATCATAAGGAAGAGAACACACATGTACAGTATTGAAAAAAATCTGTATGTAAGTGGCCCCACGCAGTGGGAATGCCGACAGCCACAGCCGTTCAAGCAGTGAGTAGCAACAACTACCAACATTTTCTTTTATGCATCCTTTGTCCCAGCTAACCTTCTAGTCATTTCATTGAAAGAAAGAATAAAAAATGTGCACAGAAAAACTGGTTTAAAACTGTTTATCACTGGGTCGCTTAAAAGACAGCCGAAACCGGTTTGGCTCAGTGGATAGAGCGTCGGCCTGGGGACTGAAAGGTCCCGGGTTCGATTCCGGTCAAGGGCATGTACCTGGGTTGCCGGCACATCCCCCGTGGGAAATGTGCAGGAGGCGGCTGATCGATGTTTCTCTCTCATCGATGTTTCTAACTCTCTATCTCTCTCCCTTCCTCTCTGTAAAAAATCAATAAAAAAAAATATATATATATATAAAAAGATTAAAACACTGGAAAGATCCTATATGTTCAATTTTATGGGCTGTCCTCCCAAAAAAGACCTTATTTGGCAAGTCTTATACTGATAATGAAGCTACAATAAGGTCTTAGGGTAGGCCCTGATCCAATATAACTGGTGTTACTATAAAAGGGTAAATTTGGACGCAGACAAAATGCACAGAGGGAAGATGATATGAAGACAGGAGGATGCCCTGTGAAAACGGAGGACTGGAGTAATGCATCTATAAGCCAAGGAACATGTGGCAAATCAACAGACACTCAAAAGAGGTGAGGAAGAGTTCCTCTCCATGGCCCTGCTGACACCTCCACCTTGGACTTCCAGCCTCCAGAAACGTGAGAGTAAATTTATGTTGTTTTAAGCCACTCAGTTTGTGGTACTTTCCTAAGGCAGCTGTAGGAAGCTACATCCAATAAGTAAATGTCAGAATACAGCATTACCTTGAAAACAGTGAAACACAGTGGTCGTTAAAAATAAAGTTTAGAAAAATGTTTACTGACACAGAATATATCCCTAATACACACAGTTGACCCCTGAGCAACTCCAATGTGAACTGTCCCCTGTTGTGCAAGGTTCAACTGTATATTCTTTGAGAATAGCAGTACATGGTTTTAGTAAAGCATTACATACAGTATTTTCCCATATTTGTTAACATATATGCACAAATAAAAGTCTAGAAGGTCTTCTTCAAGCAGCTAATGGTATTATGTTCTGGTTAAGGAAATTCCAAGGTTATATTTTAATCTTCATTTGCTTAATCAGTATTTCTTGGCTTTCTGATAATGAACAACACATGCTGTTGCTGTGGTTGGAATGCTTAAGAACATTTTGATCCAACCTGCCCACCTCAGCCCACCCACCATGGAGGTGGCAGGTGACTTGGGCTGAGGCAATCAACCTGTGCCCCATTCTCCAGGCAACAAAAATTGGTCCCGAATGGACTTGTGACTTAAACTACATCAAATAACACCCCTTCTTGAAATGTTCCTAACAGGACATATTAGCAGGGCAGATTCCTTTCCTTGTGACCATAAAGCTGAAGGGAGATGAGCTCAAAGCTACTGACAACCATGACTCCAGTTTCATGACAAAGGCCAAGTCCCAGAGAAAGGCACACAGTGAGTGTCCAGGTGGCATGGAGTTCATGGTTCCACACATCTCCTACACCCTGATCCTTCCTTCACAGGGAGGTGAGAAAATAGCTGCCTTTATTTGCTAGAGTCTGTTCAAACTTTCTCATGTTTAAAAAGAGAGAGACATTTTTAAAAGTCAATCTTTATGAATGAATTGGGCTCAAAAGCTTGAACAAGCATTCAGTTCCATTTCCTGCCTTTCCTTTTGACATCAGTCATGAACTCACTTATGATAATGGAGCCTTATTTATGACATAAATATGCTGAAAGCAACATCCAAAAGACATTTCAGACGTCAAAGGCAGTGATACAAGAGTATCAAAGTAGATTATTAAATGTTCCATCATTAACCACTTGATCGATTTTTAAAGCGATGTTTCCCCAAGGAAAGCACTATGAATACTAAAAACACACAACTTCAGTGAACACAGCAGTTTCTCTTACAGAAACTGGAATATACTCTAAGCAGAATTTTCTAACTATTGCCACTTTTGTTATTGGCTATGAGAGAAAAAATGCTATAAAATTGATAGAAAGCTGAAATAAAGAGAATTTCAAAAGTTATATGATGTATTCAGTATACACTCAATCCCTTATTTTGAACATTATAAAGGAAGCATACAATTTTTATTAGAATCTGTTTTCTCTACCCCTCCCATAAATGAGTAATAAACGATTAAAGAATAGAAAGATATGTGATGATGCTAAAGATATGTGACTCCAAAGGAAAAGATGCAGCCCTCGTCACTGTGTGGACTTACCTGTCCAGTGCCAACCTCAAAAGACTCATAATCCACATGCACAGAAGACACACAAGCACCGACCGGAAGTCTCCTCTTAGACTCACTGGACTCTGAGGGGAGAGAAGCCACTTCTTTAGCTTTCTGAGCACTTCCCTCTTGCCCTTTTGTCAAAGCCGCCATCGCTGCCTTTTTTTCTGAGGCTGCTTTTTTCTGTTCCTGTAAAATACCAAGATTTCATGACATTACCCTGAGGGAAAGGTTCAGTTATGAGCTCTCACCACGACACATGCTACCTCAATGTTAGGGACTGATTAGTAATTTCTGAGGCACAATGACATTGTGTCATTAGAGAAATGTCCCTTTCAGGGACACCTCTTATATAATAAAAGGGTAATATGCAAACTGACCCTAAGAGCCGAACGACTGGGAATGACTGGTCACTATGACACACACTGACCACCAGGGGGCAGATGCTCAATGCAGGAGATGCCCCCTGGTGGTCAGTGCACTTCCACAGGGGGAGCTCTGCTCAGCCACAAGCCAGGCTGATGGCTGCCAGTACAGCAGTGGTGGTGGGAGCCTCTCCCGCCTCCTCAGCAGCGCTAAGGATGTCTGACTGCAGCTTAGGCCTGCTCCCCGCTGGCAAGTGGACATCCCCTAAGGGCTGCCAGAGGAATGTCTGACTGCCAGCTTAGGCCCAATCCCCTGGGCAGCGGGCCTAAGCCAGCAGGTGGTCATCCCCCGAGGGGTCCCAGACTGCGAGAGGGCACAGGCCCGGCTGAGGAACCCCCCACCCCTACCCCGAGTGCACAAATTTTTGTGCACCGGGCCTCTAGTATTGAATATTTAGGAAAGAAGCGCCATGTCTAAAATTTACTTTAAAATTCTTAAGAGAAAAAGATTAAGAGGCAATGAAAAACAAAAACAAAACAGCTACAATTAAGTCTAAATATAAATATTACTAGAGGCCCAGTGCACGGATTTGTGCACATTGAAAGGAAATTAATTAGAAGGTGGCCGGTGGGGCAGGACTGGGCAAGACGGGCAGGACACAGGCCCTGGAGCCAACCTCCCGCAGTCCCTCCCCAGCCGGCTGCACCTGGGGCAGCGCCGGGGCTCAAAGGGCATCTGCAGAGTGAGTGGGGGTCCCCCCAGCAGGTGGGGTCCCTAGGCCTGGCCTACAGGGATTGGGCCAAAACTGGCAGTCTAACATCCCCCGAGAGATCCCAGAGTGCAAGAAGGCACTCTGCAAAGTTGCTGTCGCTCAGCAGCTCCTGTTTGAGCATCTGTCCCCTGCTGGTCAGTGCGCGTCATACCTACCGGCCGGCTGGCTGGTCGCTTAGCCTTTTATATATATAGATCATTCTACTGTTTGTAACACTTTTCTAATAAAAAGTTCAAAACTGCCAATTTCTTCCTTTTAAATTTAAACTTTAGACAGTTTAGAAGTACTATATAATTTTAAAATACATACTTCTATAAAGATGTGTAACCTAGGAGAAATTTCTTCATTCAACATTATGTCTGCATGGAGCCACTAACAAATTTCTCTCAAAAGCATTCTGGAAGGAACAAATAAGCACACTGTGGTCTATTCATACAATGGAATAAAAATGAATGATTTTGAGTAAAAAAAGCCACATACCAAAGAGTCCAGACATATTGTTTCTCCCTTCATACACAACAAGCAAAATTTTCAAGGGTGTCAGAGATCAGAATAGCGGTTAGCTGTACGGCGGGGAGTTGGCTAGAAAGAAGCACGTGTGACAGAAACGCTCTATCTCTGTCTTAGGCTGTGACTACACGGTGCAGGAATTGCCACAACATACTGCCCCAAATACTTATGATCAATTTGTTCCCCACAATAAATGTGAACAAAAGCTTTGGGAGCATTATGGAACAGGTGTATCTAGTACGATGGAACCCACTCACTCTGGTTTGTCATCACAGCCTGAGGCAGCGGCAGCAATGCCAGGGAGGTGAACAGCTGCCCTGGTGGACTTGTCCCTCCCCACAGGCACGTTCTCAGTGGCCCTCATTCCCCAGGCTGAGAATGACCAGGAAAGTCTCTATTTAAGCACTTGTTGACAACGCCTCAACAAAACCGCTGGCCAAACAGGTCTCATCTATTGACAAATTCCAAACCCTAGGAAAGCAGGAAGAGCCCACTTGGTGACTTCAACAGGCAGGACAGAAAAAAGAAAGCTCTTTGCCCCCATTACGTTCAGGAAGGTTTGTTATCTCTTCCCTCTGAAGGCAGCACAAGATTAAATTTCAAACTCAAAATGAAGACCTTGTCCAGTTTCTTAAATTTGCTCTCTCGCTCTGCAGAACCTCCAATTGTATTAATAGAACTCATTCCAAATTGCTAAGAGAGCTGTCTAAAAAGGTCATAAACTGTCCTATGCCAAACTATTGTTGTTTCCCCTAGCCACATGCGATAATTGTAAAAACAAAGTGAACCAACATACACATACATGACTACCAATATTCCCAACACTAAGAACCATTCCTTTTCAAATGGGAATCACTAAGATAGTTTACAAAGGGTAAAAAAACACTGGCTACAAATACTTGATGTCCTTATTATAAAGTAATTAGCTAATTTTGGTCCCATTATTTCAGATGCATTAAATCAATAGCGTACACCATATTATCTTATTATTTATCTGGAAGCACCTTATCACCTATGAAAATTGAAGAGCAACCAATGGCGACATGGCCAAGAAAATGTCATGGTTCATCCAGAGGCAAATGCATCTAATTTAAAAAAACATAAGGTCACTTGACTGATTTTCACTCCTTTCAAAATATTCTTATAATGCCATAACTTATATATCGAAGCAACTACAGTGTATAAATCAGGCTCCTTCTAAGAATTTTCCAAGAACAATGGGATACTTTTCCTTTTACTACAGAATACAGTCAAGGACATGCTGTAGGGCCTGAGGGCAGCTTTTCATTTGTTTTTGTTTTACAGGCTGCGTTTTGTTGACGTGCACATGGGGACAAGTATTAACGGAAAAACCAGGAAGGAGTCACTATGTTGAAAAACCCATTTATTATAGAAACATTTGCTCATGGCTAAAATTTCATAATGCAGTTTTAACACTTACTTTTATATTATTTTAAAATTTCTAAAGGTAAAACTAAGATTTAGATTAAAAAGGGGACTGGTGCCAATTTATAACTGAAGACAGGTCAACATTCATGATGTTTGTTTAAAGGCATCCTGACTTTCATAGCCGTATGAACGTTTGAGAACCACTCGCTCGAAAGACAAAATCCAAACTTCCACACCTGCCATCTGGGCCTTCAGGACCCTCTGTCCTCCCTGACTGTCGGCTCATCGGCTGTTTCAGCTGCAGGCCCTCTCCTGGAAGGCCATGTCCCCTGGTCCTGCCTCTCCTTCAAGTTCAAGCACCAACACCTTGGGGAAGTCCTCTCTTATCAACCCATCCCTTCTCCCGGGGCCAGAAAGCATGAACAATACTGTTCCAGGACTGATGTGTCATAATTTGTGCTCAAATATCTCCCTCTAACTCAGCAGTTCTCAACCTGTGGGTTGTGACCCTTTTGGGGGTCGAACGACTCTTTCACAGGGGTCGCCTAAGACCATCGGAAAACACATATATAATTACATATTGTTTTTGTGATTAATCACTATGCTTTAATTATGTTCAATTTGTAACAATGAAAATACATCCTGCATATCAGATATTTACATTACGATTCATAACAGTAGCAAAATTACAGTTATGAAGTAGCAATGAAAATGATTTTATGGTTGGGGGTCACCACAACATGAGGAACTGTATTAAAGGGTCGCGGCATTAGGAAGGTTGAGAACCACTGCAATATGCCAAGGTTGTAAGTTTGATCCCCACATACAAGAAGCACCCAATGAGTGCATAAATAAGTGGAACCACAAATAGATGTTTCTCTGTCTCTCTCTAAAAGCAATCAATAAATTAATTAATTTAATTTTTGTTTTCTGGCTATTATTAATGAGATGTGTGTGTATGTTATCTTTAGAAGGTGAGAGGGATTGGGAAGAGAAAATGAGCGAACATCTATTGAGTATTCATCTTCACATGCATTACTTCATCCTCATTCGAACCTTATAAGGAAGGTAACATGCCCATTTTAGAGATGAAGGAAACCAAGGATCAGAAAGGGTAAGCAAACCGCTCATGGATATGTAGTGAGTAAGTGGCTGAACTGGGAAGCAGGGCAATCAACTCATCTGTTTATCCAGGATTTATCCAATTTTTGCCCTGGGAAATTCCCATTTTAAAACTGAAAAGTACTTTGTCCAGGGAATTCTCTCTGTTCCAAGGAAACTGGGTGGTCAGTTACCCTACGTGGAACCTAAAATCCAGCATGGCTGACTCCAAAGTCTGAGCTTCCATCAGCCCCACCACTGTGGCCAGGAGCAGGGAGCACGCTAGCTGGCCTACTCATGAGGGTATTCATGAAAACTTCCAAAACCTAAGCTAGTCACACAGGGCCTTGTTTTCTTTGGGACAAGATGAGCTTTACCAGTTTGGCAGCCTTGTGCTTGACGAAGTTGGCTATCTTCTTCCTGGGCCCCAGGGGTATTCCCATTTCCTTCAGGTCATCAACTGTGCACATCAGCTGCAAAAGAACACAAACAAGCACGTTCATGAGTCTAGTGACAGACTTGAAATTGAAAAAGGAAATTATAAAGAAACTACACATCTAAAGCAATCTAAGATCCAATCAATTCTTTTTTTTTGGTAAGTTATTAGTTTTTAAATCATGGGTTAATTTAGGCTGTAAAATCTTAGCCCTCCACATCCAAATCATTCTATTACTTTTTTAACAGAAAACTCATGCAGGTTGTACAAAATTCAAAAGCTAGAGTCAAGCTGAAGGTTTCAGGTCTCTCCCCTCCAGTCCTGCCCCATCCACCCAACCCATCTCTCTCAGCTGCAGCTGATGGCAACTTGTTCTCCTTCAAGAGAGAGATCTTACACATACACAGCATCTATATGCTTTGCTGGGTGTGTGTGTATGTCCTACTATGCAAACAGGCCTGAACTTTTGGTCTTTTCACATGCTGTACCTAAGAGATCATTTCACACCAGTATCTCTGACATTGCCTCATTCATTTACTAGCTACAGGGCACACATCACATGGGTACACCATAAATGGCCTCACTCGTGCCTCACTGATGGGCACCAACTGTGTTTCTAAGCTTTGCTAGTACAAACAGTGCTACAGTATCCTTGTACGTATTTTGTGTGTGTATATTTCTCCACAGGAAATATTCCTGGCAGTTAATCTGTTGGGGTAAAAGGTATGTATTTTTTATATTTTAAAAGACACTGCCAAACTGCCCTCAAGAGAGACTGTACCAATTTATTCACTGTTTCCAACAATATGTAACAGTGCCTACTTCCCCTCATTGTAGTCACATAGTATATAGGGTGAGGCAAACATAGGTTTGCTAGTACACTTGTTCATATGGAAAATAATACAATCATTAATAAACAATAATAAACTGTCTCATGTACTCACAACTGTAAACCTACTTTTGCCCCATCCTATATTATGAAACTCTTGTATTTTTGCCAAACTGATAGGTTAAAAATCTCATTGCATTTTTTTAAAAGAACATTTTTCTTTTTAAAAAAATATGCTTTCTATTGATTTTGACAGAGAAAGGAAGGGAGAGGGGCAGAGAGATAGAAACATCGATGAGAGATGAACAGCATCATCGACTGGCTGCCTCCTGCACGCCCCTGCAGGGGGATCCAGCCCATTCCTGGGCATGTGCCCTGACCGGGAATCAAACCAACAACCCCTTGGTTCCTGGGTCGACGCTCAACTCCTGAGCCACCTCGGTGGGGCCTCATTGCACTTTTAATTTGCATTTCGCTTATGAGTTTTCTTATAAGCTGTTTTTTTTTTTTCTGTGTATCATCTGTTCTTATTTTTTGCCTCTTTTCCTATTGTGTTGATATATTTATGTAACAAACTTGCAGAAGTTTTGAATAGTAAGGAAATAAGCCATGTGTCTATAATGTGTGCTCCAAATATTCTTCTTAACCTATCACTGGTCTTTAGATGTTGTTTATGGCATCTCCCGCTATGCAAGTTTTCTTCATTTATGACTTTGTGGCTTTGTGTCACACTTAGAAAAGCCTCCTCAGATTGTGTTTTACAAACAATTCTTGCCCACCCGATGTGGCTCGGTGGTTGAGCATCAACCTATGAACCAGCAGGTCACGGTTCGATTGCCGGTCAGGGCACATGCCTAGGTCGCTTGATCCCCGGTAGGGGGTGTGCAGGAGGCAACAGATCAGTGATTCTCTCTCATCATTGATGCTTCCATCTCTCTCTCCCTCTCCCTTCTCCAAAATCAATTTTAAAAAAACACACACAATTCTGTGTTTTTCAATTTCTTAAACACTTAAATTTCTGCCTTATCTGGAATGTATTATGATGTATGAGTGTTCAAATCATTCTTAATTTTCAATTTATATACAGGAAAAAAAATTTTAATAAAAATGAATCAAACTATCATCAGCACCAGAGATTCCATATCAATCTTCTCCTTTTCAAAAGTGCTGACGTATTCAGAGAGACTAAGTGCTGCCAGGGTTTCCTGCAGAGTCAGGACTTCTTCATTTTCAACATCAAGGTCACCGGGCTCATCCAAGGCCAGCTTTGGGTCTTCAGGCGTCTGTGAGATAAAGTTGGGGAAACATTACAAAGCTCAGAAAAACTCCCATAAAATTTCTCCCTGTCTACAGAAAATCTTAACCCATTCTGCTCTAAAAACACATCTTAATTTTTGTAGTTTGTCATCCAAATTTGTAAATATTCTGAAAAAGCATATAAGTTAATAATCACTCATGCTCCCATTTCTTACAATAACAACAAGCTATATGATTCCATTACACTTGTAAACCTCAGCATATTTTCATATACAGACAGTTCAGATTTTGGAAAAATGTTCACTTCAAACTCCAAATCTAAATGTTAACTGGGCCGTACCTGCTTCTCCTGGACACGTGGCTGCTTCACAGCTCCATTAGCAACAACAAAAGACCCTGAAGCCTTTGGTAAAGTCAAGTCTTTTTGATTAGACAGAATGTCAAACAATATCAAAGAACCTAAAAAAAAAGAAAAGCAGCATTTTGCTTTATAATGTTCTAGGTGCTTTTTATATCACTAAACATATTCTCCTACTTTTTCTCAAAGTCCCTAGTCAGAAGTCATACCAAAGTTAGGTGTTAATCAAGATGTGATAATCAGTGTTCTTGTTTTACCAAACAGCGGAATAAATTAAAATATAAAGCAATTGTAGGCATTCATGGAAGGTGAATAGCAAAGGCAGAATCTAAACTCAAAGCATTCATCTCTACCCTTTATAAAACCTGAAATCTACAATTCTAAATCTTGCACCAACAGTGTCATCCACAATGAAAGCAGTGCTGACTCAACAAATACTTTGCTTAACATGTGAATATTTGACAATTTTACCTAAACTGTGACCAGCAACAGAGATCCCTCCTTTGAAGTCTGGGTTCCGACTCATAAAGAGTGCGTGCAGACGGTTTATCTCCATTCCCACTTTCTCCACAATCTTCTGACAGTAGGTGGGGCTATTATAAAATAGAATATCTAGCAAGGTTTCATTGGTGAAGTGACGAAACCGACCAATACTTGGTAAAGTGATTTTCTTAATATTCCTATTTAGAAAGAAAAAAAAGTATATTGTGAGAAGGTACCTTAAATCTATGAATTTTTTAAAGCTTAGATCTTGAATCCTGAAAGTACAGTGAGTAAATAAACCCACAAACTAATTCTGAGTTGATTTTGTAGACAGAGTTATAAATACACCAAGATTAGCAAAAAAATTGCTGTTTGTGCCTTTAACTGCAGCATGACTTTTGGGATTTTCTGAAGTCATATAAAATAAGGCTTATGAAAAGATTTTTAATTTTAAAGAAGAAAGCCTATTCTTTCATTGTTTTCCAATTTATTGGAAATCAGGACACCTTACAGCAAATGTGGGTGGTAAGGACAATAGAGAAAGCAGGAGAAAGAAAAAAGACTAAAAGAATGAAGCTCTTTCCTGATTTGAGAATGTCCATAGCAAAGTTCAAGAACATCCACAGAGAAAGAAAACACCCTCATGACATGACCCAGCATGGTCATAATGCTGTTTGCAGGATCAGTTTTATTAAATCATGTGCCTGAAAGATTATGACTTTCACCAAATTTCATATGTTATTAGCCCTGTGTTCTAGCATAAATATTACCTAAAAATTTAAAAAATTATTTAAATCTATGGTTCTCAATTGAAAGCTTTCAAAATTGAGTGGGACCCAGTTGGCGTGGCTCAGTGGTTGATCATGTCAGGTTTCGATTCCCGGTCAGGGCACACGACCGGGTTGCGGGCTCAATCCCCAGTGTTGGGTATGCAGGAGGCAGCCGATCAATGATATTCTCTCATCACTGATGCTTCTATCTCTCCCTCCTCACCCTTCCTCTCTGAAAAAAAAAAAAAGTACATGGAAAAAAAATTTTTTTTTGAGTGGGGACATTCTTAGTTGTCACAGTGCCTGATGAGTGCTGTGGGCATTTGGTGGCATTTAGACTAGGATACTAAGTGGCCTAGAGTACACATGCAGCAATCGGACATGACAATGAACTGTCGTGCCCAAAGAGCTGCCAATGAGAAACAATCATCTAAATCAGTGGTTCTCAACTTGGGTGCTTTGAGTCCCAGGGGACATCTGGCAATGAGTACAGACAGTTTTGGCTGTCACATCACACTGTGGGAAGGACCGTGCTACCATTATCTACTGGGTAGAGGCCAGGGATGCTGCTAATACCCTAGAGCGTATTATCAGCCCCTATCTAAACCACTATGCATCAGTATTCTAAAACCAGCTTAAACTTCCTCGACTGTCTTAAATATTTATAAGAATAAATGCATACACAGAAAAGTAGCAAGTAAATTTAACAACCAGTTTTTAATTATATGTCAGAGCAAGCATAAACTTAAAATAAAAAAATACATCTCTTAAAATATATATGCATATATGTTGAAGTCATAATAAACTACTTCACATTATGGTTTAATTTTTTAATCTACAATTGAATAATCTGAAAAGCAAGTTCTCAAATCCACGCACCTGTCGACACCTGTTGCATCCCCACCCAAGGAGCTGTGCCAGTGAACGGGAAGGAACTCCACTCTGCTTATTTTCCGATCATCTAAAGCTTTCTTGAAATGAGTCTGCAGCAATTTGAGAGAAACCACCCTGAAATCATCCACTTAAAAAAGAAAATCAGGGAAAACAATAAATTTAATTAATATAATGTTCTTAGCTTGATTGGTAGTTAGCAATTACATCATCTATGCCAGTATTTTGCAAGGATTTGGCCCCCATAACAATAAACCTAAAACTTAGAAAAATCTTTCAGACGCTTCATTATTTTAGAGGTATGTATAACTGACTGAAAAACTTTAACTATCACATCCAGACAGCATGGCACTGTGGGTACAAACTCAGAAGCCAAACTACCTGCTCCAGAACTTACAGACCAGGATCGGGGGAGGTTACCAGCCTTTGGGCCTCAGCTCCTCACCGAACAGTGGGGGCAACAGTGAGAGCACCTGCTCCCCAGGCTTCATTGTGAGGGTGAAATGGTACAACACATGCCAGATACTTGACACACACCAGGTATTCAAAAAATATGAACTATTATACAGACATAAAAGTAAAACTTCAAAAATGTCTGTAGCCCTGGCCGAGTAGTTCAGTTGGTTACAGTATAGTCCCAATACACCAAAGTTGCGGGTTCGATCCCTGGTCAGGGCACATACAAGAATCAACCAATTAATGCATAAATAAGTCAAATAACAAATAGGTACTTCTCTCTCTCCCCCCACCCAAAAAATCAATAAAAAAATAAAATATTTCTGTAAACCAGGCAGATTCATACTTCCATTAAACAACTTCTCACAACTAATTCTCTATAAATCAGTTCGATATACAGGTGTTCCTAGTTGCTGGAATTGCTCAGGCAGAGGTTGTCAGAAAGGCTAAATTATTTCCATGATCCCATGTAATTCTTCACAGTCCAAAATTGTATGAGTCATACATGTCATAACAACAAATCAAGTACAAATTAATACTATCAATGATCATTTAAATCTCCTTTTACAGTCCCTCAGCTGGAAGCCATTTTAAAAATGAACATTTAAAAGTCCTTTCATTAGTTCTCAAATCATACCATGAAATGACTAACACTTACCACATTCAATAATACTTCTAAAGCGCAAGTCACATACCGGTCCAATGCCATGCACCATGAACACCAAATGGTCAACCGGAGGCATTTCCCCTACAGAAGAAAGACAAATATACACACAAGCTGGAAACTTGTTTGGGTTTTCTTAACTGAATAGCAATATTCTAGACATCCCTTTTGTCATCACAAACTTACCAAAGGAATTCATGACCCTTCCAACTTAATAAGCGTCTTTATCCTCTACCAAATTAGAAGAACAAAACTCAAAGTCGGTCTTGGTACATAACAGTGAACTGAACCAAGGAGTGGAGGAAGCAGGCTGTCTCTGGTCCCAGGAGTTATCAGCATATGATGACCAGCAGTTGTGTACCTACAGAGGCTCCATAACCTTGTGATTTCTTCAGAACTCCACAGGGCACTAAATCCCATATGGAGAAGCAATTTGTCAATGTAAAATTTTAAAATCTTTTCCCCAAATCCTTCTCTTTTATTTGTTAGATTCATATATACTATATAAAGGGACATCTCCAAGTAAAATCTACTATTTTACTCTGGTTATTTCATTCAGATTCAGAATAAGTGTATTCATTTTGTAATCTCATAAGACAATAAAACAAATCTAAAGTATGTAACTATCAAAATAAAATCCATACTTTAAATGGTATAATAGGAGAACCGGAGCACAAACACTGGGGCAGGGGTTAGCAAACTATGGATCACAGGCTAAATCCTTCTCCCTGCCTGTTCTTTATAAATAAAGTTTATTGAAACACAGCTATGCCCATTTGTTTACATGCTGTCTATAGATGCATTCACCCTACAATTAGAGTTGAATGCATGCAACAGAGTCTATATGGCCTGCAAAGCCTAAAATATTTACTATTTGGCCTTCACAGAAAATGTGTGCCACTCCAGCACTAGAGCAAGACAAACTAATTGAAGTATGACAAAACAAGCCCAAAAACACAGCCAAAAGCCTACTTTCAATCAGCAAAGTGTTTTTTTAAAACAATACATATTTTAAGAGTCCACATTACATGGTTTGTATACCTTCACAGAATTCTAAATTTAAAAATAGATAAAAAGGTAATAACAATTTTTTAAAGATATGTGCCAACCTGATATGGCAGGAAATCCTAACAACTGTTTTTTTAGTCATCATTCTAAAGGATGATGGCAAAACAGAAGTTTAGAAATGACATCAGTCCTGGTTTACACACCATCGGGAATTTCATCAAGGTTATCGTCAACTCCACGCTTCACAACCCTGGGTCTGGTCTGTCCATCTTGTGTGGTCCCCCATTCATCTGGCACTGACGAAGGCTGGAACTGAACAATAACCTTCAAGATACAACAGGAAGATTATGACAGCTCACTACCAAATTCACTTCCACTACAGACAAAATAATGGTATTTCAATACATAATAAACTACTTGAGAGTATGGATAATTTATATATCAAGTACTACCAATGTTCCCCCAAATCCAATCTGTGATGGTCCTGCTAGTGATCATTAACCATTAAAACTAATCAATACCATAAGCAAATCAATACCATTATTTCCAATGCTGTTAGAAAATGACACAACTAAATCAGAATATACCTCAATTTAGAAATGTAATATAAACACCCAAGTTTACCTGTAAGAAATGAAGAAAAAGTTACCTGCAATAGAGGAGTCTATTTACAAATGCATTTTCAATGCCAAACACTGATTTACCCACCACTTTTTAGGAAGACATATATTGTTTAATCCAACTATCTTAAATTAAACCTGATGTCATGAAAATACCTCTTTAAAAAAATGTATGCAAGATGTTATGCAAAATTTTTCTGTTTGTACACAAAAGGTTAAAAAATGTAAAACATAAAAGGATAAGCATGGTCACCATCAGGAGGAGAAACTGGGACAGTATTTACAAGAATCTGATTCTTATTTCCCAGGGAAATTCTGGGGGCCCATAAAGTAAAACAATCATAGAGAAAGAATGAGCAGGAATAGTTCCTGCTTCAGAATTGTGCAGTATTCACCTTAAGTTGATTTTTTTCCTCCTTTTGCAATTGATGAATTGAATACATTTTTCATGCATGTTTTCCAGAAAAATAGGAGTATTAATGTTATTAAAAAGATTATTTTTTTATTAAAAGCTATTCATATTATAGAAAGTATCATTAAGCCCTAGTTGGTTTGGCTCAATGGATAGAGTGTCGGCCTGTGGACTGAAAGGTCCCAGGTTCGATTCCGGCCAAGGGTACATGCCTGGGTTGCTGGCTTGATCCCCAGTAGGGGGCATGCAGGAGGCAGCCAATCAATGAGTCTCTCTTACCACTGATGTTTCTATCTCTTTCTCCCTCTCCTTTCCTCTCTAAAATCAATAAAATATATTTTAAAAAGAAAAAGAAAGTATCATTAATATATATTCTTTATTTCATAATCTGTCCCATAGTCATGCATTGTTTTGCACCCCAAATGTTTTATTGTTCATATCAGCAATGGTCACCTCTTCTCTTGATCTTTGGAGAAGGCTCAGGCACTATCCCATTTATACTGATACTAGTGAATAACTACTTTAAAAAAATAGATTAAAGTTTATCCTTTTTTTCTCTTTTTACATGAATCCCCCATCTTCCATCCTCTTTTATAGTTGAGAATGCCTCAATCATATGAAATTTGTTACCAAAATTAATACAATTTAGAGTATCTTCCTGATTGCTTAACCCTCTACAGAGGTATGCTCATGAATAATACTTTTAATATGGGGAAATGGAAACCATGAAATTTTTACCATTTTAGACTATTTATCTAATATCTTAATAATAAGAGCAGTATTATGTCCCATTTCCAAGTGGTTAGGGCTCACTCTCCAACTTTATTAAATTGCGGTTGAGCACAGGATACATTCTTAAACATTTTGAAAAACATTAACCCAAGATGTAGGGGTTAAGGCTAGTCATCACTCCAGAATCTGGTATTTTACTCAGTATTTGAAATCAATGATTAATTCCCTAGGAAATAGTTTCAGCAAATGTTCAGGTGCCACACCAGAGAAAGTGCGATAATTGACTGAGTTTTCTAGATTCGGCATATGATTGGGATACAACGTTATAAAGAGCGCACACCGTATACCCTGGTGAAACAGCACCACTGAGAATCTTCACTTAGGAAATCAGTCACCCATAGTCTTGAATAGTGAACAAGGGCTCTAATACAAATACTGTTAATATTTGGCTATTTTAGAACCCTTAAAGGGCATAATTATTGGAGATTTAGGTACTTCACTAAGGCATGTATATAATATTGCCAACAGGAAAAATAAATTTGAAGATTAGGGGAAGTTACTTCTCTAAATAGTTCAGAAGAATTTACACTCTATTAAGCAGGAAACCAATCTATTCTTTTGCAGAAGATTTCATAACTTATTAAAACTTCATCATTCACATTTTGTGTCTTAGATGTTTTCAGTTATAATACATACTACCATCCCAGTCTTTTCTGTATCAGGAGTTGATTACAGGAAAACTCAGTGACATGATACAAATCTGAGACTCTGATGGTGGAAAGTGAAGTTTTAACAGAGAACCAACCGTGTTTTACCTGAGTGTCAAAAACCTTTGAGCTTCCTTGCACAGAATTTATACAATTTTTGCTCTTTCCACATCAATTCAATTAGTCCACTTTCCCTGGGACCTCTCCACCATTAAAACACACACCACATACCATATTTCGTCATTGATATTTATTTTCAAGAGTTATTACAACCAAATTAAGTGTGTTTGAGAGGTGTAAACAAATTTGATAAAGAATCTAGATTAAGTGATCTAGCTAAAAGCAAAGTAAATATTAAGCAAATTCCAGCAGAGTTTAAGCAAACAGCATTAAAAATAAGAAAAAAGGGACAGGTGGTTCTCAGAAGACAAAGAACCAAAAATTGAATTAAATGCTACATGGGAGATGAGGATATGTGTTAAATCATGACAACATAGTTGCTTCCAAGTACTTTAGTATCAGAGATCAATTCCAATTGATCGCTTCCTATGGCCAGCCATACGTCATTGAATGTGGTATAACTGACTATTGGCTCTACAGTTTTATTTGGTCACTTGAGCAACATTTCCTTCAGTGACTATTTTGGAGGGGGGGCGAGCAGGTTTAAAGAAAGTAAAACCTAATTGTAAACACATTCTAGCAAGAAATAATCAACTGTTTGAAAATCATGCTTTAACTTTTTGTTATATTCTCAGCTATACAAAATTGTGTATATAAAAATTTTTAAACTGCTGTTAATTTGAAATCTATTAACCATATTGTGGAATTTGGTGTGTTTTTTTAAAAGATGTTTCTAATTGGATTTTTTAATCAAGAATGGAATTTAGTCTCTATTTTCTTTTTTTTTTAAATATATTTTATTGATTTTTTACAGAGAGGAAGGGAGAGGGATAGAGAGCCAGAAACATCAATGGGAGAAACATTGATCAGCTGCCTCCTGCACGCCCCCCACTGGGGATGTGCCCGCAACCAAGGTACACGCCCTTGACCGGAATCGAACCCGGGACCCTCGAGTCCGCAGGCCGACGCTCTATCCACTGAGCCAAACCGGTTCTGGCAGTCTCTATTTTCTGATAGGACCTAAGCTTTTTGTGGTTCTTAGTGTCCTGTGTAAAAGTTAGTGTCAAAGTAATCAACTTTGAGGTTTTCCTTCTACTCTGCTTTGTATTACAAGCCCTTTAGGATATGGAACCTGGTGAATGTACAAGGAATTGTCAAATATTTTAATGTGTGACTTTTTCTACTGTGACACTAGGACTATTGTTTTATTGATGAAAACAACTGCTGATAAAGTTTTTTGTGTAAAGTGTAGTTCTTATTCATCAGGAAAACAATCAATGACTTGATTGGAATGTATATACCCTCTTGGATTTTATTTTAAGTGAATTGGTAATTTTCACATAGGTAAAACACAGTCCATCTTTATTTTTTTTCCACAAAAAAAAAAAAGGAGAAACTGGGAGGATACAGAAGAGTAAGGGGCTTTTATTTTCACTTCGCACCTTTATGTACCGTTTAAATTATGTTGACATATAAATGTGCTTTTATTTTTACTTTTTTAAATATCAATAAGGATTGTAGATGGGGAAAGGGGGCGTGCTAGAAGGGTCAATGGGTAAGAAAAGGGTACATCTGTATTACTTTCAACAATAAAGATAAATTTTAAGAAATTAAGGACTATAGATGTGGTTAGAATATAAGTTATTTTACACTTTCCTATAATAAGCAAATGGCCTGTTGTGAACAACTACTGTGTGCCAAGCACTATGCTAGATGCTTTTGCATAAATGCCTCAACCTCATCTCAAATATGCCCCGGGGAGGAAAATCTTTTTTGTTGCTCGTAATCCTCACCCAAGGTTATTTTTCCACTGATTTTTAGACAGAGTGGAAGGGAGGGGGAGAGACACAGAGAAACACTGATGTGAGACACACACATTGACTGGTTGCCCCTGAATGCACCCTGATCAGAGCCAGGGATCCAGCCTGCAACTGAGGTATGTGCCCTTGACCTGAATCGAAGGCAGTTAAGTGCAGGGAGGAAAATCTTAGTGCAAATGAGGAACCTGTGGCTCAGAGATGAAGGGTGGTAAATGAAAGAATGCCAATACCATTAATACCTTAAAAAAAAACACACAACAAGTTTCTAAAGACTATAAAAAGAGGAAGAATATGTTTTCTGTCTCAAAGGTTGAAACAAACCTTCATTAAGGGCAGGGTAGACAAACTACGACTTTCAGGGGAAAACTGGCCCACCACTTGTTTTGACACAGTTTGCTTAAAAACAGCCATGCTCAATGTCTGTAGCTGCTTTCAGGCTACAAGGGCAAAGTTGACAGCTGTCACAAAGACCATGTGGCACAAAAAGCCTTAAATACTTTCTCTCTAGCACTTTACAGAAAAAGTCAGCTGATCTCTGATCAAGTGCAAAAATTTATCCAGCAACTTCTATGCTGCATACTAAGCTTCAGCTACTATGTTGCCATAAACAGAAACTTCATGAAACAAATTTAAATTTTATTTTATTTTTCTTGTTAATCCTCACCTGAAGATAAATTTTCCAATGCTTTTCAGAGAGAGTGAAAAGGAGGGGCATAGAGAGAGAAACATCAATGTGAGAGAAACACATCAACTGGTTGCCTCCCACACATGCCTGCAGGGAGGGGGCAGTGCCACAGATCAATGTGAACTACAGTAAACTTAAAAGCAACAGACTTGTCATACATATATCCCTACTGCAGAAATTAATCAAAATAAACGTTTAGCAAATACATTTGTCAAAATTATTTAAATGAACCTAAAAACTTTAATATCCTAAAAACTATCATTACCTTTGGATTGTGCATAACAATAGTCTCTCCACTTGGAAACTCTAATCTGCGGTGCCACTGATTTGTGGTTACAGCTTTTTTATATTCGACCTACAATAATGAAAACAACATACATCCATTAATACAAATCTATATCACATTGAGAAAAAGTGGAAGAAAATTACAACTATGATGGTAATAAAAAACAGTAATAGCAGCTCTCATGTACTAACTGGTTACCATACTTATCGCTTTACATGTATTACCTCACTTAATTACTCTCATTCATTCCTAAATAACATTATCTGCATTAGACAGAGGCAAACACCAAGATTTAGACTATTAGTTTCTTAGAGCTGCCAAAAAAAGTACCACAAACCGAGGGCTTAAAACAACAGAAATGTATTCCCTCGGTTCTCGATGCCAGAAGTCTGAAATCAAGGTGTCAGAAGAGCAAATGGTACAAAAGGGCCATGTTTCCTCTGAAACCTACAGGGAACTCCTTCATTGCTCCCCAGCTCCTGGTGGTTTGTCAACAATCTTTACTGTCCGTTGGCTTCTAGGTGTATCACTCCGATCCCCTATTCTCACATAGTACTCGCCTTCTGTCTGTCCCCTTGTAAGGATACCAGTCACATGGGAACAGAGGCCCACCCTACTCCACTATGATCTCATCTTAATAACATGTGCAACAAGTCACATTCTGAGCTGCTAGAGCCTAGGACACAATTCAACTCCTGGCTGACATTTTTTAAATGAAATTGGTTTCTTTTATTACTATTGGCCTGGTGCACGGATTCATGCACACTGAAAGAAATTAATTAGAAGGTGAACAGTGGGGTGGGATTGGGCGAGATGGGCCGGACATGCCCTGGAGCCAACCTCCCTCCGTTCCTCCCAGCATCTGCGGAGTGAGCGGGATCCCTCCGGCAGGTGGGGTCCCTCGACCTGACCTTCGGGGATCGGGCAAAAACTGGCTCTCCGACCTCCCCCGAGAGGTCCCAGAGTGCGAGAGGGCACTCTGCAAAGCTGCTGTCATCGAAGTGTGGAACGCAAATGCAAGTGTGCGGTAAACCAGGTTCTGGGTGACAGTGCCCCAGCAACAACATAACCCATGGCCCAAGGTGTAATTGCAAGGCCCTGTGAGAAATCAGGCTCCTTCCTCTCTGGTTTCGGGGTGCATCACCCTAAAACTGCTGCTGCCAAGTCACTGCAGCTCGGCAGCTCCTGCATTGAGCATCTGCCCCCTGGTGGTCAGTGCGCATCACAGCAACCAGCAGATTAGCCTTTTATATATATACACACTAGTGGCCCAGTGCACAAAATTCGTGTACTGAGGGGTTGTCCCTCAGCCCGGGGTTGTCCCTGCACCCTTTCCAACTTGGGACCCCTCGGGGGAAGTCCGACTGCTGATTTAGGCCGTTGGACATTCCTCTCGAAATCCGGGACCACTGGCTCCTAACCGCTCACCTGCCTGCCTGCCTGCCTGATTGCCCCTAACCATTCTGCTTGCCGGCCTGGTCGGCCCCAACTGCAACCCACGCTGCTAGCCTGCTCACCCCCAACAGGCACCCCCTGCCAGCCTGCTCACCCCCACTGCCTCCCCCCCACGCTGGCCTGATCACCTCCAACTGCCCTCCCTTCCTGGCCTGATTGCCCCTAACCGCCTCTGCCTCGGAACTGTCACCATGGCTTTGTCCAGAAGGTCTCCCAGGCTAATTAGCATATTACCCTTTTATTAGTATAGACTAGAGGCCCAGTGCATGAAATTCGTGTGTGTGTGGGTGGGGGGGGGGGGGTCCCCTTGCCCCAGCCTGCACCCTCTACAATCTAGGACCCCTTGGGGGATGTCCGATTGCCGGTTTAGATCCGATCCCTAAAGGATGGGGCCTAAACCAGCAGTTGGACATCCCTCTCCCAATCTGGTGGCTTCTAACCACTCGCCTGTCTGCCTGATCACCCCTAACCACCTCGGCTTGCTAGCCTAATCGCCCCTTAACTGGTCCCCGGCTGGCCTGGTCGCCCCGTAACTGCCCCCCTGCCAGCTTGGTTGCCCCCTAACTGCCCTCCTGCCGACGTGGTCGCCCTCTAACTGCCCCCCTGCCAGCCTGGTCACCCCCAACTGCCTCCCTGCCGGCTGGTCACCCCCTAACTGCCCCCGTACTAACCTGGTCACCCCCTAACTGCCTCCCTGCCAGCCTGGTCACCCCCTAACTGCTCCTCTGCCAGCCTGATCACCCCTACCCACCTCTGCCTTGGCCCCTGCCACTATGGCTTTGTCCAGAAGGAAGTCGGACGTCCAGAAGATGTCCAGTCGACCCGGTCTAATTAGCATATTACCCTTTTATTAGTATAGATATATTATTATTATTTTTTTAATCCTCACCCGAGGATATTTTTCCATTGATTTTAGAGAGTGTGGAAGAGAGAGGGAAAGACTAGGGCCCAGGCTGGGAGGAGCCTGAAACCTAGGTATGTGCCCTTCTCCAGAATGAAACCCAGGACCCTTCAATCCACAGGCCAACGCTCTATCCACTGTGCCAAACCAGACAGGGCTTCCCGGGGACATTTTAAGTTCACAATTACATGAGATTGCACACTCCCACCCACAACTTTCTGACACCAAAGATCTTCCTTGTACACAGAATCAAGACAGGCACTGTTGGCCCCGGCTGGGTTGCTCAGTTGGTTACAGTGTCCTCATACACCAAGGTTGCAGGTACAATCCCTGGTCAGGGCACATACAAGAATCAACTAATGGCCAGTTTGGCTCAGTGGAGAGAGTGTTGGCCCATGGACTGAAGGGTCATAGGTTTGATTCTTGTGAAGGGCATGTACCTCACTTACAAGATAGGTACCTGGCCAAAGTCTGGGCATATGTGGGAGGCAACAAATCAATGTGTGTCTCTTTCACACTGATGTTTCTCTATCTCTCTGTCTCTCTCCCTCCCTTCCACTCTCTAAAATTCAATGGAAAAATCAACCAATGAATGCATTAATAAGTGGAACAACAAATCAATGTTTCTCTCTCTGAAATCAATCAATACATTAAAAAATTTAATTAAAAAAAGAAAGAAAGACTCTCTTGTAAACAAAGTCTGATCCCTGTGGGTGGTATTTCATGCAGCTCCAATGTATGCAGGGCCTACATTTTTTTAAGAAAAGCATAAAGGGATAAAGCCCACCTACCTCTAGTTTTTCACTGAATTCCTCTGTATAGGGAATAAATCTGCTATCTGTGTCTCCTTTGTAAAACCAAGTACAGCGTCTCACTTCAGTGGGCTCCTCTTCCCAGTACACAGCTTTCCTCACTCGGTCATAGAGGTAAACATCATAGCGCCCTCCATCCGTGTCTAGAACCACACTCTCAGGGTCTGGCTGGACTGGAGCACAAAGTCCACAGTGTAACCCAACAGTTACAAGGCATAGATGAAGTAATAAGTAACGAATACAGTGACCAGTTGATCCTTAAAGACAAAGAACTAAGCTCATTTTTATTTAAAAATACCTTAAACCTGGCAGGAGTGGCTCAGCTGGTTGGGCATTGTCCTATGGATGGGAGGGTTGCCAGTTCGATTACCAGTTGGCACATATCTGGGTTGTGGGTTTGATCCACAGTGGGGCTGAAAACAGAAGACAACCAATATGTTTCTCTCTCACATTGCTGTTTCTTTCTCTCTCTCTCCCCACTTTCCTCTAAGCATGTCCTCAGGTGAGGAGTTAAATAAATACTTAATTTAATAAGTAATTTAAATAAAAAAAGAATAGATTTTTAAAACATTAAAAATAAAAAGAGCTAAAGACTAATCTGTACTGATCAAAATTATGATCTTAAGTGAAGAAATAACTAGGGCAAAATTTTAAAACATGAACATAAAATAATTCAAATAACTGGTAATAAACCAAAGCAGCAAAATTTATGAATCGTATTTCTGAAGAATATTATTAGACAATTTTTAAGTCCCATGGTGAGATATCATCAAGATAAACAAAGACACCTTTTTTCCCACAGGACTTCTCACAGCCTGAACACACTCCTGTGCAGTGTCTGTCTCAAATGGGAGATGTAGTCAAGCACTTCCACACTCACCTGACCATGGAATACTTTTTCCACAGCATCTTAAGAAATAAGGTTTACATAGAAAATGCTCTATACATACAAATGAATCAGGGAAATAAGAAAATTGACACCCCCCAGAAAAGGAGAAAAAAAAATTGACACCGGGATTATATGAGCTATTCTGTTTCTCTGATTGGAAATCAGAAAAATCCTTTAAATAAGTAAGAAAATTACTAAAACACTTCTTCAGATACCTTTCTCAAATAACTCAGAACTTTTATTAAAATCACCATCTTGCCAAAACCGGTTTGGCACAGTGGATAGAGCGTTGGCCTGCGGACTGAAAGGTCCCAGGTTCGATTCCGGTCAAGGGCATGTACCTGGGTTGTGGGCACATCCCCAGTAGGAGATGTGCAGGAGGCAGCTGATCGATGTTTCTCTGTTATCGATGTTTCCAACTCTCTATCTCTCTCCCTTCCTCTCTTTAAAAAATCGGTAAAATATATTTTAAAAAAATAAAATCAAATCACCATCTTAAGGTACTGAGTCTTGTGGGGTCTACATTAAGGAATGTGACATTCACAAAAAGTAAGCCATGGATAAAGACCTTCATGTTCTCTCTCCCTAAAATCAGATCTAAGTGATGCATAGACAGTGCTTACCTGAATTATAGACTTCTTCAAGATGCAAAGAGTCCAACACACTGAAAGGCATCCAGAGCTGTCTGTGCTCTACCTCCTTGCAGTAAAACCAGTGGGGCTGAACAGGCTCGTACTGGTTTTGAAGCATAAAAGGAGGTGGCACTGGCACAGAGGAGCCCACAGGTCTAGCGAGTGCCTGCTGCTGCGCTGGAGGGGACAGCCCTGACTGCACTGGAGGAGGAACCTGGAGGGGACGACAAAGTCAGGACCGTCATGCCAGCTCCAAGGACAGTTTCGTAGATGCTTCGGACGCATTATCAAGAGTCTGTGCATCAGTATGATTTTAATTAAGTAAAATGAAAGCCATTCTCTGTCCCCAAGAGTAAAGTTAGGTTACACTCACAATAATAGCGCTATCTTTTAATGGTTTCCATTTTTTTGTTTTGTTTTAGTTGATTTCCCTTTGGAAGTCAGTTGGGTATCAGTTGGGGAAAAAACATAAGGCAATTTCATAGCCCAATGTAAATGTTACTCCATTACCCTCCTGAGACTGAGGTTAACTGTCTAGATCCAAACTCCATAAATGTAAATAAAAGAAATTACTGGAGTAATCAATTTTAGTCCCTATAATTTTGTATCTTGATTGAATAGTATAATTAAAAATGAGATGTTGGCAGTCTGTTAAGATAATAATTGCTTCAACTCTCACTGGTCCTTAGATCGCATTTATCATTGGTATCTTACACTGAAATCTAAAAATTCCGGCACAGATTAACTTATTAAAATCAGTTAGTACTTCAATACAGATGAGAACTAAAATGTGAACCTTCCATGAGCTACCTGTAAAAGAACATTTGCTTCAAAGCATACATCTTACAAAGAATATCCTCTGAAAATATTTTGTCATGATATATATTATAAAAAGCATTGTGCTTTTAAAAGCATAGGCTAAGTAAGAGAGATTAAAAACTAAAGTGCATAATTAGGATACAAAAACATGTCTCCATACCGTTGGCAGAGATCCTGGAGGCGTCTGGTACATGTGGACAGGGGGTCCAGAGGGTGGCAGATGGGTGGGATGGCCTGGTGTTTGGCACTGCTGCAGCTGTGGTGGTGTAATGTAAGGATTCGCTCTGCTGCTTACGGGAGTATGGCGATAGGGATTGTATCCTTGTTGGGATATTCCTTGGGGTGGGCTCCCAACATTTGAAGGAGGGAGACTACTTGGCTGAGCAGGCAAATAAGCGTTTGTGCCCGTCTGTGAAGAAGCTGGAGGAACATACTGAGCCTTCGAAAAGGGTGGGGGAAATGTATTCAACACATCTTGGGATCCGGTTGTAAAAGGGAGAGCAGCTGGGGTCTTGGAGAATGTTGATTGTCCAGGTGATGTTGCTGCAGTTGTTAATGGTGACTGTCCAATATTCCCAAATGGATCACTACTGCTTGACACCTGAGAGAAGTAACTAAATGTCTGTGGGGTAGATGTGTGAGCAGAAGTCTGACCAAGAAAGCTGTCCTCCTCCCCAACATCTGTGGAATCCTCTGAAAGGGACAAAAGAGCAAATGGTTTAGAAGGTATGCTATCATTCTAAAGACCTAGTTCTTGTACCTCTCATTGTGTTGTTCCAAATTACATGCCTGCATTTACAGGAAGAAAAAAGGAAAAACGTTTATTTTTTATTTGAAAACTTCTCTTTGTAATGAAAAACTAAAAAATATGAATAGGAAACAACAAAAGGAAGAAAAATTATAATTCATTCATAAGCCCACCACCCAGAGATAATCACCTTCAACAATATTTCGGTACATACCTTTCCATACTTTTTAAATACTAGAGTTAGACATTATTTATTTTGTAAATATATAGAAATTATACATATTTGTATATAGACGTTTTAAAAATTATAAACAAAATCTGTATCTACTATTTTACATGTTCTTGTGCATGCTCCCTTTTTTCCAGGTAAAAAATCTAATACACATAATTTTATTTCCAACGTCATGACAAGAACCTAAAGTACAGATACTCACTCTGTTGACAAGAAGGGTGTGTCAAGGCTCTTACCCATAAAGCACTCACTGTACAAATGAACATGTGGAATTCGTATTCACAGGTACAGGCAAAGTAGGCCAACAACGAACTGCCATCCCTAAAATCAGAGTATCCAACCAGCTAAACCATCATGACCGAGCCCCAAATTACTAGAAAAGTCATTTTCTAGCCAGGTAAGTTCTCCTCGCTTCCCTTTGCCCAACTTGATCTTCACTGCGGGAATTATCAGCATCAAACTATTTATCTTCTCTCTGCTCCAACTTGTAAAATCAAAGCATTTTTTTCTCTACATAGCCTCACAAGACCAGCCTTACTAAACTCTCACGAGCCCTTAGCTTGTTGTCACTTCCACTGTCCTCTTCCTAAGCTTTTCCTTCTCCTGTTTCATTCTATCTCCTACCTCTGAAGGCATGGAGCAAATCAGAGGTGGACCCACATCCGGCACACAGGCACAATGAAGTCCCTGCCCTGAGACCTGACAAAGGGAGCCCTCTTTCAAGCTCCGGGCTCCATACTGATCTGCTAGAGCAGGGCATGGCTTGTTGAGATTCTGGATGAAGTCTTTAGGTTGCTTCTACTGTATTTCATCAATTTAACTAAGATAATCCACTATTCCAAATACTCTTCTAGGTTGTTTCTTTGTGACTAAAAATAAAATACCTTGGCCTGCCCAAGGGCCCCTGTCTGCTTTTATCATTCTACTTTTCTTATGTATTTCCAGTTCTCACTCTCTTTTCAGTCATGTAAACCTCACGTGGATTCATCTGTATTTCTTCGTCCACCTCTCAACCACTGAAAACAGGGAGGAGAAAACTCTGTGGTGAGTTTCATCCTTTAAGACGACTTAGGGATCAACTGATTCAAGAAGCTTTTTTTCTGATTAGCATCAATTATAAAGGAAATACTGATCTCATCATGATCCAGCCTCACCTCAGGGGCACTTTCTAATTACACTGGACACACAACTTTAGTGAGCACCTACCTGTATCCTTGTGACACTCCCAACTCCGTATCGAACGAGACTGTGCTCACTGTTCCTGAACCTATTTTCCAACTGCTTCCTTGATACTGTGGCAGGCACATCCACTCAAACGTCGGACACCTAAAACGGAGTCCATCATCCTCACTGTCCTCCCATGTGCTCCTGCACCACATCTCACTAACACCACATCGACCCATCCTCTCAAACCAGAAACCACATCTCACAGACGCCTCTCCTTCTCTCATATTCTCCATTCAATTATTCAGATCCTCATTCAAGACATATGTACAAAGTAGTTATGTGCCAGGCACTGAAGCTAGGTCTTGGGGCTAAAATTGAATGAGAAGGAGCCTCTGTGTTCAAAGAGCAGACAGTCTGGTCACCAGTGGGTCCCTAAGTCCCAACACTTTTATGGTCTGAAATCTCTCCTATCCATTCCCTGCTCTTCATGCCCCATGTGGCTGATTATGGCTACAGTGCCATCCACTGCTGCCTGATTCACAATGGCCTCCAGGCTGGTGGCTCTTGCTACAGGAGGCTTTATTCTAGTGCAAGCTCACAACACTCCAGTCTTTCCAAAACACACCTCTAATTTCACTGCCTACACACACTATAGTCACACCGATCTCCTGGGAGAGTGGGAGGAGAGAGAATGTGAGCAGCTACCACCAAATCCTGACAAATCTGCAGGTTTTCCCACACGTGAGACTTTTATATGCCTATCTCTAACAATGCCCTCATTTCTGCGTACCCTTCCATACTGGTGCATGGGAGGACACTCAATCCATTGAGCTATGGCGGCTGCGACCAAATCCTTTTTATAGATGGAAAAATAATTGTTACAGAATTAGCTGCATGTATGACCTTATTTATTCCTTCAACTTCCTGCAGCCAGTCTGGTCCTTGACCAAAACGGCAATGCCTAACCTTCCCACCAGTTTTCAAAGCAAGAGGTACATATTCCTGACTCCCATCCTTTCATTCATTCAACAAATATCTATTAAAAAACTGGTCTACCGCATACCATGCCCTTCCTCATCCTTCAAATCCCTGTTCTAGGCATAGATTCCTGCTCTCATGAAACTTACATTCCAGTGGGATAAGACAAACAAATATGTGTCCCTGTCAGGTGGTGATAAGCACCAAGAAGAAACATGACACAAGTGAAAGGGAATCTGCATGGACAAGTGCCTCCAGTTTGCCCTTCACTTCCCCATGAGACTTTCGTCCTTTAAGCAAGAATAAAGTATTCAGTGGGAAAAATATTTATCCTTGACTAAGAATCTATGTGATAGTCATTAAAGATCCTAAAAACAAAAAGGTAAATAAGTCGCGCCTTCAAAAAGCCCACAGTCCAAACAGACACGCATGTTTATTGCACAAACATGTATATAGCACTGTGTGCCAGGCACTATACTCAGTGCCTTACAAAAATCCATTCATTGCCCTAGCCAGATTGGCTCAGTGGATAGAGCGCTGGCCTGTTGTCTGAAGGGTCCCTGGTTCGATTCTGGTAGAGGGAAGGTGCCCAGCTTGCGGCTGGATCTTCAGTGGGGGATGTGCAGGAGGCAGCCGATCAATGATTCTCTCCCATCATTGATGTTTCTATCTCTCCCCCTCTCCCTTCCTCTCTGAAATCAATACAAATATTTTTTAAAACTCAATTCATTTCTCGTTACAGCCCCATGAGGCTGTACATAAGTGGACATTGAAGTGTAGAGAGGTCAAGTAACATGCCTGAGGTCACAGTAAGTTACTGCAGGACTGGAGCTGGAACAGTCTATGCTTCTAAACACCACCCTCTGGGTTATGCCACATAGTCGTTAAAAAGCCATCTCTCCACAGGAATAAAGATGCCAACAAGGAGCTAAGGCGCACATAGGAGTGCGAACCCAGGAGAACAGGAAGGCGCCCAAGAGGCAGTGATGCCGAGACAGGCAGTCTTCGCACAGAGAGGCACAGGATGCAACCCTCCTCTTTCAAGTTTGTGCATCCTGGGAGGCGCCCACCGTATCCTGGGGGACATCCTAGGCATCCTGAGAGGGGGCGCTAAGTCACTTGCATTTCCTGCCAGGGCCTGCTACACCAGTAAGTGTTCAACAAAACGTGTGGGACGCCAGCCAGGAGTGTCCGGCCTCCGAACGGGTCCTTCAAGGGGCGCAAAGGAAGCCTTGGGCCTGACCCCGCCTCCGAGTCCCAAAGCACCCAAGCCGCTCACACTTGCCCACCATCGGCCTTGGCAGCCACCCACCAGGCGGGTGGCGACCGAAGGAAAACCTCCAGTCCGACCCTCGTCACCGCAGGCCCTCGCCCCGCTCCCCGCACAGACGCGCCCCCCGGAACCCTCTCCGTATTACCTCCAGGCAGGAGCAAGGAGGCGGAGGCAGCGGCGGCCTGGGTGACCGGGATGAAGGGCACGTTGAAGGTGAAGTCCGTGGCCGAGGATGAGAAGAGTAAATTAGTGCCGGACGAGGAGGTGGAGGCGGCACCACCCCCACCATTAGGTTTCCTCTCAGCCATGGCTGCGGCCCACCAGCCGTTACACGTCTCAGGAAGCCGGTGCAGCACCGCCGGCCGGAAACTGGTCACACTCGGGGCCAGCACACTTCCGCACTTGCGCACAAGGGCCAGAACTTCGGGCGGCTGGTCCGTGGCCGCGTTCTTGCCCCTATGTAGCGCCGCCATAAATCAACATGGTGGCGCCGGCTTCACGCCCGGATTCCTAACACGTGACTCCCCCCACGTATACGGAAGTGGGCCTGGAGGCGGGGGCGGGGCTGGGGGCTGGCAGCCCCAGGAAGGTGGCCCAGGGGACTTTGCCAATGCCAGCGTGAGCTAGTCAGGCTGAGCCAGGGCGATCCTAGGGGCGCCGTCTCAGCACCCGGGCCCCTCTCCGCCCAGGCCGGCGTCCCTCTCCTCTGAGCGGGATCTCGTGGGCAGCCTGCCAGGCCGTGAGGACCCTGGAGCTTTCGTATGGCCCCAACTTCAGCCCCTGTGCTCACAACCATCTTTGTGGCAGCCACAGGCCCCTGGTCTCCTCAGAGGTGACCTCGCGCAGGGCGCACGCTGCCTCCGCTGGCGGAAGCCGGTTGCTGAGGGTTGGAAATACACAGACATTTTTAATGGAAGCAAAATGGGGCAATGGCGTCACGGCCATCCGGGATTGAGCTCAGGCGAGGCAGGGCGGGCGCTGTGCCCCTGTCATGGCAACTACAGCAGCCTGGAGGCAGAGGGGCGGCCTGGCCATGGGGGGCCTGCGAGGAGCCCAGGCTGTCAGCTTCATCCCTGGGCAGGAGCACAGGCTCTGGCCCAGCTGGTTCTGCGAACACCCCGAGGGCGGGCACCTAGCGGCTCCCAGAGCCTCCTCAGCTTACTTACTTAATTACACACCACGAGAACTCAATCACCTGCCAGTGTTTAACCAAGCCCGGCCCGGGGAGCGGGGCGACCGTGGGGAGGCTTGGGGCGGAACCTAGAGTCAGGCAGGCAGTTCTTACAGCTAGGTGTGAAGTATCGCGATACCCAGAGACCTCGCGAGAGTCCGCCATTACTGAGGCGTTCGGTATCTTGGAGGCCGTCCGTACCTCGGTGCCTCGGCGAACGAGGCAGCCGGTCCTCTCTAGGCCGCGGTCCGTCCGTGTCACCTGGAGTCGGCTATGAGTGCGGCGTTCTGTACCCCGGAGGCCGCCATTCTGAGGCCGGTAGTCCGTACAGCGCGGGTGTAAAGTCTCAGGAGACCAGGCGACCTCGGGAGAGTCCGCCGTTGCTGAGGCATTCAGTGCCCTGGAGGCCGCCCGTAGTGCCTGGCCTCCGCGAATGAGGCATCCAGGACGGGACAGGTAGCCTTTACTGAGGTCACTGGTTGCTAGCTACTAGGTTACTGGTTACTAGTTACCGGGCTACTGGTAACCAGTCCACCAGGTTAAGGATGACCACGTACTAGTTTCTAGGTCACTAATTACCAGGTACTGGTTTTCAGGTCACTAGGTTACAAAGGTTCCTAGTTGCCAGCTACTAGGTTACTAGGTACTGTGTTCCTAGTTAGTACCTACTAGGTTGCTTGATAGTATTTAGGCTAATGGTTTCTGGTTACTATGTTCCTGGTTACTAGTTTCCAGGTGACCGGTTACCAGTTGATTAGGTTACTTATTCATGGATATATTTATGATACAAACCTTAAAGGAAGCTGTCAGCCAATTCCTTTGGAAAAAGTATCCTCTGCTCCCCTCTTGTGGCCCTTTAAAGAATAACACCTCCATCTTCTGTCCGTGGTGCTGAAATTGTAGCTAATGTCCTGTGAATTTGATGAAGCATTGTACCCCAAAAAAACAACCAGCCCTGAGCGGTTTGACTCAGTGGATAGAGCGTCGGGCTGCAGACTGAGGGTCCCGGGTTCGATTCTGGTCAAGGGCATGTACGTTGGTTGTGGGCACATCCCCAGTAGGAGGCGTGCAGGAGGCAGCTGATTGATGTTTCTCTCTCATCAATGTTTTAAATCTCTATCCCTCACCCTTCCTCTCTGTAAAAAAAAAATCAATGAAATATATATTTTTTAAAAATACAAACAAAGACCACAGAAAACCCTAGAAAATCATCGAGGCTGTCCAGGGTGCAATTATTGTTTTTCCCCCTGGATGTACTGAAGTCATGGGTCTGGATTTTGCACCCCTTCCGGTCCCAGCCCTGCAAAGGGAGGCTTTGGCTTCTGCAGTGACATGGGGAAGCTGTGTGTTCACTAATTCAGTCCGTAACCTAGAGGCTGCCATTATTGAAGCAGTCAGTCCTGGGGAGGTGGCTTTTCCCAAGGCAGCCAGTACCGGACAGGTCACCTTTCCTGAGGCATCCAGTCAGCCGGAGGCTGTTGTGATTGCGGCAGCCAGTCCCTTGGATGACCTCATTATGGAGGCAGCCAGTCTGTGCAGCGAGGTGCAGGGGTATAGGGATAAGGTGTTATTCCCGCTCGACTCAGCGGCCCCTGGAGAGGCCTCGTTTACTGAGTCAGCCAGTACCCTTTTGGCTGTAATGTTGGATGCAATGAGTAGCCTAGAGGTGGGCATTCCTGAGGCAGTCCTTCCCCTGTAGGCTGCTATTATTGATGCCATCAGTACCAGGGAGGCTGTCATTGTTGATGGCACCTCCAGATGCAGGGTTCTCATGGGAATGTGTTCTCACCACGAGAAAAAAAAATCAATGTGAAGGTTTTTGTAGAAACATAGTGAGTTTTTTTAAACTATTTTTTTTTTATTGATTTCAGAGATGAAGGGAGAGGGAGGGAGGGAGGGAGGGAGGGAAAGAAGGAAGGAAATGGAAACATCAATTATGAGAGAGAATCATGGATCAGCTGCCTCCTGTCCCCCTCCCCCCACTGGGGATCGAGCCCACGAGCAGGTCATGTGCCCTGATTGGGAATCGAACCAGGGACCTTTTGGTTTGCAGGCCGTCGCTCTACGCACTGAGCCACAGCGGTCAGGGCTACAGTGTGTTCTTGAGCGATATTTATTTGTCCTATTTCCGAAAGGAAGAGAGAAGCATGAATGATGAGTGATCATCGTCGATTGGCTGCCTTCCTTATGCAAGAAGAAAGAGTGCCATGTGTTGTCATCTGCTAAGTGGAAGGAATAGGCCCTGGCCAGTGTTGCTCGGCTGGTAGACATTCGGATGGCCAGAGAAGGGTCGCTGGTGGGATTTCTGGTTCAGAGCACATAGCTGGGATGCATGTTTTATCGCCTGCCCCGGTCCGTGCTCCTGTGGGAGCCAAAGATGCATGTGTCGCTTGCATACTCATGTTTGCTTGTTTGTTTTCTCTCTCTCCTCCTGCTCCCTCCCTTGCACGCTCTCTAAAAAAATGAATGGTGAGAACATCTCCTCTGTAAAGAATTAAGGAAAACATACACACGAAAAAAGTACAAAGAAGGAAAAGATTTGGAGGGTGTGAAAAAGCACCATATCCGCAAAGAAAGGCACCATGATGAGCAGAGCATTCAGCTCTGCTGATGTTTTTCCATGCAATGTGTCTATAAGATAAAAATAAAATGTTCGAGTGTCCCTCAGCTGCCAAGTTCCTGACACAACACGATGAGGCCACTCTAGCAGGGTCCTTGCAGGGTCTCCCAAGCCAGCACGTCAGGGGCGAGGCTCTCGGGGGTGAGGCCGGGAGGAGCAGGGGAAAGTGAGGTGTGAAGGAGGCGGGAAATGGACAGAGGAGGGTCGTGCAGGTGTTCCCGTCTACTGTGTGGTGTCGCTGCTCCTAGAGTCCCCCCCACTGAGAAGATGTGAGCAGACTCAGCTGGTGTCGGTGACCGAGGGACACACAGACCGAGGGACACACAGACCGAGGGCCAGACACACCATGGAAGCCGCAGTGGCCAGGAGAGGTGACATCGGAGAACGTGTGTCCAGTGTGCTGGTTCCTCGTATCCTCCCGGAGGTACCTTGTCAGTGTATTTTGACTCCAGAACCATGTATTTCATTTCCCCACACAGCCCCTACTTGATGGTGACTCTGTCCAAGACATAAGACCTGCTTGGACATCCATGTACACAACAGTTGTTTGGAAAGTGATGTCCAACTTGTTTTATGTAGTTATTATATGAAAAATCAATGAGAGCCAAGCAGTTATCTGTTTGATGTATTATACATTTGTATTCTAGATAGATTTTATTTTAGAAAATGACATTTGTCGTACAAAGCTGCCTTTGTAAGTGTCATTAAATGAGCATGTTAAAAACTTTGTAAGTGTGGATGTTTTACTTGGCAAATGTTGATGTATTATACATTTGTATTCTAGATAGATTTTATTTTAGAAAATGACATTTGTCGTACAAAGCTGCCTTTGTAAGTGTCATTAAATGAGCATGTTAAAAACTTTGTAAGTGTGGATGTTTTACTTGGCAAATGTTTAGAAACTTGGTCAGTATGAGTGTGTATTGCTGCCCACTGAACTGTTGGGGGTCATGTGTTGTGAACCAAGCCGAATCTTTGCTAGCTCAATAACTGTCCCCATTGTTGAGACAGTCTGCATGATTTTCCCTTCATTCTATGTTATGAAGCAATAGGCAGAAGCTAAAAGTAGAGTTGTGCCGGGGTCCAGGCCCAGCGGTCCAGGGGTCCTCCAAGGCGTGGACGGCATGGGGGAAGAATGAAGGCCACGGAGACAGCGTTGAGCTGATCAGCATCATCAGGTTCTGTGTTTATTGCCCTGTTGCAAGTGTGTTTATAGTATTTGATTCTATAAGCATGCGTCCATAGTTCCATCACGGCATGTTTTGTCTCCTCCTTTGACCTGTTAAAGTTTCTTGTTTTACATTTACAGTTTGTAGCTGGTCAAGTGTAATGAAGTAAACTAGAAGAGGATGTTCTGCCAAGAAAAGGCGGGGGCCTGCAAGCGGGCCACGTTAGAACAAAGTCTTGCAAGCAAGACTTATTGTTCAGAGGCATAACTTTCCTTGAGGTGATAAATAGCGCATGAGGGCATGGAAAGTTGAAGGGAGGGTACACTGCTGCAGGTGGAAAGAGTCTTTGTATAACATAGGAAATTAATAGTCTAATGATCTTCTAAGCATGCCTGTTAATCATTGTCACTTGCTATACTCCATTGTTATTTGCTGTACTCCCTAAATAAAAGCCATGAGAGCTTTGGGGGGCTTGGCTACTTGCCTGACTAGCAATAGCCCTCTGCTTCTCTAAACTCAATCCTGCACGCCGAGCTCATCTCAGCGTCACCGTTCACAAAGAACATCACCACAGTTTATTATCTGACCTTTGCAAAAAATCTCCTTTCTGTTTAGCTCTGCTGATTTTAATCTTATTTATTGTCTATATTTGTCCATTCTATTGTAAAGGCTAGTGTCTGTGTTCCATGATCAGGGCTAGTTTGTTATTTGTATTGTATGGTTCCTATTGTATTGCTCCACTGTGAAGGTTTAAGGCAAAACTGGAAGGAGGTTTTCCTATTGTCTGTTGTAAGTCCAGGTTGTGTAGCTTCAGCATGATTGTTGTTAGATATGGTGATGAACGACCTGTCAGGTAGTTTGTTGAAGTGTTTGTGGTTGCAGAGGTCACCTAAGATTTTTAGATAAGGAGGCTGTGTGCATTGTTTGCAGCGGAATTTCTTTTTGTTCTTTTTCTTTTTAGTTTTATTGCTTAAAGTATTACAAAGGGTATTACATATGTCTCCTTTTTTCCCCCACCCTTGACAATCCCCTGGCCTCCTCTACCCCCCAGTGTCTTATGTCCATTGGTTATGCTTATATGCATGCATATAAGTCCTTCAGTTGATCTCTTACCCGCCCCCCCCCTTCTGCCCCCCTACCCTCCCCGGCCTTCCCGAGCAGCAGTATTTCTTTAAGTGGTAGGTTTCCTTTTAGGCTTTGTGGTGGTCTTCCTTGGGACTGCCCTGCGTTGTCGGTTTTTTAGGGGTGTAGGCTTTGGTCGTTTGTCTGGTGGGTAGACCCCTGAGGATGTGGGCCTAGCAAGTGCTAAATGTAGTGGCATAGTGTATTTCTGTCCCATGAGGCGGTTGTAGTGATTTTCTTCCCTTCTGTATTCCCATTTATCCCTAAGTGTAGGGAAACATACCCAGCTGAGGAATCCATCTTTCCCAGGAAGGTGGCCGTGGTCAGAACACATAGCGCTAAGGAGAGCAAACGTATCCAAAACAGTATGCCCTAGACGCCAGGTCCTTTGGAAGATATGCTGTGCAGATGTTTGTTCCCTGCAGTGACTGTGTGAAGCAGCAAGGATGGCACGGCTTGCGGCAGACTTGTAGTGATACAACACCTGTCAGTTGCTGTGCTGATGGAAACAGGCCAGGGTTGATGCTGAAAGCAACCTTAGAACACCAGCAAGGTAAAACTTGTCATCACCGTAGCATGTCATGTCCCAGCCAGGGCCGCATTGTGTTTGTAGTCAAGAGGTCATGCAAATAGCAACACACAGGTCATTGAGTGAGGGTCAGTGATTGAGTGTTGAGGCATGAAGCAAGAAGTCCCCTTGATTCCTGGTAAGGGCACGCCTATGAGGTGATTGATTTTTTGTCTGTCACATGGATGTTTCTCTTTCTCTCCGTCTCCCTGTCCGTCTCCCTGTGTGTCTCAGATCCATAACCAATTCAAAGTAAAAGTGGAAAGTGTTGATTGTCCTCGTAGTCTCCCCCCAAAAGGTATCCAATTTTAGTGCAATCACCCACCCTTTTTGTTTGTTAGTCATAGCGAGAATTGTGTTTCCTGAATGTTCCCACTATGTCCCATGCAAACCTGTATCCACACATCCACAGAATGAGCTGAACATCCCATCCTGGAGATTTTCCATTTCCTTGCAAAGGATTTTTGATTCCCGCCATTGTAAATGGAAAGAGATGGTAGAAAAAGCTGTGCGTGAAGATGAAGGCTAATGATTGTGAGGTGGAAAAGCTGTATGGAAGAAATGAAGGCGTGCTGATTGCAAGCAGATCCTGTATGTGGAGGTTTGGGGCTGGGGGGCAGCAGCATTTGTCATGTGAATGAGGACTTGATTGTGCAAAGCTTTTGTTGACCCCCTGAGAGAGAGTCAGCATAGGTGGTGAGGCACTTGGCAATGTGTGGTCTTCCAAGGCGAGGCTGGGGGGTGGGTTGCCCTTTGTGACGTGGGCAAGAGAGCCCAGCTCCCACCGTGCACAGGGGGTCCGTGCCTGTGCGTCATCAGGTCCATGAGTCAGGGCTGGCTCCTTCGGAGTCAGCTGAGACCCGCAGAAAAGAGTATTCCAAGGTGCAGATTTCACCTGGTCCCGAGGTGCTGTGTCAGGATTGGGTCCATGTGGGAAAAGGCGAGTGTGAAGCTGTGTCTGAATGGTTGGTTCTGAGACTTTGAGGTCATCCCCCCCCAAGTCCTCAATCACTGTAGGGAAAGAGGTTCCCATTGTTGACATGGCAATGGCATCGTTTTTTCCAGGACTCTGTGCATAGGAGTGTTCCACATCACACTTGCTGCCATTTCCTTTGCCATGTGCAAAGAAACCCTCCCCAGAAGCAGGTGGTGCGAAGACTTGCGAGTGCTGGGATCAGCTGTAAGAGAGTTGTGGGGAATGCTGAAGTCCCCAAGAGAGTGGAGAGGGTGATGATGTTTTTGAGGGGACATTGTGGCAAGGAGGAGATGTTTGTGTTTCAGAGCAGGTGAGTGGATCCCCCGTTTGTTGCCCAGCCTCCAAAGGTGCTGCTGTTGTGTCAGTGGCCAGTGAGTGCCATGAGATCCTGGGCGAGAGGGACGTGTATGAGAGAGCATGAGGTCTGCCAAGCTTGGTTCTCCATTTGGAGTTGGCTCTCCCTGGTTTGGAAGCAGGCCCAGGTGTTTGTACCTGGAGTTCTCTCAGCCAGCAGCATGAACAGACAGAGACACAAGGGCTCTTGTCAAGGTTCCTGATGAGGAAGTTTCCTAATAGTGTCATGCTGTAGTCCATATTTCCATTCCAAGGGGGTGTATGCCCATTTGGAATGAGTGTTTTAGAGACGGAAAGACCCAATGTTGTTATTGTACCCATTTTTTGTAGGATCCATTACCCAAACATAGTGAAAAGAAGAAGAGCTAGGATGCCCCCATGTTGTGATTGTGAAAGATGTGTTTTGTTTCCTCAGTTTATTTCACACACAGTTGCTGAGTTTGGCTTTGGAAATGTGCTGGCTTGAGAAAGTTGATGAATGAATGAATCAGCACGGGTTTCTGCGTCTAAAAGTTTCCTTTAGGATGGGCAAAGGCATGTAGCAAGGGGTGGGAAGAGGCGCAGGAGAAGATGTGTATTTGTAGTCCGGGTGTGTGGGAACGGTTTGAAATGGACCCTTGTAAAAGTGAAGAGAAGCAATAGTGGGTGTTTGTCAATGGTCGAGCATGAGCCTGCTAGAAGAAGTCGTCAGCGCTGTGTATTGAAACAGACAGCAAGGAACATCTATTCTCACGTTCCAGGCCATGTGAGGGCAGCAGTGTGTGAGGAATCTGTTGTGAGTGCTGGGAGGGCAGTGGTGCAGACCCAGAGGCTTAAGTTGATTCCATGCAGAGCTGGCATGATGGCTGCCCTGGAGAGCATCGCTGCCATGTGTTTGTGTTTTTTGGTGATGGTCCCATGGCCTTAGCTGGCAGGTGAGCATCACGGCAGAGGCAGAAGGTGTTCCTTGAATGTCCCAGTGAAGCTTCCCTTTGATTTGCCAAGGAATGGTCCTGAAATTGTTGAGTGAAGCCGTGTGAGAGTGAAAATGGCAAGTGTGGCATTTCCCCCCCTAGTTCCAGGTTTTTCCATGTGTCTGTGAATGTGTAGCCTGACAGGACCCACGCTCATGCCCTCGTCCTCCTGTTGGAATGCCATGCTTTGTTTGTGGTCGTCAGAGTGTGCTTTTTGGTTGCTGTTTAGGTGTTGTGTTTTTCATGTTGTGAATTGTTGGTCATTGAGATCTTGAAAACACTGAGATTTCCTCTATGTATTGATGTTCATATCCCTGTTTGTCCTTTTCTGCGTTGCAGCCTTTGAAGAAGAGGATGGAGAGAGGTTGGAAGTTGCTGATTTTTTAAAAAAGCATATTGTGTTGATTTTTCACCTAGAGGAAGGGAGAGGGCTAGAGAGTGAGAAACATGGATGAGAGGGAAACATCCATGAGCTGCTTCCTTTGCATCCCCTACTGGGTATGTGGGTGCAAGCAAGGTCCATGGCCCTGATGGCTCCATGGTTAGAGCGCTGGCTGTGTGGGAGGCTGAGAGTGAGGTTCTGTGCGCTTGCAGGATGTGAGGAGAGCGCCCCCCCCCCCCCCCCGCCCCGCCAGGTGTGATGAGGGAGGTGCCAGAGTGTCCTGGAGGAGTGGTGGGGTCCCAGGTGCGTCCGGTGAGGCTTGGGTCCCGTTTGTTGGTGTGACTGTTGTTTGTGAGGCGGGAGCCAGAGCCACCCCGTCCATGTGTCCTGTGTGTTGTGTCCTGAGCCGTTTTGTGTGTCCCATTGGCCAGGTTGAGTGAAGGCTGTCGTGGAAATGATGTGTTTGAGTTGTCCCCCTATGTCCCTATGAGTCGTCTTGCGGCTGTGATCCCAGGTCCGATCCTGGTGTTTCTGGGGTTTTGCTGCCTCCTGCCCATCATGTGAAGTCAGTGCAGATGAAAGGGTGGAAACATGTGTGGGTATTTGAAGGTTGTGAGTTTGTCAAGAGTGCAGATTGAGCTTGTGGATGTGAAAGTTGTATTGAGCGTTGCCAAGGTGGGTGTGAGTGTTGAGGAGCAGAGGTTTTTGAGTTTGCATGTTGCTGTGCAAGTGTTGTTGAAGTTAGGAATGAAGCTGTCGTTGTCCCCCATGTGTTCCTGAGATATGTGCATGGCGATACGTGGTTTTAGGAGGGGAATGTGATCTTCGAGGAAGGCGTCAGGTTGAGGTGTGAAGGCTGTCCACAGGAGCGTGTGGAGCACCCCTGAAGCATCCATGTTGTATAAAAAGTGGTGTTTGACATGTGAAGCCTGGTATTTGTGGCTTGTGTCCATGCTTGCTGGGTTAAATAATAAGGAAAATAAGACTAGTCCCATTTCAGAGAGGTCATTCAACGTTCTCCAGACGAAGTTATCAGTGCTGGTGTCAGGCCAAGTCTTGGGTTGAGATCTCAAAGTGCCAGCACATAGGGCCCTTTAAGAACTTGCACAGGGCCCCGGAAAAAGGACCTATGGGGGAGAGAAAGAGGGTAAGATAGTGTAAATATGGGAAAGTTTGTGTTCGATTTGAGGCAGAATTTGAGAGACATTTTCCTGTGGGCCCGCGTGTTATGAATGTAAGTCCATTTGTGTAAGCGTTGCTTGGTTCTTGTCTTTTTTTTTTTTTTGTAACAGAACAGCCTAGAAGTTTTAGTGAATGATGCCAAAGCATGTATAGATTGTGTATGATGAGGAAGATGTGTTCTTAGATGATTTGCGTGGATATGCCTTGTCAAGAAGTGGTTTTGGGACCCGGACAAACAGTAGGTGAGTGAAAGGTGGCAAGCAGTGTGAATGTTTTCCAATGGTAGAGGTGGGGTGGACATTCATGAGCCTTTGGTGTGGGAAGACTTTTGAGGAGCAAGCACGTGGTGCAGGCTGAAGAGCAGCATTGTGAAGCTTAGCAGTCCCCTGAGAGTGTCCTGAAGTGCGTGGTCCCCTTCCAGTGTGTGTGGAGGCAGAGCCTAGGCATTGTGGCTTGTTGCAGCCATGAATGTGGTCAGGTAGGAAGCAGGCGTGTTTCCGTGTCGGCATGGTGATCGGTTCGAGAGTGTGGCTGCGTGTGTGAGGTTCTGTTGTGTGATTGTCAGTGAAGGGCATGTTTGTGGGATTGGGGTTTGCTCCCCTGTGAGTGCAGGAGGCAAGTCATTGTGGAGGTGGCTCCCTGTGGTGGATGTTTGTATGTGTGTTTTGTGTTGTTTATGCATGTGTTGCACGATTTCTGAAAGATCCCAGAAGAAAATATCCTTGTTTGAGGATTAACGAAAAAAGGGGGTCATTGCGTGAATGTTGTATTTTCTAGGCAGAAGGCCCGGAGAGGTGTTGTTGAAAAGAAAAAAGGCTGTCCATGTTGTAGCCTGGGCCCGTTCCATTCCAGGAAGGGAGCCAGAGGTTAGAATTCCCCTCTGTGCTTCGTTGTGGCATTGCGCCCGAGAAGGCGCCGATCTCGAAAGGAGCCATTTTGTGTTGAGCACTTTTCAAGAGTTTTTATTTTCTTTCGAGTGCCAAGAGAGCAGGTTGGAGGAGCCAAGATGAAAGGACGCTGCCCGTGAGAGCATTGGTGCGGCCAAGCGATCCTCTGCTGCCGTCTTGTGGCCATTGGAGGAAAACACAGTGTGGTTCTGTCCTTGGTGCTGAAATGTGAGGTCCCAGGCAATGTCTCCCGAAAAAAGGCCCAAAAGAAATGGCAGAAAGTATTGGAGGCTGTCCAGGGGGCCATGATTCCGTGGTTGAATGGAGTGAAGTGACGGGTGTCGATGTGTGAGCTGTTTGTGCCCAGGCAAGCAGGCCTGCAGAGGGAGGCCTTGGAGAGCGCTGCCCCGGCCTGGCGAGCAGGTGCGCTGAGGATGTGAGTTGGTCCTTTGTGGGCAGGCATGGTTGAGGCAAGGAGTCCTTGGCCAGGAGGCTGCGATGGTGGAGCCTCCAGTCCGTCTTTGGAGTATTGGGAGAATCTATTATTCCCTCGATGGTCATGGAGAGGCGAGCATTGTTGAGGCCCTCTGTGACGTGGAGGCCGCTCTGATTGAGGCAGCCATCTGTGACCGTGTCCTTTTGCAAGAAAGCAGAGTGTTTGTTGTAGCAGGTGTATGTGTGAAGCTGATGCAGCGAGCAGCATGGACTAGTGGTGGTCTTGGCTGTGAAAGATGTGAATTTGCAACCCTTCCCAGGTACCGTAAGCAGAAATAAAGATGCCTTTGTGCGCCTGTTTTGAGCCCGTGGCATGCCTATTGAAGTGGCCATGCGCTCAAGTGGGATTGTTGTGTTGTTTTCCCCATGCTAAGTGTGAATGTGATCAGCACGCATCAGTGTGTCCTGGTTTCTGAATGTTGTGAATCCTTTGAAGTTGCCATGGCAAGTTCAGTGTGTTTGAAATCATCTGGGGCAAGAGAAGCCATGTTTGTTGCAAGGTCCATGTGTGTATGTTATTTTTTTGTTGCACTCCTTGTGTGACTAGGACGCTCCAGAAATAAGAGTTTTTTTTCAAAGCACAGGCATTGAGAATGACTATGTTCCTTGGAATGGAAGTGTGGTGGGAGGAGAGCATCGTAGTGTTGTCCAATTCCTCCAAGGAAGCTGTGTGGGAAGCCATGTGTGTGTGTCGGTGTTGGTGAGAGGATTGCCATTGTCAAGGCTTGTCCCTGCTTGTCAGTAGGTGGAGCCAAGAGCTAGGTGAGGAGGAATGTGTGTGTGTGTGTGTGTGTGTGTGTGTTGGAGAGATTTGCTTGTCATCCCTGCAGGATGTGAGGCTCCTGAGTGGGCAGTGAGGGCAGAGCTGCCCCTTTTTAGCGGGTGTGTGAAAGGGGGATCCCGTGGGTCAGTCGTTTTTGTCCTGGAAGCCGTATTTTTTGTCGGCCGGAATGGCAGAATGAATTCCTGGCCAGAAAGTGTCGTAGCCAGTGTGGAGATGTGTTGAAGAAGAAGTGCAGACTGCCACGGAGGAGAGTGAAAAGGGTCCCACTGGGTCCCTTTTTTCTATACCCTGTTCCTCAAGGGTGTAGATCCTGTTGGCTGCTATTCCCTGTGCTGGGTCCATATTGCCCTTGGAGTTGGTTCCCGTAGTCCAGTGATGGCGAACGTATGACATGCATGTGAGGGGTGACACGGGAACTCACTGTTTTGGTTGATCTTTCTTTGTTCAATGGCATTTAGATCCATAAAATAAATATCAAAACTGTAAGTGTTTGTTTTACTATGGTTGCAAATCTCAAAAAATTTCTCTATGTGTTACGACAGCAGAGTTAAGTTAGGTTTTTTGCAAATGCTGACACGGGAAGGTCCAAAGGTTGGCCGTCCCTGCGCCTAGTAAGTCCTGGGCTGCAAGGTTGACCTTGCCATGGGCCTGGTGAGGTGGTCCCCCCCTCGTTCGCTGTGGGCTTTGTTGTTTTGCACGTGAATGCAGGGCTTGGTTGTCTTTTTTTTGTAAATGTTGACCTTTGTGGGGTATTTGCATTTCGTTTGTGTCATGCAAATGCGAGTGTTGGCGTTCGCTTGTGTGATGGAGATGTGAGCGCCCCCGGCTTGGTTGTGTTGTGGCCATGTCCCTCTTCCCAGTGTGTGCCTCTGTGTTTTTTCCGTTGGAGCCCAATGCTTCCAAATGCGTAAGCCTGCCTGAAGTGCGTAAGCCTGCCTGCATTTCCCCCCCCCCCCCCACCCCCGAAATGGTTGCTTGAGTGTGACCACGTGGCAGGTCAGCTGGTGCTAAGGAAAAAGGTGTCTTCCCATTTGTCATGTGCCCTGAGGCCCGTGGACCCCCCTGTCCATTGTGCCGTGCATTTTTTGCTCCCCCCAGCCCAGTGTGTTTTAAGTGAGGCCAGCAGTCCCCCATGTTGCGAGGAGCCGGTTTTGTGGAGGGTTGGTTTGTCGCTGGGCCATGGAATTGTGCGATGGGTGAGGTGGCCAAGGTGTGGTGTGTGAGTGGTTGAGAAAAGGATGGGATTCCAGGTGAAGCATGGGAAGGGTCCTCCTGTCATGGTGGGGGGTGAGGTCCTTGGGCCATGTGAGGAAGGAGGGTCGGTGGCCTGCCCGCCCCCCACTCTGTGCCCCTGTGTCTGTGCAGGCTTGAGTTTGTGAGGCCACGCGTGCCGAGGTGTTTGAGCATGTTGGGTGAGTTCCTGTGATGGGGTCAGTGTTGGATGTCAGGTTTGCGCCATGAATGGGTAGCTGCGATTAGAGAAGCTGGCATCTGCCATGTGCCATTTCCGTCCCCTGCCAGGATGTGGTTTGAATGCCAGGATGGTGTGTTGATCTGGAGTCCGTGATGCCATGGAAGTGTTAGGTTGGAGAGAGCCCAGGATCGGATACATGCAGACATGTGATGAGACAATGGACTCCCCCTGGCATGTCTAACAGATCAGCATGCCAGACACAGATACTGGCTTCTCCCTGAATCAACACCGACCCCCACACAGATACTGACTCATTCCTGAATACCTGGCTGACCCCCCTGCAGCTGAAACTTCCTCAACTGAATCCCTTAGCTCATGTCCCCGCCCCTCACCCAACCACCGTATAAAAAAAGCACCCCCCTCCCTGTTGGTGTGAATCCACGTGCCCTGTCTTTGGGGGTATGTGGGTCTCCCGGGGACGCAGAATAAACTTTCCTTTCCTTTCTTTTCTGATTCACTGGACTCTATTTCTTGCGCCGCCTCCTGAGCCACCTAACCTAACAGTTTGGAAGTGATTTGTCTGCGTTTCCGTTTGTAAGTGGTTGAGTGGTGTGTGGCACAGTCCGTAGGGTAGGTGTGAGGTGGACCAGAAAAGCGGCCAAGAGAAGCCAGAGGCCCGGGTGAATGGGAAAGAAAAGGAGAAGTTTGTTTGCGTTGTTGGGCGAGCCCCACTGGGTCAAAAGGTGGGGCCAGGGAATTTCGCACCTGCAGGGAGGGAGGGGCATGCTTTTATGGAGGTGTTTGGTGAGGGCGGGGGGGGGGGGGGGGGGGGGGGGGTTAAGGAAGTGTCCGCCGCAGGGATCCTCAAGGCCTTCAACTGAGGAAGTGTCATCCTCAGGAGGTGAGTGGGGTATTGAGGAAGAACTTGGTGTGTGTGTGTGTGGGTATGTGGATTCAGGCAGAAGAAGCCGGTCTGTGCCCCTGGCCAGGTGATGTGTGAGACATTCCATGGGTAGTCCATTGTCTGATGCCATGTGTGCATGTATCTGACCGTGGGGTCTCTCCGACCTCACAGTAGGCAGCGGGCAGTGTGTCTCTGCTTGCTGATGCTGTGAGAGAGAGAGAGAGAGAGAGAGAGAGAGAGAGAGGCGTTGTGTGAAGGTGTCCCTTTTTTGAGTGCCTTTTGTGTGGTAAGCGTTTTATATTGTTGGGGAAGGAAGTGAGTCCCATCCGTGTGTGGCGTGTGATTTTGTCGTGCAGGCAGTGTCGTGTGGCGTGGAGGAGAAGGCATCTGTTTGCAAAGGCAAAGAGAAGAGGCCATTGGAGATGTTTCCCAGAAATGTGTTTGCAAGGCGTTGTTGTTTGTGAGCGCTGGGGTTCCCTGGGGCGAAAGGTGGCTCGGGCGGTGGATGGGCCATTGTGGAGGGGATGAGGGTGGAGGCGTGCGGGTCCCCGCAGGCACGGGCATGTGGGTGTGGCTGCGGAGAGGGCAGGCGCTGGTGGTGTGTGGCTGGAAGTGGTGTGTGTTTGGACATGATTAGGTTTGCAATGGGGAGGAAGGGTGAGGTTTGCGAGGGTGCAGCGGTGGCGTGGGTTGTGTGGGACGGAGCCTGTCCGGTGGGAGGAGGTGCGTGTGGGCCTGGAGAGCGGGCCGAGTGTGGTGCGTGTGTGTGAGGCCCGATGGCGGGGACGTTTGCAGGAGCCAGGGCAGGTGAGATGGTTGGTTGTTGAGTGATGCGAGGAAGGTGAAGGCTGTGTGGTGTGTGGGCAGGACAGGCAGTGTGTGTGTCTCAGGGCCGGTGAAGGGAATCCTGTGGTCCAGTCGGGGTAGGGTGTGGTGAGCGGCGTCCGTCTTTGTGGGAGCCTAGATGAAGACGGGCAGGTGTGGTGGGGCCAGGGAAATGCGACCGTGTAGGAGCGAGGAGGCGTGTGTCCCAGGCGCGGAAGCTGTTCGGCAGTAGCAGGGGATGCATCGTGTTGTTTTCGCTGAGCGTGCAGGTTGTGGGTAGGGATTCCCGTGGGTGAGTGTCCCGATGAGGCAAGGGAGGCCGTGAGAGGCGCTTGTTGTCCCCCAGGTGGAGGGCTAGGTGCCGTTTTGCTGGATGGAGCCCTGGCGTTGGTGCCATTTGTCCAGAAGTGGGTTTTGAGGTGATTTGAGTGTGGACAGTCATTTTGCTGAAGGGCACTATTGAGCGATCCGATTGGAATGTGCCCCCTCCGGGTATGCGCGCCGAAGTCTCCGCCCCGAAAGGTTCCCGCTGAAAAGTTCCCGGCGTTGCCCATCCCGCCCAAAGTGCTTTAAAAGCCAGCGACTCCCCTGCCTGGTTTTTGTAGGCATCTTGGCTGAGCCACGCACGTTGTGCAGCTGATGGGATGGAAGTTGAATGCCTGAGCCACGTGTCGTCGTGCGTTGTTCGTGGGGCAAGCGACCCACCCGTTGTCGGCTGAGGTAAGCGGTTGAGTTGTGTGGTGATTTTGTGGTCCCGTTGGTGTGGGAGTGGGCGCATGTGTTGTTTTTGGGTGCTTCGTTGTGGAGGCGGTGGCGTTTTTGGAGTGTGGTTTTTTGGAGTGTGGTTTGCGTGGGTGGTGAGGGAGAGGTGTGTTTGGACGTGTGTGTGTGTGTGTGGGGGGGCGGTGTGTGGTGGAGCATGTAGGTGGGCGGTGCGTGCCATGTTGGCGTCCAAGTGTGTTTCTGAGCCGATCAGGGTGTTGTCTGAGATGGGAGACTGTCCATTCGTCCTCCGTTGTGTGTGTGCAAGTGTCCTTAATATAGTCGAATTGTAAGAGCGTGTGATGATGGTTTTCTAAAAGGTGTTTTAGACTTTTTTTCTCTTTCCCCAGCTTTTCGTCCCTGTTTTCCTTCATCTCTGCCTGTGGCTCCAAGATGTTTCGTGTGAGAAGGTTGCGGGAAGGCCGATGTCCCTGTTGGCTGTTGCCTGTGATGGAAGAGGCCAGGTGGGTGTCATGGCAGTGTGTTTGGTGCAGTAGGTTCTGATGGGGGAAGGAGGAAGGAAGGGAGGGAGGGAGGGAGGGGACCTGAGAAAGAAAGATGGACGTGAGAGATTGTTGAATTGTCATTGTGAATTTTCTAGAGTTGTATTGAGTGTTGCATGTGTTTGTTTTTCATGGTTTTTGGTGGGAGCCCTTGGGCGGATGCAGGTCGTGTGTGTTTGTGTGAGTGTGTGTGGGGTCCTCTTGGCACGGTGGGTGTGGGGAAGATGGGTGTTGGTCCGTGCGTGCCGTGATCCTTGGTCCTGTGGGATGTTGACGGTCGTGGTCCGGTGCCATTGTTTGCACAGGACTCGTGTGGGCAGCTGTTGGAGGAGCCGCGGTGGAGGGTGGAGGCAGTGGTGAGTTGTGCCAGCCCCGTGTGAGGGTCTCCCCTGCTCGCCTCCCGAACAACCGTGTGTGTGGTGTGGTTTGGGTTCCTTCCCAGTGTGTGTGGCGAAGGCTCTTGTGGAAATGTTTGTCGAAATGTTTGTTGCTTCTTTTTTTTCAGGGCAAGTCACGTGTGGAAGGTGGACGTTCCGGTGCGGCCCTCCATGCGAGGTCGTCGTCGTTTGGAGCTTCCCTGTGCCGTTTTCCAGCGTGTCCTTGGGTGGATGCCTTTGTGTTGTGAACAGGTGAGAAGGTGTTGTGCTTGAGAAGGGTGAGCGTCGGTTGAGGGGACAGGAGGCTCCGAGAGCAGGAGCGTTTGCTGAGGTGGCCATGTCGTGTTGTCGAGGAGTCGAGCGCCACGGTCTTGTTGTGGGGCCACCTTTGGGACAATAAGACCCCCGGCTGTGATGAGGTCTTGAAGAGCAAGTGAGGATTCCTTGAGCTGGCCAGCAACTCTAGTGACAGCACCCTGCCGAAGCAGAGGCTGCACTGCAGTACTGACTCTAGGAGTCGTATTTTATCAGCCAATTGTGTGGAGGCCCAGAGAAAAATGTGTCTTTGAAGTGGTGGGCCTCCACTACGGAGGAAACTGTTTGTGTACCCTTTTTGCAGTCCTTTGTGTCCCCCATTTGGAATGATCCTTTCGGGCCTTCTGGAGAAAGAAGGCCCGTGTGGTGGGAAGGGGCCAGGAGAGCCTACATGAAGGCCTGGCCTGATGGGAGTCTCTTCCTATGTATGCGTTTTAGGAAGCTCCAGCACAGCATGAGCCGTGTGCCAAAGCGCCAGAGAGGCAGCCCAACGCAGCCCAGTCCGTTTGGAAGGATTTTCCTGAGCGAGGCTCCAAAAGAGTGACAGGTGAGCTCACGAGGATGTGTTTTGTGCCTTTCTGAGAAAGGCTGCGTCCTGTAGCATTGTTGAGTGATTCTCATTCTGTGTACGTGTTTGTGGATGTGCTTGTGTCCCATGTGGATGCGGCCAAGTATTCCCGTTCCTTCTTGTAGGTGAAAAGGAAGCAGGTACGTGTTTGTGTTGGATGTGGCAGAGCAGGAGGTTTCGATGCGGTCTGTTTGGAGCGTGTGCCGGTCGTGCCTTGCGTGCGGTACCGCATGGGATCCCGTGTGTGGAGTGTTGTAGAGGATGGAGAGGGTGGGGCACGGAGGACCCTGTCTTGCCTCCGAGTTTTGCCCTATGCCGTGAAAGTCGGGAATCCTGGACGTTGGCTTTGTGTGTGTTGAGTTGGACAGATCGATAGGATTCGTGTGTGTGTGTGTGTGTGTGTGATGTTTCCTGTGTTGGCCCTGATGTTGTGTGACATGGTGCAGTCATGTAGTATTTGTGAAGAAGACTGGCATGGTGTGCTTGGATCCCTTCGGTTCTTCTCTGTTGAGCTGGTTCCTGGGGGTGACGGTGTGTGTTTTGATCTTTGCCGAGTGTGGTCCAGCCTCAGAGTGTGTCATCTACCTCCCGGGTGAGTGTGGGTTCCTTGATCGCTGGCAGGTCCTGCGTTCCTGTGTGTTAGGCTTCGGCGGTGTTTTGTGTCCTTTGTTCCCTGGGTCCTGACAGGTGTAGGAAGGGCAAGGAAGTTTCAGATGGGAAAGGAATGTCGAAGGACCGTGCAGGATGTGAAGGGCCTTTGGGGGAAGCAGGCTTGGGCAGGGCCCTTGCCAGGAAGGGTCTGTGAGTGTGTTTTCTGCAGCATCCTTGTTTCTTGTGGAGCGGTGGGTGGTGTTGGAGGGCAGGAGTCCCACGTTGGCGTGAGAGCCATTGTGCGACGAAGGGAGCGTCAGGCCATGTGAAGAGCGTGTTTTGTGCTCGGAGGTAGGGGAGTCACGTGAGATCATTTCTGTTACTTGTGTTAGGAATGTGTATTTTCTCCTTGTCATGCAATGTATTTGTCAAGTTTTCTGGCGGAGCGGGCTATGCACATGGGTTCCTTGTCTGTTCAGTGTTCTTTAGCATCTTCTTTTCTATTTAAGAAGATAAAGTGCCTTTTTGAGTGTCCTACAAGCTGTCCATGCAGGTTTTTTGCAGAGCATGCCTTTTTTGTGCGGTTTCTTTGGAGGGGTGCCTGTCTGTCCTCCCTCTGTGTTGTGTGAAGGGTGTGCCGTCCGTGACCGGTCCCCCGTGAAAGCTGCAGCGGCGGTGGAGCTCCCAGGCTTTTGGGGGTGTGTGACGGACAGCGACGACTGCCTTTTTTAAGTGTCTGGGGGATGTTCCCGAAGGACAGAATGTGGAAGGATGTTGAGGTTATTGTTTAGATGGCTTTCTTTTGCCATGGTTTTTTCTGCCACACATCCATGCCCATCCTTTCTCAAGATGCATAGTGTGTGTGCTAAGTGGGTCCTGACTTTGAAAGAGGGGAATGTCCATGGAAAAGCAGGGAGGGTGAGAGGCTGAATGGAATGGTCTGATGTTGGTGATCTGTATGTATCATGGCAGGTTTTTCGATGAAAGTCCATTTTCCAGACTGTGGTACAGAGAGGAATGGAGAGGAAGAGGTGTGGGATGCAGAGGGGGAACCATGGATCCTCTACCTCCTCCACAGGTGGAACTGGTGACAGCTGTGCCTACCTGAAAGGTACCCATGTTTGGCTGTTATGGAACTTGGGGTATTGGATGGTGCATGCCGATCCAGCGATGCAAAGCGGTGTGTTGCCGTGGCAGCGTTTGAGGTGGCACGGGCATGTTTTTGAACTGGAGTGATGTAGAGATGAAGTCCATGTGGGTTGGTTGTGGGAACGGTAAGTCAGCCAAGGGTGTGTGTGACTTTTTAAAGGATGGATGAGCGTTGCCGTTTGTCTCAGCTGAGCGAAACTGGAGAGAATGAATATGGGCATGATGGATGAGTGTGTCACGGAGGGAGGCTTTCCTGGGTCATGGCATGAAGATGTTTTTTCCCTGTTCACTGTTATTCCTTGTGGGTCGTGGTAGCCTGCGGTGTGAAGAGCCTTGTGTGTTAAACAGGTGCTGTGCCCATCCCTATCCTGTAGGTGTGATCTGTGTGCCCGTGTGTGTCTCATGCAGGAGAGGAGGCAAGATCCTCCGTAGGTGTGGGTTTCTTCCATGGACCCGTTTTTCCCCTCTGTTGCCCTTGTGTTGTGCCGTCCAGGTGCACGGGAAGCCATTGTCCTGAGCTTTGAAAGGAAAGATAGATGCTTGCCTGATACGTGCATGGTTGTATTTTTTTAAGAATTGTTATTTTTTCCACATGACAAAAAGAAGTCCTCATGTGAGTGCCTCGCAGGTGTGGTTTTGGATTGTGAGGAGTTCCCATTGTGTAGGAATCCGTTTGAGCGGTGGCTTCCACACATTGTTTTTGTCAGATTCGTGTTCTTCTGAGCCTGCTTTGTGTTGATTTTAGGGTTGTCTGCCTGCCGTTTTGATGTTTGTTCTTCCCTGTTCCAGTCTGTGTCAGGGACATCCATGGGAGTTTTGTGTGTCTGTGCCCCAGCTTCTGTGGATTGTGTGTCCCCCGGCACCGTAGAGGAGTGGCGTGTTTTGTTCCTGTTCGTGGGTGTACATGGCACCCTTGGAAAGTGTGTTGTTGGAGCCATGCATGGCCTCCCACAGAGGGTCTATCTGTCCAGTTGTGTGTGGTTTTAGGCACCTGCAGGGAAGCCTGTTGTTTGTTCTCGCAGGATGTTGTCATCCTGCAGAAAACATGGAAATAGAAGACACCCTGTCTTTGTTGCCTGGGTTCCTTTCTTGCTGTCGTGGTGTGTAGGTGTTGGACCTGGAGCTCCACTGAGAGGTGGATCCAGAGGAGCTATGGATAGCACGAATGTTGAATAGAATAGAATGTGGTTTGGAGATCCAGTATTCTTGTTGTGTTTGTGAGTGGAGAAGAACATGCCTCGTTTGGGCCTAGAATCTCTGAGGAGATGGATGATGCAGGATGTGTAGGAGATGGCACCTTAGCAGGCAGCCATCCTGGGCAGATGGGTGGTGGGGATGGGGGGTTGTTGCCCCTGTCAGGGAAACCTTGCCGAGACTGACATTTCGGTTTATAGGTTTGTGTTTTTCCAAATTGGGTTGCTTAGCCTTGAAAAGCCATCGTCCCTGCCACCGGTGCAGTGTAGGCATCTGTGAAGCATGCCACATCATTGTAGTCCGTGAAGTCCCTTCCTAAGGGTTCCGCTTCCTGCAGAAGAGGTCCTTCCTTGCTGCACGGAGGATCTTAAAGCAGGTTTGTGTTTTAGTTCATGTTGAAGTCCATGGTAGTGATATTTGATCACCTGTAGGCCTATAGAGTAGGGTATATCCCAGGTCTGTATTTGTTTGGAGTCTTATGAAGTCTATGTAGTGGGTGGGTGAGTGGGTGGTTGAGTGAGTGAGTGAGTGAGTGAGTGTTTGGGTGGGTGGGTTGCTGGCTTGGGCAGGGGTAAGGAATGGGTTTTCTGTGGCTCAAGTTCTGTTCACATGCCGTGTATGGATTCTACTAATAGACATTTTTCTTTTCTAGGTCTGTGTGCCTTTCCTGGTGGCCATGTTGATATGACTGAGGGAGGTTGCTGTTCTGGAGGGATCTTGTGCCTTGTTTTGGAGGGGACGGCGACCCTGCCCTCACCTGGCCAGCGTGGAGCGACATGTTCTGTGCTTGTGATGCCCCAGGGTTCCGTCATGGTGTGGTTTCTTAGAGAAGCGAAGATGTACCTGTGCGTGCTCACTGCCATGTATCTGTGTTGCTTGTGCCCATGGGGAGCTGACGTGTCTCCCATAGGACCTGTGAGCACTGTGTTGTTTGTGAGGGAATTGTTTGGTTTCCTATGTTCGTGCCCATATGAGTGTGTATACACACACTGACACAGACACACACACACACACACACACACATACACACAGACAGAGATACAGACACAGTGTATTGGTTGGGTGGGCTTTGAGGATCATTGAGGTTTTATTTCAAGGGTAGAAGAGGGAGACCTAGAAGACACAGACTGGGAGAGTATTTTCTGGGGCCCGTGGAGTTGTTTGCTTATAGCATTTCTTTGCAAGTGTGAATCCTGAGTCCCCATGGGGGGGTTGGTTGGCTCCCAGTGTGTGTTGCTGTTTCTGAGACCTTGAATTCGTAAGCAGCACACTTTTCCCTGCAGCCCATCTCTTCTCAGGCACTCCATATCGTGTCCCCATCATCCATTTTTCAGGCCTATGTCATGCACCTCAGTGAATGGTGTGCCTCAGGTGCATCAGGCTGAATGTGTCTTTGGTGTGAGAAGCATCCATACACCTGTGACCCTGTGTGAAGGTGGGTCCGTTCTGTTGCCCTCCCTTGCATGTTTCTTGGAAGTGAAGAACTGAGGGCAAGCCTCCGTGGAGTCACCGATGGATGATCTCAAGGTGGTTGGCATGGTTTGTTGATATGAGCAGCCCCCTGTCTTGTGTCCCACCAGGTGCTCTTCTTGTGCACATAGGTTGGTCCATAGAGTGTTGTCCCCTGCCCCTGTTTCTGTAGAAGTAGCAAGTAGGCATGCGTGCACATTCCTCTTCTGACAAGGGTGGGTTAGCCTTTACAGGGGTAGCAGGATCTTCCCCTGTGCCTAGCCATTGCATGAATGCCTGTGAAAGTGGCCCCCCCACAGCGTGTCCAGTGAACTGGTTTGCAAAAATAGCTCGCGGAGCACCCACCTGCTGATGCTCCTTATTGTGCGTCAATGAATGCATTGTATAGTCCGTTGTCCAAATACCACTTGGCTCAGTTCCTCACTGCAATTTGTTGGTCACCTGGGCCACATGTGGTCCTTTACTCTTCCAACATTTGCTCTGCCCCCCCCCCCGCCCCCCTGCCCGCCCCCCCCCCCCCCCCATTGTAGCCCCTTTGGTCTCTGTATGTTTGCTCCAGGTTGTGTCCAAAGGCAATGTGTAACTGGGAGTCCCAGTGTAGGCCACTTTTCCCATTGCAGCTCCCCCCCACCCCCCCAAGCAAAACTTAGTTCCTCCTTTTTTACCTGTCATGTGCCCGTCTTCTTGCCCTGCTGCCAGATGAGCATCAGTCCTTTTTCTGATCCCGGTTTAAGGGGTGGATGGGCTGCTGTGAAGCCAGTTGCAGTTGAGGAAAGCCTGTGAATGAAGACCTGCCCCCCCCCCCCCCCCAACCCCCTGTTCTTTCAAGGAAGGCTCAAGGGTGTGATGCCAGGTGTACCTGCCCCACCCGCCTCGAGAAACCCCGATGTTCCATAACCACTGGTCATTCTGTAGCTTATTGGCAGCACAGGGTGGTTTTGCTTTCTGGAGTGTCCATCCACGGGCCTGATCCCTCCATCCCCCATCCCCCGCCCCCCCCGCCCCCCCTGGGGTCCTATGGCTGTGCGGCTTGAAGCGGCAACCAGAGGGCCATTCTGAGTGAAGTCAGCATGTGTGTTTCGAGAAAAACAAGGTGCGGCTCCGACCTGTTGTCCAGGTCTTGCAAAGGTCGCCAGTAGCGGCACCTGTCTCCAAAAAGCCCAGCCCCCGGCCCCCGGCCCCCGGCCAGCAAAACGTTGGTCTTCCGTCCACTCCCACAATCTCAAGAGTCGCTATCGAGTTCTTGGTTCCAGCAGTCCGCCCCCCCCCCCAAGCTCTCTGTGGCCATCATTCTGGCGCCGCCCACTGCCCACCCTCCAAACACCAAAACGCGCGTGGTCTTCCCCCTGCCCACGCCCTGTGCATGCAACCATAGGTTAAGGCCACCAGGCAGGTGTGCATTCGTGGGAAATAAAAAAGGCATGCAATAGTGCACCTTAGGGTCCTTTATGCCTATGGCCAGCTGAGTGCTGCCGCTGGATTCGCTTGTCGTCACAGAAATTGGCGCCGCCGCCGAATGCTGCATGTTGCCCACCCACAGTCTTCCCCGGGGTGCTCATTCCATTTTGATGGGCCTGACTGAGTCTCCTTTCTTGTCGATTTCCCCCTTCCCTGCATGCGGCCCCCACGTGGCAGCGTCTGCATGGATCATGTGGAGCCTACTGCGAGAAGGGAGCCAACGTTTCCACCCTATGGTTTCATCTGTGCGTGTTCCTCTGGAGGTTGGAGGATGCTCGTGGGCCCCTGTGAATGTGCAAGCATGAACCCTCCTTGTGTCTCTTAGGCGCCACCACCTCCCCCCGCCCCCTCACATCCGCGAGGGAGCAATGAACGTCACTGAAAGCCTCCGGACGCTGGCAGTGTTCTATGCTGTTGTCCAGCACAGGGACTACTTGTTGGTGAAGCCCCTCATCCCCTGTAAATCATCCCGGTTCCTCCCCTGCCCCCCCACTTCCCTGATAATGTGCCGTGCCCACTCAGTGCCCTTCCTCTTTTAGGTGACAGTGTCCCTTGTGTACCTTTTTGGGTTTGCTTTGAGCCTGTACGCCCCTGAAATAAATGAAGCCTGCGTTATGAAGCCTACTGAGTCTACTTCTCTGCACCTTCACCCCTTTTCCCCCTCCATTGGCCTTCAACTTGTGAAGTTGAGGCCAACTCCTAGGGGATGCAGAGTGAGTATAGCCCATGTGGCAGAGCATCTTCTGCAAAAAGCGTGATCAAGAGAATGAGTTTGTGGTCTGTACGCACCAGTGTCATCTCCCACTGCCCCCACCCCACCTTGTATGTGTCTCATTAGTTTGTGTGTTGCTGGACCTTGTTTTGTCATCCTGTGCGTGCACAAGCATGCCCTCCCCCTTCTTGGTCCAATTCTATTGCTGCAGTGTGCTGCGCACAATGGCAGAATTACTGTGTTGGTGTCCCCCTCTCCCAAGGGTGTTCCTCCAACGTTTTCCTTCAGCCCAATGCTGCCCTGTGATGCCCACCTCCACTGTCACCCTTGCCATGTCCCCAGTGCTTTTTGAAGGAGGAATGTGCTGGTGCATGCCTCACCCCAGACTTGGGCTTATGTCCCTCAGAGGTCTTTCCCCATCTCCCTGCCCATGCCTCATCCACATCTACTGTGTCTTCTGGTCTGGTACATGTCCTGTCATTGTACCTTTTCCCCCAGTGCCCACCGTCCCATAGCATCTTGTCTGTCCCCAATGTTCAATGGAGTCACTGAGCGGCTGTGAAAAGGGTTGTGGGCAGAGGGGGAAGGACAGGGACAGGCAAGGAAGTCAATATGGCAGAAGCTGGGGCCAGGGGTTCATGGCAGGTTCATGGCAGGTCCATGGAGCGCAAGGCATTGGTGCGAGGCCAGCCTGGTCCTTGGAGTCCTGGGTGGCTATTGCAGCTTCTTGGGGATGGAGGGTGCAGTTGAGCTTGCTCCTTCCTGGCTTTGCTCTTTCAGGTTCATGTGTCCAAGTCCCCTTCCATGTCCCTGGCTGTGGGTGTTGGCGGGCAGTTCTGCCTGAGGGTGTCTTAAGCGAGGAACTTGCCTTTCTGCAGCATGTTCTCCAGGTCTTGGGCTCCAGCAGCATCATCATGCTTCCTGGAACCTTTTCTCCTGTGTGCTGGAAAGGGATGGGCCTTGGTCACTACTTTTGCCCTGTGAATGTCCATGCCCTGGCAGTGCCAGGGCAACCATTCTGTCCTGCACCTGTCCCCCACACAGCCACTCCTGTTCTTCCCACAGCAGTCACCGACAAGGCCCTCCAGGTCACCGTTTCCAACCTCAGCTGGTGTCTGCCCAGAAGCTGCCTATCAGCCTTCCCGCCTCCCTGGTGCCTTGCAGCTCAGCCCTCCATCTCTTTGGAGACAACCCCCACCACTCACCTCTTCGTCTGTCCTCTTTCCAGCTCTGCTTCTCTTCCCAGGAACCGCTTTCCCTTATTCCCCATCTTCCAGAATCCTGTTGGAGTGACCATTGCAAATGTGAGGCTCCACCAACGCCTCCCAGGTTCTGTGTCATCTCCCCTAAATCCCATGGACTTTTTGGGGGAGCATTCCTTCCTGTGCTGTGACCCCAGGGATGCTGGTTGCTCTTCCTCTGGAACACAGCCTACTCTACCTGCCTCCTTCCTGTGCCTCCCCCCTCCCCCCAATCCCACAACCTGTTCATTTGCCTCCTGCCCTCAATGGTGGCTTGTGCTCTCGCTGCAGTGCCTCTGTCATGCACTGAGCTGTGATGGGTGCCCAGTTGCTCCCTCTGTGTTCATGCACAGACGCTCACTTCCTTGCTCAGCAGCGCATGGACGTGAAATCGGCAATTGGACTCAATCCCATCCGTCACATTGCATTTCCAAGGAAGCCATTGCATTGTCTTCCTCAGCCCGGTCTGCTTTGATCCCCAGGAGCTGACCCATCTGTGAATTAAAGTGAGTCAGTGTTGTCCCTCCCTGCAGATTGCCTGTCCAGTTTTTGTTGCCATCCAGGTGTTCCTGGATCATGGCATAGTTCGTGGTAGGTGCAGCACATTTCCTTGTCTTACTGGCCATCTGGTGTCTGCATTCTCATAGGTCTCCAATGTCGCGAGCATGGTTTTTGCCTGCTGTGTCTGCAGATTTCTGCGAGCCCAACAGCTTTCAGCAGGAAGTCAGGTAGGTGTGCACTTGCCTTGCAGATCTCTGTCTGCTGCTCCTGGTTCCAGGAAGCGTTCCATCGCTGGGTCCCTCGGCCTCACAGTGGCTGTATCCCCAATGGAGCTGCTGGGATTCTGGAGGAACATGTGTCAGGATTGTTAGCCCTGTTTCCCCTGGCATCACCCGGGAGTGCTAGGGGAGCAGGTGCAGAGCCTGCACGGAGAGGGGAGGGTACAGTGGAATTCAGCAGCAGGCATCTCAGGCAGCCAACACAGGGAGCAGTTGCGGAGCGTGTGGGGAGCATTTGGGGATTCTTACTTACTTGTTTGTCAGGCTGACCTTTTCCTCTGCTTGCAGCGCTCCCTCAGGTTCCTCTGGTCCCCACAGGGATCTCTGCGGTCCCGATCCACACGGGCTGTCCTGTTACCGGGTGGATGTGCAGTTGCTGTACTTTCTGTTGCCGCGCACAGGCAGTGCTCATGTGCACGTCACAGCATCCCCGCATTGCTTGGCGCGGGCTGGGATGCTGTTCCTTTCAGCCGTTGTCCTCAGCAAGTTCTCAGCGCTGCGAGTTGTCGTCCCAGCAGCCTTCTGGGTGCCATTTTGGAAAGTGCGTCTGCTGCTGCCTTCTGAGGCCTTCCTTGTGGGGTTCCAGTCCCTGACATGCGCTGTGTGTGGCATTTCCCCCTGAGCTGTTCTCTTCGTTTATCCGTGATGCCCTCCAATATCTCCAAAGCAGGTTCTTGGGCCCCTAGGAACACTACGGAGCTCTGCAGCTGGGATGATGGGGCCATTTATGTGCCTGGACCACATCCTCCAGCTTGCATTTGTGTGGCCCAGTGTCTCTGCTCGGATTCTCACGCACTGGTTTCCCCAGTGAGTCGTAGCCGCCCGTCCTTCCACTCCCGTTCTCCATGGCCCTTCCTTCTGTGATTCCCTTATGTTACTGGAGTCCGTCCCCCCCCCCCCCCCCCCCCCGTTAAAGAGTGCAGTTCGAGTTCAGTCAGATTCTCTGCAAAGGCAACGGAGGGTCCCCCCCAGAATGCAAGGAATAACTTACCCATGGTTTGCCTGATGCGGTGGGAAGCTTGCGGGGCTCAGGGGGCTCCTTGCTGCGCCCCAGTATCGATTGACAGAGCATGCGGCGCTTCCTTGACCTTCCTTGGAATTTTCCCTCGGCTATGGCAAGTCCTGTGTGCGGTGATTCCAGTCGCCCGTGCCGCAACTCTGTGTGGGTGGCTCTTTGGGCACCTGAGCGGGCGGTGCTCAGAGAGGAATGCAGCCATGGTGTGCAGAGGGGATGAGGACGGCGCACCTTGCTTTTATCGGGTTCCCTCAGAAGGAGGCTACGTCAGTGGTTCTCATTGTTACTTATTGGGCGTTAGTTTAGGGGCGTGGGCAAGAATTCAGCTTTTCCCGCCAGGATGGGGGCTGCCTGCTTGCGAGAGCTCTTGCCTGCAGGTGAGCTTCATCTCAATCACAAAGAGCGACCGCCCAAGCACGCGCCTTTTCTGGCTTTCCAGGCACCGGAAGCAGGGAAGCCCCGACACACAGTTTACGGCACACAGTTTACGGCTCTGTCGTCTTTGCTGCCCAGAGACAAGGTGCCGTCAGGGGTGAGGTTGAGGAGCTGGGAATGCAGTGCTCGTCCTGAGGAGAGGGAGCTATTCCCACTGCAGGGCACAATGGGTTGCTTCAGGGGAAGGTGCGTGCATTGTCCTGTCGGTCGCTTGGCGCCTCTGCTTTTGGCTTCAGCTGCTCAGAGAAAGGGCCCTCGGGCGGGCGTTTGTTGGAGGCTGAGGCGCGTGCGGCGGGCCTCCCTGGAGTGGCTGCGGACAGCAGGCTGCAGGTGAGCGGGGCAGAGCGCGGGAGGAAGGAGGAGCGGTGAGTGAGTGAGTGCGCTGAGGTGCTAGGTGGACCCGTTGTCCAGTGGCTTGGTCACAGTTCGGGCAGGTGTGGGGCTGCTTCCCTTTCTGGTGCGAGCGTCATGCCAGTGGGTGTGCAGCGTTCTCACGGATCATTTTCCAGCGTTTCCAGTCCGCTGTCTCCAAGATAATAGACTTTCTGAAGTGCTTTGCTCCTTCTCCTGTGTGGGGCCCTTTTTTGGCCTGTCACTCATGTCCCTTTGCTGGCATGTGCTCGTGAATTACATTGGTTACATTGTGAGATTGTGCCTGACTGCGCTCTGTGTGTGCGGACAGCAATCTTTCGGCTTTGCTCCCCTTTCTGGGGCTTTTGAGGCTTGTCTGCGTGCTCCCTCTTTTCCTTGAGCTTGTGGTAGATTGAAGGCGGAGAGGAGTGTGTTCACTTTTTTCGTTCTTGTTGTTTTTCAGCCAAAGACACCAGTCGTGCGGGTGCAAAGCTTCCATGTGCTATTCCACAGGGAGTGATGAAGGGTGGCTCGGTGTTGTCGTTTCAGTGCAAATTTCCACTCACTCAGTGCTTGCCTCCCTTGAGGACCTGTCGTTCTCCCCACTACCCCCAACCCTTTTTTCCTAACAGGTTTCCATGGAGAGGCTTGCTTTTGCTTAGGGGTCATGATGGGCATTGCTCTGGCTTCGTGTCTTCAGGTTCCCACCAGGGGCTGTGCACTGCTCTGCCTTGTCCCACTTTGCTGTTTTCCTGCCTTTTCCTGCTTTTCTCATGCTGCTTCCATGGCCACATTTGTTCTCCGGCCACATGTCGTGTTGGCATGCTCCTTCTGGATCGAGTCTCTTCTGTCATGGGGCCACAGAAGTCCTTGGCCCCCGTCCCCTTGACAGTCCCTGCTCTACTCCTGGTCTATCAAGACTGGCGGGAAGCCGTCCCTGCATTGCAACTGTGAGAAGGGTGAGTTCCAGAGTCAGGGATGCCGCTGCCTGTTTCCACGGTTTCTGCACTTTGTCAGTGATGCCATCCAGATGTGGTCCCAGCAAGGGTAGCAACTGCCACTGCCGTGTGAGCCCCTTTGGCCATTTCTTCATATTGAGGTTTCTGAGTGTTCGCTTGCGTGCGGTGGCTGCCTGTGCCGGCTCCTCATTGGCTCCGCGTGCGTGTGCTTTTTGCTTCACGTCATGCTTCTGCAGAGTGGTCAGCATGTTGTCCTGCTTAGGCGTTTCTTGTCTATGCTTCCTGATGTCACTGCTGGGTCATGATTTGCCGTGCATGTTTCCATGCTGCTGTGCGACGTTGGCCTGTCACTCTTCTGCACTTGGTCACCGAGGTATGCTTTTGCCTTGCAACTCATAGCGTCTGTTGTGTGCTGGTCGAGGCTTGTTCCGAATGTCTCCGCGCTGGTGCGCTTCCACAGCTCTGGGTGTTGGTTCTGTTCCTCTGCTGCCGTCTGGTGGCTATCAGTGGGATGGCGCAGTCTTTCAGCAGCGGTGGGGAGCTGGTGGTGTGCTGTTGCCCTCTCTTTTTCTTTGACTATACTTTGTTGATTCTTTGCAGAGAGGAAGGGAGAGGGATAGAGTTAGAAACATTACTCAGCTGTCTCCTGCACACCGCCTACTGGGGATGTGCCCACAACCAAGGGACATGCCCTTCAGTGGAATCCGACGTGGGACCCTTCAGTCCGCAGGCTGATGCTCTATCCACTGAGTCACACCAGTTAGGGCTTGTTACCCTTTCTTATTTCATTCAGTTGTTGAGAGCATTTCGAAGGCTGCCTAGGACATGCTTGCGTGCCTTCCTTCCTTCCTTCCTTCCTTCCTTCCCTCCTGTTTGTCTGCATGCCTGCCTGGAAGTACCTCAGCTGATGTGAGTGTGTGGTCTGTCCCTGTTTCCTGCTACGTCGGGTGTGTTTTGGATGCTGGCGTTCTGCTGTGCTCAGGATGTCTGCTAACTGAGGACAGGAAGTCCTTCTCTGACTGCTGTTCTTCTCCATAGCCTCTGCAGATTTCTTTCGCAGTTGCCCCTGCATCTCACAAGCTTTTCCCCCCTTGGGGATCTGACATGCGTCACATGCAGTCTGCAGTGCATTTTCTCTGAGGTGACCCATCACAGTTGTTTGGGGATTGTGCTGTCAGGGGGTGTGCGCTCTGATGTCACCGGCCACCTGTGCTCGTCAAGGTGGTGCAGGTTTTCTGCCCTTGGTGCATGAGGCGGTGAATTTCTGTGCCATGGCAAAGGGCCGCTGTTTTCAGTGCTGCCTCTGGCTTGTCTTCCTTTCTTTTTCCTGTTTGTTTTGGTGCATTCTTCTCTTGGTCGATGTGTCTGCTTCCATCCAGGGCAACTGTCCTCCTTCCAGCCTCTTTCCTGGTCCTGACTCTCCATTACAGGAGGAAAATGAGTGCTGGGCACCTGTAGCGCTGGCATTGCCTGCTGCATTGCTGCTTTCTGCAGGCTGCAGGGAACATCTCCCCGTCTCCGTGTTTTTCTAGAGGTGGTTTCCGCAATCCAGGATGCCATTGGTTCCCTTGGCACAGTTTCTGGCACGTGCGTGTGCATGGCGGCATCTGGGTGTTGTTCTGCATTCTCGGTCGCTCACCGTGATCTTGTGTGGAGTCCGTTTTGCCACTTCTGCATGTGCAGCCGTTTTCCATTGTCTGCTTTGTTTGTGCGTCTGCTTTGTGGTCTCCGTACTGGTCGCTTGCCTGGGCAATGAAGGCTTGTCAGCCCTGGCCTGCCTGGACACTGGTTTGCATGCTTTCCTGCGCTACATCGTACTTTGGTGGGAAAGCCTTCACATGTGAGTTTGGTTTAGTCCTTCATGATGCCCCCTGCAGATTTCCATGGTGCTTCCCCACCCAGGTATGCCAACAGCTTACAGCCAGCCCGTTTTCCATGCTGGCGGCGTCTGCTGTTCCAAGCCCGAGGACGGATCCGCCATCCCTTCTCTGTGCGCTGTCAAGTGCGCGCCACTTCATTTGTGATGCTTTGCTGCCGTCTTGTGGCTATTTCTGGAACAGCATCGCCTTTCAGGAAAGGCTTCCGAGAGTGCTGTTTCTGGCTGCATTTCAGGCATTCCCTGGCATGTCTTCTGCCTTCTTCTCCTGCCGTGAGCTTCTGCTTTTCCTGCGATCACGTCCTGCCTTTTCTTTTCTTTGCGGGCACCTTTTACCCCGTGGGCAGCTGCCGTGGAGAGCTCGCTCTTATTTGAATGTGAGTGCTTCCCTGCTGCCCCCCACTTGTCTGTCTCCCCGAGGTCCGACCTTCGCTTCATTGACTCCTAGGAAGGCTTTTCTGGTGTGGTCTGCCGTCACCGTGTGCTGGCAGAATGGCTGCGTGCACTGTGGAGCCTTCCCTGCAGCTGTTGACTGTTTCCTTCGCTGTCTTCCTTGAGGTGTGCTTGTGCTTCCGTGCTGCTTGTTGCTGCCAAACGTTGCCTCCTTTTCACTGCTTTGTTCCTCGCCATGTCTTCAGGCAATTGCTCACTGTCTGTTGCCGGCTCCGGCACCGTTGACAGCTGTTCCCTGACGACGCTTCCGTGCTTGCATGCGCACATGTGATGCGTGCATGTGCAGGGAGCTTCATCACAGTTGCTGTCTGTTCTTTCCCGTGTCTTCTCTGCTCACTTTTCACATGTCCTTATGGTGCTTGATGTGTGCATTAGGGTTAGGGTTGGGGGGGGGGAGTGCAGGTTTGGAGGCTTGGAGGTTTCGGGGGAGGGAGGGAGGGAGGGAGGGAGGGGAGAGGGGGTGGAGACAGAGAGGGTGGGGAGAGGGGGGGAGAGAGGGAGAGAGGTAGAGAGAGGCCGAGGGACATAAAGAGAAACAGGGAGACACAGGGAGGAGTTGTGTTTGCTGGTTATCCTCTTGTCAGTCTCTTGCACTGTGTGCCAACCAATAATGGCAGCGTGCCCCCTCACTGTGGGCCTGCTTCTCAGGTTCGGTCTCAGTCGCTGAGATGTGCTGTTGAGACTGTTGCTTCCTTTGAGCCTTGCTGTGGCTGCCTGCAGACTTTGCCAGTCTGGTCTCTGTCCTTCTGGCCGATTGGAGTTGGATTTTGGAGTGTGTGCCTTCCGTTGGCGTGCTGTAGCTGCTGTGCTGTTCGTGTTTGGGGATTGCTACGTGTCTGCTTGTGCTGCTTGGCTGTGGCCTGATGTCGTGTCCCTTACTTTTGTTGTCTTGATGGCTGTGCCAGTCCCATCCTTTCTTTCCTGCCCACGTGTTGTTGCCTTAGGCTGCTATGTAGTTCCATACTGCTCGCCGATTTCCTCCACGGTGGCCATGAGGTGTGTTGCGGGGAATCCCTTCATGGCGCAGTTCCATCACTCACTGACTTTCCAATTCTCCGCAGGGATGTGTGGCGGCAGCTCTGTGGCATGGCTCCTTGGGAAACGACGTTTGTCATCCACCGCAGTGAACGACTTCCGACCTTCTTTCACGAACGGTAAGTGCTGTCCCTGCCGTGCAGTCTTTGTGCTCTGTCCTGCCCTGCGCTGTGCTGTGCAGTGTGCTGTGGCATTTTCAGGTTGGCCTGCTGCCTTGCTGCTTGTTGTGTGTGCTGCTGTGGTAGGAGCTGTTTGCTGGTTGGTTTGGTGCTGGCCCTTGCATGTGTTCCCATTGGTGTTCTGTCTGAACGGAGATGCAGAGATGAGTCTGATGACATGATGCGGACAAGCAGAGGGCTACCACTTGCTCAGGCTAGTAGCAATGCTCCTAAAAGCTCTCATAGCTTTTGTTTGGGGAGTATAGCAAATAACAATGAGGTACAGCAAGTGGCAATGCTTAACAGGCATGCTTATGAGATCATCAGAGCTAAGTTACACATTGCACTATTAATTTCCTATGTCATAGAAAGACCCTTTCCACCTGCAGCAGTACTTCCTCCCTTAAACTTTCCATGCCCTCATGGACTATTTATCACGCCAAAGACAGTTATGCCTCTCAACAATAGCTCTGGCTAGCAAGACTTTGTTTTGACGTGGCCTGCTTGCAGGCTCCCGCCTTTTCCTGGCAGAATGTCCTCTTCTAGGTAACTTTTCATTCCACTTGTCCAGCTACATGCTCCTGCCACTCGAAGCATGTTGCGTGCTTTCCAGCACTGGCAGCATTGTGCTGTGCGTGTGCTATGGCTGCGAGTGTCTGCTGGCTGTTGGGTGTCCGTCTGCCATGATCCTGTGTGTGTTGGGTCATCATGTTCCCAGTGCGATGAGTCCAGCCACACTGATGATGCGGCAGGGACCATGCCAGTGGTGACAACGACAGCACTTATGGCGAAGTTCTTCTCAGGCTATTGCAGTGCTTAGGAGGACAGTGTGTGCATGTTCCCTGCCCTGTGCTCCTAGAATGCCAGTCACCATTCCGGTGATGTTGCCATCAGCTTGCGTAGCAGAGGAGAAAACGGGTTATTGCCACATGCCTATGCATGCTCTTTGACAGGTGTGTGTTTCCTGTGTCATGAAGTTCCCTTCTGTTCAATGACAGGTCCCGTTGCCTGTGTGTGTTGCAGCTTCAGCTGACAATTTCCCCTTATGTTTCCCCTGCGGGGGTTTCCCCCTCGGTTTCCGCTGTGCTCAGCTGTACTGTCCGCTCGATTGCTGGCCCTGTGCATGACATTGGTGAGCATTAGGATACAATTCCTTAGTTGAGATGTGTGCGTGCCGCTGCTTGCCCTTTCCGTGGCTGGCAGCAGCATGGCGGATGCAATGTGATTGCTTCCGTGTGCATGAAAGGAACATGTCAGCCTGCTCAAAATACACACACTAGCAAAGGAATGCCGCAAGAGAAGAAGCATGGCATTACAGCACTGGAAACATGACAGAGGCCCTGCTAGGGGAGTGCTGAGTCTGCGCAGCAGTGCTGCTGTCCATGGTTGGTACAGTGTTTGCCCTGATGATGCTGCGTCTCTCCATTTCATAGGAGCAGTGACAGTGCTTTCAGAGTGCTTGCTTCATTTCCCTTTCGATGCAGTCCTTACACTTCAGAGTTTGATGTCACATGCTGTTCAGGCTCGAGATGAGCAAGCTCGCAGCTCACCCTGTGTGCAAGTGAAGTGGGTTCTGTTTGCAGGATGCATGCTCTTGTAGAGTTTGGTCCTGGTGATTCCTTCGTGGTCCTCACCAATCATGGTGTTGCCGCAGACTGTCCCTGCGCCCAATTGAATGGAAGGCTACTGTTGCATGGGGACAAGCTATGTCTTGGAATCATTGTAGCCTTCACTTCTTCAGGCACTGTGCAGGCCACCAGTTTGGTGGCGGTGCCTCCTAATCCATTGAAAGGTCATCCCATGCTATCAAAGAGAACCCATGTGCCATTGACAATTCCCAAGGGCATGATGACCGCGCACACTGTGCAATGTTTTCCACGGTGTGCCATTCCTGAGGGAGTAGCACAGTGGATCCATTCCATGGGAAATTGACCCTTCTGCCAGTGTCTGCTGAAACAACGTGATCTTCATGACTGACTACATCAAGAAACTTCTTACTTACTTCTTCAGTGTGCTGACCAGGATGGGCAAAGAGTTGGGCTTCACCATGTGCGTGCCATCATTCAAGTACTTGTGAGAGTCTCCACGGAGTATGTTTAAGGGTTGCTAATTTATCCCTCGGTTGTGCTCAGTCTTTGCACAGGATATTTGGGCTTTTGATTGCATTTGCGGTGCTGCCTGTGACAGCAGTGCTTCCAAAGGCAGCGTCGCTGACAGGTCCATTACAAAGCTTTTCTCAGGGTGTAGTCATGGCATCCATTCCCAGATGATAGCTGTTATCAGCTAAGCCGTCTCCCACTCTTAGCAGTCATAGAATGCCAGCAGAATTTGTTCACCCCAAATTGGCTGCCAGATGCAACTTGCATGTACGTCCCCAAACATTGCACTGCCTTCAGCTCAGCGGTGCCGTGCTTGTTCTCTTACCATGTGGTGTAATGCTGACACATTGCCTATGATCCCCTCCAAGAGCAAGCACTGTCCCACCGAGTCCAGCATTCAATGCCATCATTTCTCTCAGCAAGGTATGTGTGGCGTTCATGGCATGGCTGCGTGCCATGGTGTGTTCCTGTGTGCTGTGCGGTTTGTCCTTTCCGTTGCTTCCACCAACGTCCCAATTCCTGGGGAGTCCGCCGACTGGGGGTTCCCAAAATGACATTGGCAGTTTCTGTTGGGGTGGAGTTGTGTTCATGCCCACAAGCATGCCCCACCTCTACCATTCTGTGCTCCAGGTGTTCACAAACATGAGGTCCAATAGAAATCACAGTTGGCTGACCCTTGATAGCAAACTGGCCATCTGTGCATTCTGTGAGGGATGGGCCTGCCTACTCCCTCCTGTGATTCTGTGCTTGGAAGGCCGGCCATGCACCCCTCCCCCCTTGCTCGTGGCCCCGATGTCCAAGAAGCAGTTCTGTCAGTCTCTGCATCCCTGAAGTGACTAATTTGGGGTCGGTGGTTCCGCTGCTCTGAGGGTGGGTTCTTCCCTCGTGCCGTGGGGGAAAGAAGGACCGCAGCAAGGGTGGATCCCTTGGCATTTGGGCTTGTCGCTCAGTATTTCTGCGTCGCAAGGGCAGGTTGCTGCATGAATCCTTGCCCTCAGAACACAGCTGGTTGCAGTGCAGCCCTTTCTGGGTCTGCCTCTGCAGGGCTGCCTTCCATCGGGTGCTTCCAGGTACGTGGGTCACGTGGTCCCCAGGGTTTCCAGGGGAAGTGCTGGGTGTGGTGTGTCGCATTGCCCAGCAGATTCATGTCGGCGCTTGTGGGCTGTGTCAGGTGTGCCTTTTCTAGGGCAGGCATTGATATGCTGATTGATGGCATGTCGTGGGAGGTGTCTCTCTTTCAGGTCCAATGGGTTGCCGCTGTCCCTTGTGTTTTTGAGATTTCGGGTCAGCCTCCGTTCCGCTTGTGCTTGGCCATCTTTGCTGATGCGCGTCACCAATGTGTGCCAATGGATTGGCTCCTGTGCTGGCTCAGGGGTTGCTCCCCCTGTGCTCGTTCCCGTGCCGGCTCCTCTCCTTTCCTGCCCTGTGTGTGCTGAGCCATGCTGTACGGTGCCCTTGCCATGGCTATGCACCCTGGCCTGTAGTCTGCAGGGTGGGTCCGGAGTCAGCATTCACGGTTGTCTGTTGTTTCCCTGTGGCAGTGCGATTGCTTTCTCAGAGTGAGAAAATCAGTTCTGCTGCTTGTGCGCCATTTGTGCTTGAGCAAAGCCGAAGCTCACTTTGCCATTCTTCACAGTGGAGCCTTGTGCAGTGCTCTTCTTCTTCTTCTTCTTCTTCTTCTCATGTGTGGTTGGTTGGATGTGGATTGTGACTGATGTGTTGCTGTGCTGGTGCCTGTAATATGGGTTCTTTACCCGCCCATGGAAGTCCTGCAGGCTGCCATGCACAGCTCATGGCAGCACCTGAGCCGTGCCACAGGGTTCTGCTCAGCTTCTGTGCTTTCTGTGTCAGGCTCCCATTTGCATGGGCATCGCCCAAACATTCCTTCCACCCCTCCCGATTGTACAGTTTGCTGCCACTGACCTTGCTTGCAGAGAGCCATTACAATTTCCAGGCAAAGATCTTTATGCGGTGTCAGAGACTCCCTGGGTCCAGTCTCTTGTGATCTGCCTGCAATTTGTTGAAGCACTTGACAGTGAGCATGTGGTTGGTGACAGTTGTCTGTGCAACAGTGTGCTGTGGCACTGTGTATTTCGCTGGAGAGTGCTGATCCTGTGGTGGCCCGCTGTGGTTCAGGAATGGCTATAAGTTGTGATGGCTGCGGAAATGTGCGATCCTTTCCTATGTGATCCTTCCCCGGAGTCCTTCTGAACAGTATCTGCTGTGCCAAGCTCCAGGGCCTTACAATATGGGCTCGGCTGCCTTTCTGGCTTTGTGCCGGCGTGACGTCATCCCCCGCATCGTGCCTGCTTCCCTTGTTGGTTGTGTGCGGTTGCCTGCCCATTGGGAACGTCCCGCACATGCACTGTTGACTGCATGGTTGTGCTGCCAATACCTAAGTTTGTGTGGCATGTGTGTCTGCTCTGTGTCCTACCAGCTCCCTTTCTCTGGGTCTTGCACACAGGCATTCAGCTTTCTGCTTTGTTTCCTGTGTGAAGCCAGAGGCCTTGTTGTGCTCGGACTGTCAGGGAAACCATTCAAGGGTGTCTGCTTGTGCCAACTCACTGGGAGAGTGTGAGTCGGTGCTCCCTTCTGCTTGGCATTGCTTTCTTGGCTGTCACATTTTGGATCTATTTGCGCCTTTGCTTTCTGTGGCAACCGCTTGGTTCTCGTGGGTGTTCCTGGCAGGCTTTGCCATTTCCGTGTCCTAGGGCAAGGAGTTTTGTGAAGGCATTTGTGCTGTGCCAGGAGCAGGTGTCCCCATCATCTTTCCTTAGCTGGCTGGGGTACATCTGATTACTGCAATTCTTGTTTGGAGGGGACTTTCTGTCTGGGAAGGAGCCTTTCCCTGCACTTCCTTGCAATGAGTGTGTTGTCATAGCTTCCTGCACAACGGTCCATGTGTCCTGTCTTTCGTTGCAAGTGTCCTTGGTGTGTGGGGGCGGTTGTCTGCTTGCATCTGTGTTGTGCGGAGGGTACGTGGCATGTGTGCCTGCATGTGATCTGATTTCACTGCACAGAGTTGCTGAGTTGTGCTGGCCTTGTGCTCTTCTTGCGGTAGTGGCAGGGGCCTGGCAGAGAGGAATGACTGAGTGAGCTGAGGGTCAGGGACCCTGGCGGAGAGAAACTGCTAATTATCTGGCTAGAAAAGCAATGTGTTCAGATTCAGCCCAGCCACTTGTCACTTTGCTTTCCTCCCATTTGTAGTTGTAAGCTTTCTGTGACCTTTTACCCTCCCAGTATCAGAAATGGTTACTGAGCCACTGCACACTTTCTTTTCTCCTTTCCTTTGGAAATACTTCATGGTATTGCAGATGGAAGGCTTTGCTCTTCTCTCGGTCAGCACTGCAAGCTGTGATGCTCCTATGGGAGGGACGTGGCTATAGTCAGCTGGCCAGCTTAATGAAGGCTCTTAAAATTCAAATTTAGACTCCGTGGTCTATGTTGCTGACTGAGCCCGTAATATTGTCATTGGGACCCTGTGTGTGTGGTGCTGTGAGGTGCGGTGCCTGGCATGTGCTGCTGGTCAGGGGCCACTGTGGCCCCTCGTGGTGCTGCTTTCATGCCGCTCACCTTGTCTCCAACGATTGCTTCGCATTGTCAGGTTCCTCGGGGTTCCCTGTCCTCGCTTCCTTGTCTTCCCGCTCAACCCCTTTCAGGGCTTGCTGTGCTTTGCTGCGTTGCCTTGCGTGCTGTGCCTTTCTGCTATTGGAGGTGTGCTGTTCATGCACTTTGCTGCATTTGCGGTGTGCTTTCCTTTCTTGGCAGGTCTTGCCAGGTTGCTGTGCTCATGGTGGGGCCCATTGACGGTGCATGCTGCTGTTGCCTTGTTACGCTTTGCTTTCCGGGCCTGTGTTCTCCCCAGTTTCTGAGTCCAGGACAAGGGGTCCTGCGTGCAGCTGCTACTTGCTTTCTGTTGCTCGTCATTGCTGCATGATTCCTGCTAACGCTTTCAATCCCTACTCAGGTTAGATGAGTGCTGCAGAGGAAGAGCATAGCATACCATGGCATAGCTTGGCATAGCATAGCATAGCATAGCATAGCATAGCATAGCATAGCATAGCATAGCATAGCATGACATAGCATAGCATACCATAGGAAGGGAGGGAGGGAGGGAGGGAGGGTTAGGGTTAGGGCTAGGGCTAGGGCTAGGGCTAGGGCTAGGGCTAGGGCTAGGGCTAGGGCTAGGGCTAGGGCTAGGGCTAGGGCTAGGGCTAGGGCTAGGGCTAGGGCTAGGGCTAGGGCTAGGGCTAGGGCTAGGGCTAGGGCTAGGGCTAGGGTTAGGGTTAGGGTTAGGGTTTAGGGTTAGGGTTAGGGTTAGGGTTAGGGTTAGGGTTAGGGTTAGGGTTAGGGTTAGGGTTAGGGTTAGGGGTTAGGGTTAGGGTTAGGGTTAGGGTTAGGGTTAGGGTTAGGGTTAGGGTTAGGGTTAGGGTTAGGGTTAGGGTTAGGGTTAGGGTTAGGGTTAGGGTTAGGGTTAGGGTTAGGGTTAGGGTTAGGGTTAGGGTTAGGGTTAGGGTTAGGGTTAGGGTTAGGGTTAGGGTTAGGGTTAGGGTTAGGGTTAGGGTTAGGGTTAGGGTTAGGGTTAGGGTTAGGGTTAGGGTTAGGGTTAGGGTTAGGGTTAGGGTTAGGGTTAGGGTTAGGGTTAGGGTTAGGGTTAGGGTTAGGGTTAGGGTTAGGGTTAGGGTTAGGGTTAGGGTTAGGGTTAGGGTTAGGGTTAGGGTTAGGGTTAGGGTTAGGGTTAGGGTTAGGGTTAGGGTTAGGGTTAGGGTTAGGGTTAGGGTTAGGGTTAGGGTTAGGGTTAGGGTTAGGGTTAGGGTTAGGGTTAGGGTTAGGGTTAGGGTTAGGGTTAGGGTTAGGGTTAGGGTTAGGGTTAGGGTTAGGGTTAGGGTTAGGGTTAGGGTTAGGGTTAGGGTTAGGGTTAGGGTTAGGGTTAGGGTTAGGGTTAGGGTTAGGGTTAGGGTTAGGGTTAGGGTTAGGGTTAGGGTTAGGGTTAGGGTTAGGGTTAGGGTTAGGGTTAGGGTTAGGGTTAGGGTTAGGGTTAGGGTTAGGGTTAGGGTTAGGGTTAGGGTTAGGGTTAGGGTTAGGGTTAGGGTTAGGGTTAGGGTTAGGGTTAGGGTTAGGGTTAGGGTTAGGGTTAGGGTTAGGGTTAGGGTTAGGGTTAGGGTTAGGGTTAGGGTTAGGGTTAGGGTTAGGGTTAGGGTTAGGGTTAGGGTTAGGGTTAGGGTTAGGGTTAGGGTTAGGGTTAGGGTTAGGGTTAGGGTTAGGGTTAGGGTTAGGGTTAGGGTTAGGGTTAGGGTTAGGGTTAGGGTTAGGGTTAGGGTTAGGGTTAGGGTTAGGGTTAGGGTTAGGGTTAGGGTTAGGGTTAGGGTTAGGGTTAGGGTTAGGGTTAGGGTTAGGGTTAGGGTTAGGGTTAGGGTTAGGGTTAGGGTTAGGGTTAGGGTTAGGGTTAGGGTTAGGGTTAGGGTTAGGGTTAGGGTTAGGGTTAGGGTTAGGGTTAGGGTTAGGGTTAGGGTTAGGGTTAGGGTTAGGGTTAGGGTTAGGGTTAGGGTTAGGGTTAGGGTTAGGGTTAGGGTTAGGGTTAGGGTTAGGGTTAGGGTTAGGGTTAGGGTTAGGGTTAGGGTTAGGGTTAGGGTTAGGGTTAGGGTTAGGGTTAGGGTTAGGGTTAGGGTTAGGGTTAGGGTTAGGGTTAGGGTTAGGGTTAGGGTTAGGGTTAGGGTTAGGGTTAGGGTTAGGGTTAGGGTTAGGGTTAGGGTTAGGGTTAGGGTTAGGGTTAGGGTTAGGGTTAGGGTTAGGGTTAGGGTTAGGGTTAGGGTTAGGGTTAGGGTTAGGGTTAGGGTTAGGGTTAGGGTTAGGGTTAGGGTTAGGGTTAGGGTTAGGGTTAGGGTTAGGGTTAGGGTTAGGGTTAGGGTTAGGGTTAGGGTTAGGGTTAGGGTTAGGGTTAGGGTTAGGGTTAGGGTTAGGGTTAGGGTTAGGGTTAGGGTTAGGGTTAGGGTTAGGGTTAGGGTTAGGGTTAGGGTTAGGGTTAGGGTTAGGGTTAGGGTTAGGGTTAGGGTTAGGGTTAGGGTTAGGGTTAGGGTTAGGGTTAGGGTTAGGGTTAGGGTTAGGGTTAGGGTTAGGGTTAGGGTTAGGGTTAGGGTTAGGGTTAGGGTTAGGGTTAGGGTTAGGGTTAGGGTTAGGGTTAGGGTTAGGGTTAGGGTTAGGGTTAGGGTTAGGGTTAGGGTTAGGGTTAGGGTTAGGGTTAGGGTTAGGGTTAGGGTTAGGGTTAGGGTTAGGGTTAGGGTTAGGGTTAGGGTTAGGGTTAGGGTTAGGGTTAGGGTTAGGGTTAGGGTTAGGGTTAGGGTTAGGGTTAGGGTTAGGGTTAGGGTTAGGGTTAGGGTTAGGGTTAGGGTTAGGGTTAGGGTTAGGGTTAGGGTTAGGGTTAGGGTTAGGGTTAGGGTTAGGGTTAGGGTTAGGGTTAGGGTTAGGGTTAGGGTTAGGGTTAGGGTTAGGGTTAGGGTTAGGGTTAGGGTTAGGGTTAGGGTTAGGGTTAGGGTTAGGGTTAGGGTTAGGGTTAGGGTTAGGGTTAGGGTTAGGGTTAGGGTTAGGGTTAGGGTTAGGGTTAGGGTTAGGGTTAGGGTTAGGGTTAGGGTTAGGGTTAGGGTTAGGGTTAGGGTTAGGGTTAGGGTTAGGGTTAGGGTTAGGGTTAGGGTTAGGGTTAGGGTTAGGGTTAGGGTTAGGGTTAGGGTTAGGGTTAGGGTTAGGGTTAGGGTTAGGGTTAGGGTTAGGGTTAGGGTTAGGGTTAGGGTTAGGGTTAGGGTTAGGGTTAGGGTTAGGGTTAGGGTTAGGGTTAGGGTTAGGGTTAGGGTTAGGGTTAGGGTTAGGGTTAGGGTTAGGGTTGGGTTTGGGTAGGGTTAGGGTTGGTTAGGGTTAGGGTTAGGGTTGGGGGTGGGTTAGGGTTAGGAGGGTTGGGTTAGGGTTAGGGGGTGGGTGGTAGGGTTTGGGTTATGGGTTTGGGTTTGGGTTAGGGTTAGGGTTTGGTGTGGGTTAGGGTTTGGGTTTGGGTTACGGGTGACGGGACACTTAGGTTTGGGGGTTGGGTCGGGTTAGGGTAGCGGTTAGGGTTACGGGATAGGGTTAGGGTTAGGGGTATGGGTAGTAGGGGTAGGGAGGGGTTTGGGATAGGGTTTGGGATTAGGGATAGGGTTAGGGGATACGGGTAGGGATAGGGGAGTGGGTGAGGGTTAGGGTAGGTAGGGTAAGGGTTAGGGTTATGGGTTCTGGGGTAGGTGGTAGGTATAGGGTTAGGGTGAGGGATTGGGTTTGGATTTTAGGGGTGGTTGGGTTTGGGTGTAGGGGTAGGGTGTGGGTTAGGGTTAGGGTTTGGGTTAGGGTTAGGGTGTTGGGTTTTGGGGGAGGGTGTGGGTGTGGTGTTTGGGGTTTGGTTAGGGGTAGGGGTAGGTTTGGGTTAGGGTTAGGGGTTGGGGTTGGGTCTTAGGGTTAGTTAGGGTTAGGGTTAGGGTTAGGGTTAGGGTTAGGGTTAGGGTTAGGGTTAGGGTTAGGGTTAGGGTTAGGGTTAGGGTTAGGGTTAGGGTTAGGGTTAGGGTTAGGGTTAGGGTTAGGGTTAGGGTTAGGGTTAGGGTTAGGGTTAGGGTTAGGGTTAGGGTTAGGGTTAGGGTTAGGGTTAGGGTTAGGGTTAGGGTTAGGGTTAGGGTTAGGGTTAGGGTTAGGGTTAGGGTTAGGGTTAGGGTTAGGGTTAGGGTTAGGGTTAGGGTTAGGGTTAGGGTTAGGGTTAGGGTTAGGGTTAGGGTTAGGGTTAGGGTTAGGGTTAGGGTTAGGGTTAGGGTTAGGGTTAGGGTTAGGGTTAGGGTTAGGGTTAGGGTTAGGGTTAGGGTTAGGGTTAGGGTTAGGGTTAGGGTTAGGGTTAGGGTTAGGGTTAGGGTTAGGGTTAGGGTTAGGGTTAGGGTTAGGGTTAGGGTTAGGGTTAGGGTTAGGGTTAGGGTTAGGGTTAGGGTTAGGGTTAGGGTTAGGGTTAGGGTTAGGGTTAGGGTTAGGGTTAGGGTTAGGGTTAGGGTTAGGGTTAGGGTTAGGGTTAGGGTTAGGGTTAGGGTTAGGGTTAGGGTTAGGGTTAGGGTTAGGGTTAGGGTTAGGGTTAGGGTTAGGGTTAGGGTTAGGGTTAGGGTTAGGGTTAGGGTTAGGGTTAGGGTTAGGGTTAGGGTTAGGGTTAGGGTTAGGGTTAGGGTTAGGGTTAGGGTTAGGGTTAGGGTTAGGGTTAGGGTTAGGGTTAGGGTTAGGGTTAGGGTTAGGGTTAGGGTTAGGGTTAGGGTTAGGGTTAGGGTTAGGGTTAGGGTTAGGGTTAGGGTTAGGGTTAGGGTTAGGGTTAGGGTTAGGGTTAGGGTTAGGGTTAGGGTTAGGGTTAGGGTTAGGGTTAGGGTTAGGGTTAGGGTTAGGGTTAGGGTTAGGGTTAGGGTTAGGGTTAGGGTTAGGGTTAGGGTTAGGGTTAGGGTTAGGGTTAGGGTTAGGGTTAGGGTTAGGGTTAGGGTTAGGGTTAGGGTTAGGGTTAGGGTTAGGGTTAGGGTTAGGGTTAGGGTTAGGGTTAGGGTTAGGGTTAGGGTTAGGGTTAGGGTTAGGGTTAGGGTTAGGGTTAGGGTTAGGGTTAGGGTTAGGGTTAGGGTTAGGGTTAGGGTTAGGGTTAGGGTTAGGGTTAGGGTTAGGGTTAGGGTTAGGGTTAGGGTTAGGGTTAGGGTTAGGGTTAGGGTTAGGGTTAGGGTTAGGGTTAGGGTTAGGGTTAGGGTTAGGGTTAGGGTTAGGGTTAGGGTTAGGGTTAGGGTTAGGGTTAGGGTTAGGGTTAGGGTTAGGGTTAGGGTTAGGGTTAGGGTTAGGGTTAGGGTTAGGGTTAGGGTTAGGGTTAGGGTTAGGGTTAGGGTTAGGGTTAGGGTTAGGGTTAGGGTTAGGGTTAGGGTTAGGGTTAGGGTTAGGGTTAGGGTTAGGGTTAGGGTTAGGGTTAGGGTTAGGGTTAGGGTTAGGGTTAGGGTTAGGGTTAGGGTTAGGGTTAGGGTTAGGGTTAGGGTTAGGGTTAGGGTTAGGGTTAGGGTTAGGGTTAGGGTTAGGGTTAGGGTTAGGGTTAGGGTTAGGGTTAGGGTTAGGGTTAGGGTTAGGGTTAGGGTTAGGGTTAGGGTTAGGGTTAGGGTTAGGGTTAGGGTTAGGGTTAGGGTTAGGGTTAGGGTTAGGGTTAGGGTTAGGGTTAGGGTTAGGGTTAGGGTTAGGGTTAGGGTTAGGGTTAGGGTTAGGGTTAGGGTTAGGGTTAGGGTTAGGGTTAGGGTTAGGGTTAGGGTTAGGGTTAGGGTTAGGGTTAGGGTTAGGGTTAGGGTTAGGGTTAGGGTTAGGGTTAGGGTTAGGGTTAGGGTTAGGGTTAGGGTTAGGGTTAGGGTTAGGGTTAGGGTTAGGGTTAGGGTTAGGGTTAGGGTTAGGGTTAGGGTTAGGGTTAGGGTTAGGGTTAGGGTTAGGGTTAGGGTTAGGGTTAGGGTTAGGGTTAGGGTTAGGGTTAGGGTTAGGGTTAGGGTTAGGGTTAGGGTTAGGGTTAGGGTTAGGGTTAGGGTTAGGGTTAGGGTTAGGGTTAGGGTTAGGGTTAGGGTTAGGGTTAGGGTTAGGGTTAGGGTTAGGGTTAGGGTTAGGGTTAGGGTTAGGGTTAGGGTTAGGGTTAGGGTTAGGGTTAGGGTTAGGGTTAGGGTTAGGGTTAGGGTTAGGGTTAGGGTTAGGGTTAGGGTTAGGGTTAGGGTTAGGGTTAGGGTTAGGGTTAGGGTTAGGGTTAGGGTTAGGGTTAGGGTTAGGGTTAGGGTTAGGGTTAGGGTTAGGGTTAGGGTTAGGGTTAGGGTTAGGGTTAGGGTTAGGGTTAGGGTTAGGGTTAGGGTTAGGGTTAGGGTTAGGGTTAGGGTTAGGGTTAGGGTTAGGGTTAGGGTTAGGGTTAGGGTTAGGGTTAGGGTTAGGGTTAGGGTTAGGGTTAGGGTTAGGGTTAGGGTTAGGGTTAGGGTTAGGGTTAGGGTTAGGGTTAGGGTTAGGGTTAGGGTTAGGGTTAGGGTTAGGGTTAGGGTTAGGGTTAGGGTTAGGGTTAGGGTTAGGGTTAGGGTTAGGGTTAGGGTTAGGGTTAGGGTTAGGGTTAGGGTTAGGGTTAGGGTTAGGGTTAGGGTTAGGGTTAGGGTTAGGGTTAGGGTTAGGGTTAGGGTTAGGGTTAGGGTTAGGGTTAGGGTTAGGGTTAGGGTTAGGGTTAGGGTTAGGGTTAGGGTTAGGGTTAGGGTTAGGGTTAGGGTTAGGGTTAGGGTTAGGGTTAGGGTTAGGGTTAGGGTTAGGGTTAGGGTTAGGGTTAGGGTTAGGGTTAGGGTTAGGGTTAGGGTTAGGGTTAGGGTTAGGGTTAGGGTTAGGGTTAGGGTTAGGGTTAGGGTTAGGGTTAGGGTTAGGGTTAGGGTTAGGGTTAGGGTTAGGGTTAGGGTTAGGGTTAGGGTTAGGGTTAGGGTTAGGGTTAGGGTTAGGGTTAGGGTTAGGGTTAGGGTTAGGGTTAGGGTTAGGGTTAGGGTTAGGGTTAGGGTTAGGGTTAGGGTTAGGGTTAGGGTTAGGGTTAGGGTTAGGGTTAGGGTTAGGGTTAGGGTTAGGGTTAGGGTTAGGGTTAGGGTTAGGGTTAGGGTTAGGGTTAGGGTTAGGGTTAGGGTTAGGGTTAGGGTTAGGGTTAGGGTTAGGGTTAGGGTTAGGGTTAGGGTTAGGGTTAGGGTTAGGGTTAGGGTTAGGGTTAGGGTTAGGGTTAGGGTTAGGGTTAGGGTTAGGGTTAGGGTTAGGGTTAGGGTTAGGGTTAGGGTTAGGGTTAGGGTTAGGGTTAGGGTTAGGGTTAGGGTTAGGGTTAGGGTTAGGGTTAGGGTTAGGGTTAGGGTTAGGGTTAGGGTTAGGGTTAGGGTTAGGGTTAGGGTTAGGGTTAGGGTTAGGGTTAGGGTTAGGGTTAGGGTTAGGGTTAGGGTTAGGGTTAGGGTTAGGGTTAGGGTTAGGGTTAGGGTTAGGGTTAGGGTTAGGGTTAGGGTTAGGGTTAGGGTTAGGGTTAGGGTTAGGGTTAGGGTTAGGGTTAGGGTTAGGGTTAGGGTTAGGGTTAGGGTTAGGGTTAGGGTTAGGGTTAGGGTTAGGGTTAGGGTTAGGGTTAGGGTTAGGGTTAGGGTTAGGGTTAGGGTTAGGGTTAGGGTTCGGGTTAGGGTTAGGGTTAGGGTTAGGGTTAGGGTTAGGGTTAGGGTTAGGGTTAGGGTTAGGGTTAGGGTTAGGGTTAGGGTTAGGGTTAGGGTTAGGGTTAGGGTTAGGGTTAGGGTTAGGGTTAGGGTTAGGGTTAGGGTTAGGGTTAGGGTTAGGGTTAGGGTTAGGGTTAGGGTTAGGGTTAGGGTTAGGGTTAGGGTTAGGGTTAGGGTTAGGGTTAGGGTTAGGGTTAGGGTTAGGGTTAGGGTTAGGGTTAGGGTTAGGGTTAGGGTTAGGGTTAGGGTTAGGGTTAGGGTTAGGGTTAGGGTTAGGGTTAGGGTTAGGGTTAGGGTTAGGGTTAGGGTTAGGGTTAGGGTTAGGGTTAGGGTTAGGGTTAGGGTTAGGGTTAGGGTTAGGGTTAGGGTTAGGGTTAGGGTTAGGGTTAGGGTTAGGGTTAGGGTTAGGGTTAGGGTTAGGGTTAGGGTTAGGGTTAGGGTTAGGGTTAGGGTTAGGGTTAGGGTTAGGGTTAGGGTTAGGGTTAGGGTTAGGGTTAGGGTTAGGGTTAGGGTTAGGGTTAGGGTTAGGGTTAGGGTTAGGGTTAGGGTTAGGGTTAGGGTTAGGGTTAGGGTTAGGGTTAGGGTTAGGGTTAGGGTTAGGGTTAGGGTTAGGGTTAGGGTTAGGGTTAGGGTTAGGGTTAGGGTTAGGGTTAGGGTTAGGGTTAGGGTTAGGGTTAGGGTTAGGGTTAGGGTTAGGGTTAGGGTTAGGGTTAGGGTTAGGGTTAGGGTTAGGGTTAGGGTTAGGGTTAGGGTTAGGGTTAGGGTTAGGGTTAGGGTTAGGGTTAGGGTTAGGGTTAGGGTTAGGGTTAGGGTTAGGGTTAGGGTTAGGGTTAGGGTTAGGGTTAGGGTTAGGGTTAGGGTTAGGGTTAGGGTTAGGGTTAGGGTTAGGGTTAGGGTTAGGGTTAGGGTTAGGGTTAGGGTTAGGGTTAGGGTTAGGGTTAGGGTTAGGGTTAGGGTTAGGGTTAGGGTTAGGGTTAGGGTTAGGGTTAGGGTTAGGGTTAGGGTTAGGGTTAGGGTTAGGGTTAGGGTTAGGGTTAGGGTTAGGGTTAGGGTTAGGGTTAGGGTTAGGGTTAGGGTTAGGGTTAGGGTTAGGGTTAGGGTTAGGGTTAGGGTTAGGGTTAGGGTTAGGGTTAGGGTTAGGGTTAGGGTTAGGGTTAGGGTTAGGGTTAGGGTTAGGGTTAGGGTTAGGGTTAGGGTTAGGGTTAGGGTTAGGGTTAGGGTTAGGGTTAGGGTTAGGGTTAGGGTTAGGGTTAGGGTTAGGGTTAGGGTTAGGGTTAGGGTTAGGGTTAGGGTTAGGGTTAGGGTTAGGGTTAGGGTTAGGGTTAGGGTTAGGGTTAGGGTTAGGGTTAGGGTTAGGGTTAGGGTTAGGGTTAGGGTTAGGGTTAGGGTTAGGGTTAGGGTTAGGGTTAGGGTTAGGGTTAGGGTTAGGGTTAGGGTTAGGGTTAGGGTTAGGGTTAGGGTTAGGGTTAGGGTTAGGGTTAGGGTTAGGGTTAGGGTTAGGGTTAGGGTTAGGGTTAGGGTTAGGGTTAGGGTTAGGGTTAGGGTTAGGGTTAGGGTTAGGGTTAGGGTTAGGGTTAGGGTTAGGGTTAGGGTTAGGGTTAGGGTTAGGGTTAGGGTTAGGGTTAGGGTTAGGGTTAGGGTTAGGGTTAGGGTTAGGGTTAGGGTTAGGGTTAGGGTTAGGGTTAGGGTTAGGGTTAGGGTTAGGGTTAGGGTTAGGGTTAGGGTTAGGGTTAGGGTTAGGGTTAGGGTTAGGGTTAGGGTTAGGGTTAGGGTTAGGGTTAGGGTTAGGGTTAGGGTTAGGGTTAGGGTTAGGGTTAGGGTTAGGGTTAGGGTTAGGGTTAGGGTTAGGGTTAGGGTTAGGGTTAGGGTTAGGGTTAGGGTTAGGGTTAGGGTTAGGGTTAGGGTTAGGGTTAGGGTTAGGGTTAGGGTTAGGGTTAGGGTTAGGGTTAGGGTTAGGGTTAGGGTTAGGGTTAGGGTTAGGGTTAGGGTTAGGGTTAGGGTTAGGGTTAGGGTTAGGGTTAGGGTTAGGGTTAGGGTTAGGGTTAGGGTTAGGGTTAGGGTTAGGGTTAGGGTTAGGGTTAGGGTTAGGGTTAGGGTTAGGGTTAGGGTTAGGGTTAGGGTTAGGGTTAGGGTTAGGGTTAGGGTTAGGGTTAGGGTTAGGGTTAGGGTTAGGGTTAGGGTTAGGGTTAGGGTTAGGGTTAGGGTTAGGGTTAGGGTTAGGGTTAGGGTTAGGGTTAGGGTTAGGGTTAGGGTTAGGGTTAGGGTTAGGGTTAGGGTTAGGGTTAGGGTTAGGGTTAGGGTTAGGGTTAGGGTTAGGGTTAGGGTTAGGGTTAGGGTTAGGGTTAGGGTTAGGGTTAGGGTTAGGGTTAGGGTTAGGGTTAGGGTTAGGGTTAGGGTTAGGGTTAGGGTTAGGGTTAGGGTTAGGGTTAGGGTTAGGGTTAGGGTTAGGGTTAGGGTTAGGGTTAGGGTTAGGGTTAGGGTTAGGGTTAGGGTTAGGGTTAGGGTTAGGGTTAGGGTTAGGGTTAGGGTTAGGGTTAGGGTTAGGGTTAGGGTTAGGGTTAGGGTTAGGGTTAGGGTTAGGGTTAGGGTTAGGGTTAGGGTTAGGGTTAGGGTTAGGGTTAGGGTTAGGGTTAGGGTTAGGGTTAGGGTTAGGGTTAGGGTTAGGGTTAGGGTTAGGGTTAGGGTTAGGGTTAGGGTTAGGGTTAGGGTTAGGGTTAGGGTTAGGGTTAGGGTTAGGGTTAGGGTTAGGGTTAGGGTTAGGGTTAGGGTTAGGGTTAGGGTTAGGGTTAGGGTTAGGGTTAGGGTTAGGGTTAGGGTTAGGGTTAGGGTTAGGGTTAGGGTTAGGGTTAGGGTTAGGGTTAGGGTTAGGGTTAGGGTTAGGGTTAGGGTTAGGGTTAGGGTTAGGGTTAGGGTTAGGGTTAGGGTTAGGGTTAGGGTTAGGGTTAGGGTTAGGGTTAGGGTTAGGGTTAGGGTTAGGGTTAGGGTTAGGGTTAGGGTTAGGGTTAGGGTTAGGGTTAGGGTTAGGGTTAGGGTTAGGGTTAGGGTTAGGGTTAGGGTTAGGGTTAGGGTTAGGGTTAGGGTTAGGGTTAGGGTTAGGGTTAGGGTTAGGGTTAGGGTTAGGGTTAGGGTTAGGGTTAGGGTTAGGGTTAGGGTTAGGGTTAGGGTTAGGGTTAGGGTTAGGGTTAGGGTTAGGGTTAGGGTTAGGGTTAGGGTTAGGGTTAGGGTTAGGGTTAGGGTTAGGGTTAGGGTTAGGGTTAGGGTTAGGGTTAGGGTTAGGGTTAGGGTTAGGGTTAGGGTTAGGGTTAGGGTTAGGGTTAGGGTTAGGGTTAGGGTTAGGGTTAGGGTTAGGGTTAGGGTTAGGGTTAGGGTTAGGGTTAGGGTTAGGGTTAGGGTTAGGGTTAGGGTTAGGGTTAGGGTTAGGGTTAGGGTTAGGGTTAGGGTTAGGGTTAGGGTTAGGGTTAGGGTTAGGGTTAGGGTTAGGGTTAGGGTTAGGGTTAGGGTTAGGGTTAGGGTTAGGGTTAGGGTTAGGGTTAGGGTTAGGGTTAGGGTTAGGGTTAGGGTTAGGGTTAGGGTTAGGGTTAGGGTTAGGGTTAGGGTTAGGGTTAGGGTTAGGGTTAGGGTTAGGGTTAGGGTTAGGGTTAGGGTTAGGGTTAGGGTTAGGGTTAGGGTTAGGGTTAGGGTTAGGGTTAGGGTTAGGGTTAGGGTTAGGGTTAGGGTTAGGGTTAGGGTTAGGGTTAGGGTTAGGGTTAGGGTTAGGGTTAGGGTTAGGGTTAGGGTTAGGGTTAGGGTTAGGGTTAGGGTTAGGGTTAGGGTTAGGGTTAGGGTTAGGGTTAGGGTTAGGGTTAGGGTTAGGGTTAGGGTTAGGGTTAGGGTTAGGGTTAGGGTTAGGGTTAGGGTTAGGGTTAGGGTTAGGGTTAGGGTTAGGGTTAGGGTTAGGGTTAGGGTTAGGGTTAGGGTTAGGGTTAGGGTTAGGGTTAGGGTTAGGGTTAGGGTTAGGGTTAGGGTTAGGGTTAGGGTTAGGGTTAGGGTTAGGGTTAGGGTTAGGGTTAGGGTTAGGGTTAGGGTTAGGGTTAGGGTTAGGGTTAGGGTTAGGGTTAGGGTTAGGGTTAGGGTTAGGGTTAGGGTTAGGGTTAGGGTTAGGGTTAGGGTTAGGGTTAGGGTTAGGGTTAGGGTTAGGGTTAGGGTTAGGGTTAGGGTTAGGGTTAGGGTTAGGGTTAGGGTTAGGGTTAGGGTTAGGGTTAGGGTTAGGGTTAGGGTTAGGGTTAGGGTTAGGGTTAGGGTTAGGGTTAGGGTTAGGGTTAGGGTTAGGGTTAGGGTTAGGGTTAGGGTTAGGGTTAGGGTTAGGGTTAGGGTTAGGGTTAGGGTTAGGGTTAGGGTTAGGGTTAGGGTTAGGGTTAGGGTTAGGGTTAGGGTTAGGGTTAGGGTTAGGGTTAGGGTTAGGGTTAGGGTTAGGGTTAGGGTTAGGGTTAGGGTTAGGGTTAGGGTTAGGGTTAGGGTTAGGGTTAGGGTTAGGGTTAGGGTTAGGGTTAGGGTTAGGGTTAGGGTTAGGGTTAGGGTTAGGGTTAGGGTTAGGGTTAGGGTTAGGGTTAGGGTTAGGGTTAGGGTTAGGGTTAGGGTTAGGGTTAGGGTTAGGGTTAGGGTTAGGGTTAGGGTTAGGGTTAGGGTTAGGGTTAGGGTTAGGGTTAGGGTTAGGGTTAGGGTTAGGGTTAGGGTTAGGGTTAGGGTTAGGGTTAGGGTTAGGGTTAGGGTTAGGGTTAGGGTTAGGGTTAGGGTTAGGGTTAGGGTTAGGGTTAGGGTTAGGGTTAGGGTTAGGGTTAGGGTTAGGGTTAGGGTTAGGGTTAGGGTTAGGGTTAGGGTTAGGGTTAGGGTTAGGGTTAGGGTTAGGGTTAGGGTTAGGGTTAGGGTTAGGGTTAGGGTTAGGGTTAGGGTTAGGGTTAGGGTTAGGGTTAGGGTTAGGGTTAGGGTTAGGGTTAGGGTTAGGGTTAGGGTTAGGGTTAGGGTTAGGGTTAGGGTTAGGGTTAGGGTTAGGGTTAGGGTTAGGGTTAGGGTTAGGGTTAGGGTTAGGGTTAGGGTTAGGGTTAGGGTTAGGGTTAGGGTTAGGGTTAGGGTTAGGGTTAGGGTTAGGGTTAGGGTTAGGGTTAGGGTTAGGGTTAGGGTTAGGGTTAGGGTTAGGGTTAGGGTTAGGGTTAGGGTTAGGGTTAGGGTTAGGGTTAGGGTTAGGGTTAGGGTTAGGGTTAGGGTTAGGGTTAGGGTTAGGGTTAGGGTTAGGGTTAGGGTTAGGGTTAGGGTTAGGGTTAGGGTTAGGGTTAGGGTTAGGGTTAGGGTTAGGGTTAGGGTTAGGGTTAGGGTTAGGGTTAGGGTTAGGGTTAGGGTTAGGGTTAGGGTTAGGGTTAGGGTTAGGGTTAGGGTTAGGGTTAGGGTTAGGGTTAGGGTTAGGGTTAGGGTTAGGGTTAGGGTTAGGGTTAGGGTTAGGGTTAGGGTTAGGGTTAGGGTTAGGGTTAGGGTTAGGGTTAGGGTTAGGGTTAGGGTTAGGGTTAGGGTTAGGGTTAGGGTTAGGGTTAGGGTTAGGGTTAGGGTTAGGGTTAGGGTTAGGGTTAGGGTTAGGGTTAGGGTTAGGGTTAGGGTTAGGGTTAGGGTTAGGGTTAGGGTTAGGGTTAGGGTTAGGGTTAGGGTTAGGGTTAGGGTTAGGGTTAGGGTTAGGGTTAGGGTTAGGGTTAGGGTTAGGGTTAGGGTTAGGGTTAGGGTTAGGGTTAGGGTTAGGGTTAGGGTTAGGGTTAGGGTTAGGGTTAGGGTTAGGGTTAGGGTTAGGGTTAGGGTTAGGGTTAGGGTTAGGGTTAGGGTTAGGGTTAGGGTTAGGGTTAGGGTTAGGGTTAGGGTTAGGGTTAGGGTTAGGGTTAGGGTTAGGGTTAGGGTTAGGGTTAGGGTTAGGGTTAGGGTTAGGGTTAGGGTTAGGGTTAGGGTTAGGGTTAGGGTTAGGGTTAGGGTTAGGGTTAGGGTTAGGGTTAGGGTTAGGGTTAGGGTTAGGGTTAGGGTTAGGGTTAGGGTTAGGGTTAGGGTTAGGGTTAGGGTTAGGGTTAGGGTTAGGGTTAGGGTTAGGGTTAGGGTTAGGGTTAGGGTTAGGGTTAGGGTTAGGGTTAGGGTTAGGGTTAGGGTTAGGGTTAGGGTTAGGGTTAGGGTTAGGGTTAGGGTTAGGGTTAGGGTTAGGGTTAGGGTTAGGGTTAGGGTTAGGGTTAGGGTTAGGGTTAGGGTTAGAGGTTAGGGTTAGGGTTAGGGTTAGGGTTAGGGTTAGGGTTAGGGTTAGGGTTAGGGTTAGGGTTAGGGTTAGGGTTAGGGTTAGGGTTAGGGTTAGGGTTAGGGTTAGGGTTAGGGTTAGGGTTAGGGTTAGGGTTAGGGTTAGGGTTAGGGTTAGGGTTAGGGTTAGGGTTAGGGTTAGGGTTAGGGTTAGGGTTAGGGTTAGGGTTAGGGTTAGGGTTAGGGTTAGGGTTAGGGTTAGGGTTAGGGTTAGGGTTAGGGTTAGGGTTAGGGTTAGGGTTAGGGTTAGGGTTAGGGTTAGGGTTAGGGTTAGGGTTAGGGTTAGGGTTAGGGTTAGGGTTAGGGTTAGGGTTAGGGTTAGGGTTAGGGTTAGGGTTAGGGTTAGGGTTAGGGTTAGGGTTAGGGTTAGGGTTAGGGTTAGGGTTAGGGTTAGGGTTAGGGTTAGGGTTAGGGTTAGGGTTAGGGTTAGGGTTAGGGTTAGGGTTAGGGTTAGGGTTAGGGTTAGGGTTAGGGTTAGGGTTAGGGTTAGGGTTAGGGTTAGGGTTAGGGTTAGGGTTAGGGTTAGGGTTAGGGTTAGGGTTAGGGTTAGGGTTAGGGTTAGGGTTAGGGTTAGGGTTAGGGTTAGGGTTAGGGTTAGGGTTAGGGTTAGGGTTAGGGTTAGGGTTAGGGTTAGGGTTAGGGTTAGGGTTAGGGTTAGGGTTAGGGTTAGGGTTAGGGTTAGGGTTAGGGTTAGGGTTAGGGTTAGGGTTAGGGTTAGGGTTAGGGTTAGGGTTAGGGTTAGGGTTAGGGTTAGGGTTAGGGTTAGGGTTAGGGTTAGGGTTAGGGTTAGGGTTAGGGTTAGGGTTAGGGTTAGGGTTAGGGTTAGGGTTAGGGTTAGGGTTAGGGTTAGGGTTAGGGTTAGGGTTAGGGTTAGGGTTAGGGTTAGGGTTAGGGTTAGGGTTAGGGTTAGGGTTAGGGTTAGGGTTAGGGTTAGGGTTAGGGTTAGGGTTAGGGTTAGGGTTAGGGTTAGGGTTAGGGTTAGGGTTAGGGTTAGGGTTAGGGTTAGGGTTAGGGTTAGGGTTAGGGTTAGGGTTAGGGTTAGGGTTAGGGTTAGGGTTAGGGTTAGGGTTAGGGTTAGGGTTAGGGTTAGGGTTAGGGTTAGGGTTAGGGTTAGGGTTAGGGTTAGGGTTAGGGTTAGGGTTAGGGTTAGGGTTAGGGTTAGGGTTAGGGTTAGGGTTAGGGTTAGGGTTAGGGTTAGGGTTAGGGTTAGGGTTAGGGTTAGGGTTAGGGTTAGGGTTAGGGTTAGGGTTAGGGTTAGGGTTAGGGTTAGGGTTAGGGTTAGGGTTAGGGTTAGGGTTAGGGTTAGGGTTAGGGTTAGGGTTAGGGTTAGGGTTAGGGTTAGGGTTAGGGTTAGGGTTAGGGTTAGGGTTAGGGTTAGGGTTAGGGTTAGGGTTAGGGTTAGGGTTAGGGTTAGGGTTAGGGTTAGGGTTAGGGTTAGGGTTAGGGTTAGGGTTAGGGTTAGGGTTAGGGTTAGGGTTAGGGTTAGGGTTAGGGTTAGGGTTAGGGTTAGGGTTAGGGTTAGGGTTAGGGTTAGGGTTAGGGTTAGGGTTAGGGTTAGGGTTAGGGTTAGGGTTAGGGTTAGGGTTAGGGTTAGGGTTAGGGT